>NC_137058.1:1062500-1117500 GCF_032717465.1 Coenobita brevimanus
TTCAATAGTAACCTGATCGATGAGGAACCTTTGGATGGTGTGGGTGGGGGTAGGGGTAGGGGGGGGACGGCCTTCCCTCCACTTGGAGAGATAGGGAGGTTTCGTAACACCATTTCCGTAGCGATTTATGTTGCGCATAAACCCTAGTACTCTCTTTCATGGTATTTATATATTCTGAATTCAGAGATGGATTGCATAAGTAACCTAGAAGAATCCTCATCACCTACCCTCCTCTCTCTCTCTCTCTCTCTCTCTCCTCTAGATGTTGTTACAGCTTACGAAGGCCAGCCAGTAAAAGTTTTAATGCCAGTCTTACGGATAAAACACAAACACATCCATACCAGTTATATATTGCTGGACAAAAAATATAGGAAGAATGTTCTCTCTGTGCGTTGCCCTTCCTGCCTAAATTGATAAATGGAAATACATACCTACATACATATACATACATACATACATACACAACATACATACTTACATACATTATATATATACATACATACATACATACATACGTGCATACATACATACATATATACATGCATACGTCCATACATATATACGTACATACATACATACAAACAGACAGACATACATGCATACATACATACATAAATACGTACATAAATAAGTAGAGAAATAAATATAATAGACACTTTTATCCTGAAAAAAATAACATTCTCAAACTAGAGGCAGTGCATACAGCCTTCACTGACCCCTCCACTGTATGAGATGTCTGCGTAAGATATGGAAGATCGTGTTGTTGCAGTAAGAGGCTATAAAGACATTGCCAAATTACAGGAAAAGAGGCTAAAAAGACGTGCCCGAATTACAGGAATACAAGATACTAAAAAGACATACCCAAATTACAGGAAAATAAACTAAAAAGACATACCCAAATTACAGGAATAGAAAACGAAGAACGTCCTCGATCTACAGGAATTGATCAGCCGTGAAGGAAATTAACAGCTTTATGTCGCGAATTTCTACCCAGTTACTCCCAGCACGTCACTGTGTTATGCAAGGCCGCCAAACTGTGCGTGCAATCGGTGTGTATCGTTGCACAGTTGCAGAATAACAGGCAGCGGTGGGGGTAGAGGGAAGGGGAGTGGCCGTGATGGGAGTAACGTAACCAGATTCCCGCCATTTTCACTTTCATCGTCGTTCGTGGACTCGAGTCACAAACCAAAGATTTTTTTTTTTTGCCCTAACTGTGATTTATGTATTTTTTTTGTCTATTTATTTTTTTATTTATGCAGGAAGGACGAGGGAAAAAGAGTGCAGGCGCTTCCTAGGTCTCCTTCATCATCCTGCAATCTGTATCTTTCGTTTGTTTGTGTTTTATCTGTCTGTCTGCCATTAATTCTTTACCAGTGCGTGTTCAAAGCTGTAACATTGTCTGGAGCCGTGGAAGGGATGCTGTTTGGAGGTGACAGAGAGGAGGGGAGGTGATAGAAAGGAGGGGAGGTGATAGAGAGAGGAGAGAGAGAGGAAGGGAAGTGACAGAGAGAAGGGGAGGTGATAGAGACGAAGGGAAGTGATAGAGAGAAGGTGATAGAGAGGTGAAAAAGAGGTATGGAGGTGCTAGTGAGGTGATAGAGACGAATGGAGGTGATAGAGAGAAGGGGAAGTGATAGAGGAAGGAGAATGATAAACGAAAAGACTTTGACTCCATCCTGTTTAGAAGTGCTGTATGTGGTGACCCCCTCCTTCGTCACACACACACACACACACACACACACACACACACACACACACACAGAAAGAGAGAGAGAGAGAGAGAGAGAGAGAGAGAGAGAGATGTGCTCCACCTAGGGGAGAATAAGGCCCTTGTGCAAAGTCAGTAACTAAGTAGAGTTAAGGAAAGTACGGAGTCGGTTTAGCACACCCAATCTCTGCGAAGGTGAATTTGAGAAAGAAGTAAAGTGACCTGTTAATAATACGTCTCAGGAAAAAGAGACACTGAGAATGTTGACAGATCATGAAAGATTGAGTTGCGTTGACCAGTAGGGGGGTGGTATTGGGGTATGTAAAAATATTCTCAAACAACAGTATAAACATCATTATCGTCATCATCATCATCAGCAGCAGGACCACCACCACCACCACCACCATCACCATCACCACCACATCATCATCATCACTCTCCAACAACAACAACAACAGTAGCACCACCATCATCATCACCATTATTATCATCATCATCATCATCGACATCCTCCTCATCCTCCTCATCAGCATTACCACCACCACCACCACCAACACCACCACCACCAACAACAACAACAACAGCAACACACTAAGCACGCGAAGCTCTCATATACCTGCCGTCTTGTTACGCAGGTAAAGACTAGATTTTCTCTTCTTTCAGTCATTTACCTGTCCAGCCTCTCCACCTTTCCACCTGTAATCCCCAAATATATGACTGACATGAGGTTTTGAGATGTGGATGATGTGGAGGTGTTTGGTGGTGGATGATGTGGAGGTGTTTGGTGTGTGGAGATGTGGATGATGTGGAGATGTGGATGATGTGGGGGTGTTTGTTGTGTGGAGATGTGGATGATGTGGAGGTGTTTGGTGTGTGGAGATGTGGATGATGTGGAGGTGTTTGGTGTGTGGAGATGTGGATGATGTGAAGATGTGGATGATGTGAGGGTGTTTGGTGTGTAGAGATGTGGAGCATGTGGAGGCGTTTGGTGTGTGGAGTTGTGGGTGATGGATGTGGATGATGAGAGAGAGAGAGAGAGAGAGAATGTCATTATCAACTTCCTAGATTTTTTTAAAGCCTCTTCAGTCTAAAAAACGTCTTTATTTCAATCATCTTTTCTCCAAACTAATTTTCTTCTCTGTTAAGGATTTCTTAACTAACAAAGAGGCTGAGTAAAAGGAAAAAATATCCACCAGAAATAACCTCTGGAGTCCCACAAGGTATGGTACTGGGACCATTTCTGTTTATGCTTTAAATAAATGACCTCCCAGACAAACGCAACTCCAAATGAAAAAATTTTGCTGATGACACAAAAATAGAACTCAGTGAAAAATGGCACAAAAGGCCAATACATTTTTTTTTTTTTAATACAGGGAAGAAGGAACCAAAGGCCAGAATCCCGGATGATTGTTCCCTCCAAGAAAAAAGTAAAAACAAAATAACAGATGAGGTGGTGAAATGGTCAGATACTTGGCACAGAGACTTCGATTCTTACATATAAAAATCCATGAGTAAGTTGGATTTATTGGCCTGAAAAAGGGAAAATGCAATAAAAATACATCATCAGATGGAAGGGGTTAAATATTATCTGTAGTGAATTAATTATATGTATGATTTGTGTATCTCGTTGATGAGGAGGATAACAGCCAAAAATTAAACTCACTGGATTGTATAAACACATACACTCGAGTGAAAGCTGGTGAAAAGAAGATGAATGAATAATGAACGTAGAGAAAAGAAAAGCGAATAAATGATAAACCAAGTGAAAAGAAAACTGGAATGAAAGATAGAACAACAAAAAGAAAACAAACATTATATAACTTGTACGAAAGTTGCTAAATTGAGCGGCCATGAAAACAGCGGCAAGATCGTTCCACTTCTGTTACCGCGTGGACCGTTTAGTGATGAATTAGTGATGAATTAGTGATGAGGCCACGTGTATAGGGGAGTGTGAGGGTGTGTGAGGTAGAGTACAAAAGTTCACCTGAAATACGAGGTCTGGCCGAAAAGAATCCGACCTTTAGGTGGTACATAAAAAAAAAGCTTACTGAATTCAAACTTCCCTTCAGAGCATGCCCATTGTTGGAAAATATGTAAAGTCAGTTTTGGGGATCACCATCTCTGTTACATTTGTCTTTACTTAATTTTTGTACATAAATCTCAAACCTCCAGCACCATCTTCAGTGTAGGAAGTAGCCAGAAGCCACAGGGAGTCACTTCGGGAGGGTAGGGAGAGTAGGGAGAATAGGCGGTTCTCTGTCGCCTACGGAATGCAAAAATGAAAGGACTAGCAGCTCCACCCTGACGATGCTCCAGCCCCGTCATCCCATCTCATCCAGGATATTACTTCCAGACACAGGATCAACAACAGCAACACAGGCTCCATACTCTGGCAGGCTCCATACTCTCCTGACTGGCTCCCTGCGACTGTATGCTATTTCCTATACTGAAAATGTTGTTCGTCTCATATATGTGTCCTTGATGTGATGTAGAGGGAGAAGAGTTGTGAATGTTTAGTGTGAAGCATTGTGGAATAGTAGGCGAGAGAGAGAGAGAGAGAGAGAGAGAGAGAGAGAGAGAGAGAGAGAGAGAGAGAGAGAGAGAATGATTGTAGAGTACCCAGAGTTGACGAGCATATATTATTCAGTGGTAGGGAAGTGTGTGTGTGTGTGTGAGAGAGAGAGAGAATGATTGTAGGGTATACTCAAAGTTGACGGGCATTTATTATACGTAGGGAAGTATGTGTGTGTGTGTGTGTGTGTGTGTGTGTGTGTGTGTGTGTGTGTGTGTGCGTGCTCTAAATTTCCACCCCTTCAGTACGAAGATGTCACCTGTCTTATGCTTGCTTTGGAGGACAGGTAGACTCTCTCTCTCTCTCTCTCTCTCTCACACACACACACACACACACACACACACACACACACACACACACACACACACACACACACACACACACACACACACACACACACACACTGGGCCTAATTTGGGAGCCTTCGTAACAGTTTTTCCTCAGCGATTTACTTTTCCGATTATCATAAAAATCCTCTTCTACGTAGCTGCTCTGAGTTATGGGAATATTATGGGTAAATCCGCAAAAATAAATCGCCAAAGAAGAGGTGACAAGGAGAGGTAAATGAAAGGGAAAGGAATATTGAGGTGAGATACGCAGCATAAATCGCCAAGAAACAAGGACTACGAACAGAGGACAGACGCCATCACACACCATTCATAAAATTTAAAACCGAAAAAAAAAAAAAAAAATTTGAATTTTTTGCCCTTCCAATCACAATGTAATTTATTTATTTGATTTAACGCGTATTTAGAGAGAGAGAGAGAGAGAGAGAGAGAGAGAGACAGAGAGAGAGAGAGAGAGAGAGAGAGAGAGAGAGAGAGAGAGAGAGAGAGAGAGAGGGAAGTGACAGTAAGTTATATGGAGTCAAAGGCTTCGGGAAATTGGTAGGTAGGTAGGTAGGGAGAGAGAGAGAGAAAGACCTTAAAGTAGCAATTCTAAGTATATTATTCATTACAGTTGTGTTATGAGCATTACAGAGTACACTTCTGAGCACATTGGTAGGTTGTTGTGGTGTTGTGAGTGTGTGTGTGATGTAGTAGTGGTGTTGTGGTGGTGTTGTAGGTGCTTATGTGATGCTGTGGGTATTTGTGAGTACGTATGTGGTGTTGTGAATACCTGTGTGGTGTTGTGGTGGTGGTGTGAGTATATAGGTGGTGTTGTATGTGTGGTGTTGTGAGTATCTGTGTGGTGTTGTAGTGGTGTATGTGTGGTGTTGAAGTGGTGTTGTGAGTATATATGTGGTGTTGTAGTGGTGTTGTGAGTACGTGGTGTTGTAGTGGTGTATGTGTGGTGTTGTAGTGGTGTTGTGAGTATATATGTGGTGTTGTAGTGGTGTTGTGAGTATCTGTGTGGTGTTATAGTGGTGTATGTGTGGTGTTGTGGTGGTGTTGTGAGTATATGTGGTGTTGTGGTGGTGTTGTGAGTACGTGGTGTTGTAGTGGTGTTGTGAGTACGTGGTGTTGTAGTGGTGTTGTGAGTACGTGGTGTTGTAGTGGTGTTGTGAGTACGTGGTGTTGTAGTGGTGTTGTGAGTATCTGTGTGGTGTTGTAGTGGTGTATGTTTGGTGTTGTAGTGGTGTTGTGAGTAGGTGGTGTTGTAGTGGTGTTGTGAGTAGGTGGTGTTGTAGTGGTGTTGTGATGAGTCAGGTGTGTGAGGTTCAGTCCTGTTGCATTAGTCAGAATATTGATCCTTGGCTGGTTTGTCTTCCACCACCCCATTCACCACCACCACCAGCCCATTCACCACCACCACCAGCCCATTCACCACCACCACCTCATTCACCACCACTACCACCACCATTCCATTCACCACCACCACCCCATTCACCACCACCACATTCACCACCACCACCACCACCCCATTCACCACCACCAACACCACCACCCCATTCACCACCATCACATCCTCTCCCATTTAAATCATATCGTTTTTACTGTACTTTAGCGATTTAACATGTCATCATTTTTTTTTTTTTCATTTTTGACGAAGAGAGTGTATGTGAGTGAGGTGGAGGGGGGGAGAGGGAGGCCAAGGATGAGATGGAGGGACGGGGTGAAGAGGTATATGGGAGAGGGGGGTGTGAGTTGGGAGCAGGGCAGTGAAATGGCGGGGGACAGGGCGACGTGGAGGCGATTTGTTTGTGGCCACTCCGAACGGGATTGAGGCTTCCGGCAATAGATAGATAGATAGATTAAATTCGTCAGGAGATACAAAATCGAAATAAGGAAATGTGACAGTAATGAGAGGATGAAATTTTATCGCTGATTGTGAGATATGCAAGTGTAAACAAAAGAATGGATGAGGAAATGATTGGATGGATGGGTGGGTGGGTGGATGAATGGATGGGTAAATGGGTGGATGGAGGGATGGTTGGGTGGGTGGATGGATGGATGGATGGATGGGTGAGAGGGTGGGTGGGTGGGTGGGTGGGTGGATGGATGGATGGATGGATGGACGGGTAGTTGAATGGATTAATGGTTGGTTGAATGGATGGTTGGTTGGATGGGTAAATGGTTGGATGGATGGATGGATGGTTGGGTGGATGGACGGATGGTTTGATGGACAGATGGTGGGATGGTGGGAAGAATGGACGGGTGGTTGAATGGATGGATGGTTAGATGAATTATAGGTTGGACGGATGGATGGATCGATGGTTGGGGGGAAAGTTGGGTAATTGGATGAATGGACAGGTGACTGAATAGATGGGTGGTTAGCTGGATGATTGGTTGGATGGATGGACAGATGAATGAACAAGTGAATGAATGAATGGTTCGATGGTTGGGTTAATGGATGGATAGTTGGATAGATGGACGGATAGCTAGATAGTTGGGTGGTTGGAGGGATGGAGGGATAGATGGATTAATAGATAAATAAATGTAAATTTATTGGTCAGTACAATAGTTAATCTGGAAATGTCAAAACGAAAATTAATGAAATCTTATAAAATTAATTTGTAATATATATATATATAAGCGATTCTGATTGGTTGATTGATTGACTGATTGATTGATTGATTGAATGAATGATCGATTGATTGATTGGTTGATTGACTGACTGATATATTGACTGAGTTGTTGATTGATTGATTGATTAACTGATTGATTGACTGATTGATTGACTGACTGACTGACTGACTGATTGATTGATTGACTGATTGATTGATTGACTGATTGACTGACTGACTGACTGATTGATTGATTGATTGATTGAGCTTCACTTAGTCGCAGTCTGAGAAGTGTAAAGGAATTATTGATTGAATATTTACAAAGGAGCCTGGGATATGTAGAGAATTAAGGACAGAGAGTCAAGGACAAAATCAAGGACAGAGAATAAAAGACAAATCTTAAGGACAGAATCAAGGAGAGAAAATCAAGGAGAGAAAATCAAGGAGAGAAAATCAAGGACAGAAAATCAAGGAGAGAAAATCAAGGACAGAAAATCAAGGAGAGAAAATCAAGGACAGAAAATCAGAGGCAGAGAATCAAGGACACAGAATTAAGGACAGAGAATCAAAGGCAGAAAATCAAGGACAGAATCAAGGACAGGGAATCAAGGACAGGGAATCAAGGACAGAGAATCAAGGACAGGGAATCAAGGACAGGGAATCAAGGACAGGGAATCAAGGACAGGGAATCAAGGACAGAAAATCAAGGACAGGGAATCAAGGACAGGGAATCAAGGACAGGGAATCAAGGACAGGGAATCAAGGACTGGGAATCAAGGACAGGGAATCAAGGACAGGGAATCAAGAACAGAGAATCAAGGACAGGGAATCAAGGACAGGGAATCAAGGACAGGGAATCAAGGACAGAGAATCAAGGACAGGGAATCAAGGACAGGGAATCAAGGACAGGGAATCAAGGACAGGGAATCAAGAACAGAGAATCAAGGACAGGGAATCAAGGACTGGGAATCAAGGACACACAATCACTTATGCCTCCTCCATCTTCAGAATATTAGCCAGCAGAGGAAGTTGAAAAAAAGAGGTGAAATATTAGCCTAACTTCTGTGCCAAGCTGTACAGTGTGGTGCAAAAGACAGTCTCGTATTTTTTTCACCCCTGTTATTATAACTACGATAACACTTCAGAGAGGGTGTTCAGTCTCTTTCTTTCTCTCTCTCTCTTCTAATGCTGCTTTCTTTTCGTTTACCTCTTTCTGTTAACAAGCTTTTTATCTTCCCTCTCTCTCTCTCTCTCTCTCTCTCTCTCTCTCTCTCTCTCTCTCTCTCTCTACTAATACTTCTTTCTTTTCCTTTACCTCTTTCTGTTAACAAGCTTTTTATCTCTCTCTCTCTCTCTCTCCTCTCTCTCAGTTGCGGCCATCAGCTGCGTGTAATTTATTGTACTGATACTATGATATTACCGGGAACCTGTACCGAGTGTCGAGCTGTATTACTCGGTACCGTAGAGAGAGAGAGAGAGAGAGAGAGAGAGAGAGAGAGAGAGGCTGAGATAAGTAGCAGTAAGTTATGATATGGAGTCAAAGGCTTGGAGGGAAATAGGTAGGTAGATAGGTAGGTAGGTAGGTATAGAGAGAGAGAGAGAGAGAGAGAGAGAGAGAGAGAGAGAGAGAGAAGTTGCAGTAGGTTATATGGAATCAAAGGCTTGGGAAAATAAGGTAGGTAGGGAGAGAGAGAGAGAGAGAGAGAGAGAGAGACTGACTTATTGTGTGTGTGTGTGTGTGTGTGTGTGTGTGTGTGTGTGTAAAAGGTCAGCGAATTTCCTTTATTTTTTCATTTCTTAACCAACAACAACTTACCACTAAAATAAATGGTCTTCATCAGCAAGAATAAGGCGAGTATGTAGGAGCACCCACATCCAAAAAAATATCACCATCATTTTTGCTCCTATCCAACTGTCTTCCATTCAGAATTCAATCACCTCTTGGTAATTTTTTTTCTTTTATGCGAGGAAGAAGGAACCAAAGGCCAGGAGCCCGCAACCCGTTCCCTCCAAGAAAAAAACAAAAACAATACAAAAGAGAGCCAAATTCAAGATCCGTTCATTTCGAGATGCCTGGACACACTGCGTTGGAAAGACTGGAGATCATAGGAGGTAGGAAATACAGACAGAGAGAGACAGTTCCAGAGCTTACCTGTATGTAAGAGTAGCCTCATCCAAAAAGAGAAGGAACCAAAGGCCAGGAACCCGCAAACCATTCCTTCCAAGAAAAAAAACAAAAACAATACAAATGAGAGCCAAATTCAAGATGCGTTCATTTCTAGATGCCTGGACACACTGCGTTGGAAAGATTGGAGATCGTAGGAAGGGGGAAATACAGACACTTCCGGGTTGAGTTCCTATTTCCTGGCATAAACACACACAGGTGGAGTCACGTATATCATAGTTTGCAAACATCCTGGTATTGCATAAGCAATTGCAAATCATTACGGAGTTCCTCAGTGGTCCATCTGTTACCGCCCACGCAACACACACACACACACACACACACACACACACACACACACTCTCTCTCTCTCTCTCTCTCTCTCTCTCTCTCTCTCTGTTTGTCTGTCTCTCTCTCTCACACATACACACACAGGGACATGGTTGCAGGAAATTCAGCGAGGCTTGGTTATGGGTTAGGCATGAATCTCCTTGGTTACTAGTCAAATCAGGGCTTCAGTTGGAATACAGTTCGTCATTTACTGAGTTAAAATGTGTAACGCACTGATAATTCTCTCTCTCTCTCTCTCTCTCTCTCTCTCTCTCTCTCTCTCTCTCTCAGTATATGTACCTCTTCTTGAAATCTATTAACTCATTATGTCGTTTATAATTCTCGACCTTCACCCTGACCGCTAGAACACCATCCCTTGTGTGTGTGTGTGTGTGTGTGTGTGTGTGTGAGAGAGAGAGAGAGAGAGAGAGAGAGAGAGAGAGAGAGAAGATAAAAAGCTTGTTAACAGAAAGAGGTAAAGGAAAAGAAAGTACAAGAGAGAGAGAGAGTGTGTGTGTGTGTGTGTGTGTGTGTGTGTGTGTGTGTGTGTGTTTTCCTCCAATTCTTTCACTTTAACTTGGCCCAGATTTTTCTTCCTTTTTGCAGCTTATTTCACGTAGCTCAGTGGCAGAAAAAAAAAAAGTACTCTGGCTCGACTTCCTTTCCATAGCACTTCTTCGTGACTAGCATCGTATTCTGGTGTTAATCTATTGTTATAACTCAGCATTCCAGATGCAAGGGTGGCAGTTTTAGGCCAAGGTAGAGTGGACAGAGTATAGTAAGGTGTAGCACGCAGAATAAATCGCTAAAGAGGAGGTATTAGCAAGCTTCCACACCCTACGAGAATATGGGTCATAGGAGCCTGTATGGGAGAATGGTCACTGTTTGTGGTATTAAGAATGGTCACTGTTTGTGGTATTTCCCATCACTTCTGTTTTATCTGCTCTGCTTTGAAGCTTTTGTGCCCCATACACTCTCTCCACTTCCTAAATCTTTCCTCCGCCTCCCTTTCATTCTCCAACATCCACTCACTTGATGTAATGCTGCCTACGTCTTCCTTCACCTTTATCATTACCTCCGCCTACGAAGTTGGTGGAGGTTATGTATTCACCCATGTTTGTATGTTTGTTTGTTTGTCTACATGATACCTCCAAAAGTTCTCAATGAATTTCAATGAAATTTTGTGAAAGGGTTGGCCATGGGCCAAGAAAATATGGATTAAATTTGGGGGGAAATCCGGATCCGGATTCGGATCCGGATCCGAATCCTATGTATCCCGCACATCTCCTAAAGTTCTCAGTGAATTTCAGTAAAATTTTGTGGAAGAGTGGGCCATGGGTCAAGGAACAATTATTAAATTTAGGGGTGGACCCGGATCCTATGTATTCCACACAATATCTCCACGGACCCGGATCCTATGTATTCCACACAATATCTCCACGGACCCGGATCCTTATTAATGGCAACGGCAGTGGCGGAGGTATGGGTTCTCTGAATGCTTTCTAGTTCTTATTCTGTGTTGCCCTCCTCACTTTCTGTTTCTCTTGTTTTTCCTGCTGCTTTTTATTACTCTTCTGTCCTTCTCAGCTGGCCTTACATTGAGTGACAAACCTTATGGTTTCGTGGCTTACAGGAAACCATTTACAACGCTGGGTGGTAACCATATAACCAACCCATACGTGTGCCCTACGTGTCAGCAAGTGGGTTGGTGGAGGGTTAGTGCCTCTCCCCGTAAAACAACTAACTCAGGGACAAACGACCACCTCTTACGGGGTTATGGCGTCTGGCTATAGATAGATGGAAATCCTTCAAGGCGGCGACGTGTTTTTTTTTAATATATATTACTTTATTTTTGCAACCCCCAGACGATTTTATTCAGCAGTTAAATAAATCGTAGTGAAGAGGTTAATGGAAACTTCACTTAACCTCCCTTGTGCCCAAAGCCACTCCCAAGCTGAAGGAAACTGTCTGAAGGTAGCAGGAATTGTGTAAAGGAATTGAATAAGGGAGAGGGAGGGGGAGGCCAAGGATGAGGTGGAGGGATGGAGTGGAGAGGTATACGAGAGAGGGGTGTGTGAGCTGGAGCAGGGCAGTGAAGAGGCGGGGGTCAGGGTGACGTGGAGGCGATTTGTTTGTGGCCACCCCTTACGGGATTAAGGCATCTGGCATTAGATAGATAGAATAGAGACAGCCGGATTATGGGGTGAGGGAAATGAAGAGTAAATCATCATCATCATCATCACCACCACCACCACCACCACCACCACCACCACCACCATCACCTTTATCATCATCATCATCACCACCACCACCACCACCACCACCACCACCACCACCTTTATCATCATCATCATCATCATCACCACCACCACCACCACCACCACCACCATCACCACCTTTATCATCATCACCACCACCACCACCACCACCACCACCACCACCACCATCACCTTTATCATCATCATCATCATCATCACCACCACCACCACCACCACCACCACCACCTTTATCATCATCACCACCACCACCACCACCACCTTTATCATCATCACCACCACCACCACCACCACCACCTTTATCATCATCATCATCATCATCACCACCACCACCACCACCACCACCTGTACCATCATCATCATCATCATCATCACATTTATCATCACCACCTACATCATCATCATCATCATCATCATCATCAAATCCGTCCCACCTATGGATGCCTGATGATGTAGGCTTCGGAAGCGGTGAAGGAGACAGTAAGAAAGTGGAAGAAATATCAACAGCATTGGTAGTGAAATGGGCCACATATTCATTCACTCATTATTCTAGCTCCCGGAACCCTAGCTCTGTGTAGGCTCAGTGACTTTGTATCATACGAGTACGGTACATGCCTGTCCATCTGCACACACATTCACACGGCAGAACACACACACACACACACACACACACACACACACACACACACACACACACACACACACACACACTCTCTCTCTCTCTCTCTCTCTCTCTCTCTTACACACACACACTCTCTCTCTCTCTCTCTCTTACACACACACACACACACACACACACACACACACACACACTCTCTCTCTCTCTCTCTCTCTCTCTCTCTTACACACACACACACACACACACACACACACACACACCAATTATCCCCCCACTCTTCCACCACTTACTATCATACCATACACAACTTTCTCACTGGCATAACATACTTCGGTCCTTAACACTTTCCTCTTAGCGATTTATCTGCATATTACACGTTAACACTCACCTGTACATAATCTACATCATTCTCATAATATCAAAGTTTGTATTACTAACATGCATGCGGATATCAAGGTGCAGTGAGCAAAATAAATCGCTAACTAGAAGACGCTACGGATATCCAAAACCAAGAAGAGTATGTCCTTTTATCAGTGCACTTAATTATTCAAAACACCTTCGCCCATAGCCACAGTAGTGAGGCATGCGAGAGGGGAAGTAGGTGAAGGCCGAGGGGAAGAGAGTGAAGGGCTAGGAAGGGAGGGGAGGGGAGGTGGAGGGAGAAGGGGAAGGGGAGGAGGAGGGGAGGTAGAGTGAGGGAGAGGGGGAAGGGGAGGGGGAGGTGGAGGGGAGGTAGAGCGAGGCAGAGGTGGAGAGGGGTGAGATGAAGTTAGTGGAGTAGACGTGGGGTAGAGTAAGTGGAGAGGGGTGAGGTAAAGTGGGGGTGGTGTTGGATATGGGAGGTGGAGGGGGTGGAGGGGTCTGGGTGGGGTGGTATGGTGTGGGTGAGATGAGGTATGGTGGGGTGGTGAGGTGGAGTGAGGTATGGTGGGGTGGTGAGGTGGGCTGAGGTATGGTGGGGTGGTGAGGTGGAGTGAGGTATGGTGGGGTGGTGAGGTGGGCTGAGGTATGGTGGGGTGGTGAGGTGGGCTGAGGTATGATGGGGTGGTGAGGTGGAGTGAGGTATGATGGGGTGGTGAGGTGGAGTGAGGTATGGTGGGGTGGTGAGGTGGAGTGAGGTATGATGGGGTGGTGAGGTGGAGTGAGGTATGGTGGGGTGGTGAGGTGGAGTGAGGTATGGTGGGGTGGTGAGGTGGAGTGAGGTATAGTGGGGTGGTGAGGTGGGCTGAGGTATGGTGGGGTGGTGAGGTGGGCTGAGGTGTAGTGGGGTGGTGAGGTGGGCTGATGTATGGTGGGGTGGTGAGGTGGAGTGAGGTATAGTGGGGTGGTGAGGTGGGCTGAGGTATGGTGGGGTGGTGAGGTGGGCTGAGGTATGGTGGGGTGGTGAGGTGGAGTGAGGTATAGTGGGGTGGTGAGGTGGGCTGAGGTATGAGGGAGTGAGGTATGGTGGGGTGGTGAGGTGGGCTGAGGTATGAGGGAGTGAGGTATGGTGGGGTGGTGAGGTGGGCTGAGGTATGAGGGAGTGAGGTATGGTGGGGTGGTGAGGTGGAGTGAGGTATGGTGGGGTGGTGAGGTGGGCTGAGGTATGAGGGAGTGAGGTATGGTGGGGTGGTGAGGTGGGATGGGACGAGGTTTGTCAAGATAGATAGGGGTAAAGTTGTCGGGGTGAAATGGGATAGTGGGTGGGGTATATCAGGGTGGGGTGGGTGGGGTTGGGTGTGTGATAGTGGGGTATGATGGGGGGATGAGAGAGGAATGAATGGGCGGGGAAGGGGTGTGTCTGGGATGGGGTGGTGTGTGTGGGGGATGGATGAGGTGGGGTGTGGTGTGGTGTGGGGGTGTCAGGGATGGTGTGGGATGGGGTGGTGTGTGTAGGGAGTGGGTATGGTGGGGTATGGTGTGGTGTGGGGGTGTCAGGGACGGTGTGGAATGGGGTGGTGTGTGTAGGGAGTGGTGTGGTGTGGTGTGGTGTGGTGTGGTGTAGTGTGGTGTGGTGTGGTGTAGTGTGGTGTGGTGTGGTGTGGTGTGGGTGTCAGGGTTATTTCCCAGGTAACAGTCACTAAGCAGGTCACACACACACACACACACACACACACACACACACACACACACACACACACACACACACACACACACACACACACGTCACTACACACACAGGGATCCACGCCATATTTCCTAACTCCTTTTCCTAAGCGATTTATTTTGCACATTCCAGTATCAACGCCACATTTCCAAACGTTTATTATAGTGAATTGTATTTATGCGTATTGTTGTGAGTTGTGTTCTCGGGATTTCGCAACACTTCTTCCTTAGCGATTCATTCTGCGCAATGCACATCAATTTCCTCTCTTATATTATTGATGCAGATTATGTCCCGTTTTCTCGCCTGTTACGGAAGCTCCCTAACACCCCGTCATTAGCGATTTATTTTGGGTATGGCTGGTTAATATCCCGCTGTACTTTAACGATCCAGAGTGTAGTTATATTGGAGGGATTTATTTAACACAGAAGAAGAGAGTGAAATGTAATAAGGAAAATAAGTCGCACAGGAAAAGGTGTTAGGGAACTTCTTTGACCGACAAGATCACGGGTTTATTTCGGTGTTAGAGCGATGTAGATAGCATATAGGAGAATGTTAGGGCGTACAGTGCAAAATAAATCGCTTGGATAAACACGACACGAACCCTTCCACCTTGACCCATATTGTCCTCGGTTGGGGTCTCCCTAACACGATTTCATTAGCGATTTATTTTGGGATACGGCTGGTTAATGTCCTTTTGTACGTTATTTATGCAAGTTATGGCGATATTAGATTAACACAGCAGAGGGCGGTAAGGTGTAATAAGCAAAATAAATCACTTAGGAAGAGGTGTTAGGGAGCTTCCTTAACCGATGAGAGTTAGGGCTCTAGAATATGATACACAATAGTTCTTTCATCTTAACTTGGTGAGAGAGTGAGAGACTGACGAGGAGAGTGTATGTGGGTGAGGTGGAGAGGGGGGGAGAGGGAGGGGGAGGCCAAGGATGAGATGGAGGGGTGGAGTGGAGAGGTATATGAGAGAGAGGGGTGTGTGAGCTGGGAGCAGGGCAGTGAAATGGCGGGGGACAGGGCGACATGGAGGTGATTTGTTTGTGGCCACCCCTCACGGAATTAAGGCGTCTGGCAATAGATAGATAGATAGATCTTAACCTGGCCCAGAAGACAGTACTGTAACTCTGAATTCTTTCCATAGCACTTCTTCGTGACTAGCATCAGTGTTCATATCAATTGCTACAACTCAGCATTCAGTACTATAACTCTGCATTCTTTCGATGGCACTTCTTCGTGACTAGCATCAGTGTTCATATCAATTGCTACAACTCAGCATTCAGTACTATAACTCTGCATTCTTTCCATAGCACTTCTTCGTGACTAGCATCAGTGTTCATCTATTGTTACAACTCAGCATTGAAGATGGAGAGATGGCAATTTTAGGCCAAGTTAGAGTGAAAGGAGTATAGATATTTTACCTAATCCCTTCAGGTCTGTGACGTCATTAATCCCTTCTGTGACGTCATTAGCCAGTTCTGTGACGTCATTAACCAGTTCAGTTCTGTGACGTCATTAACCCCTTCTGTGACGTCATTAGCCAGTTCTGTGACGTCATTAACCAGTTCAGTTCTGTGACGTCATTAACATCAATGCTGTGACGTCATTAACCCATCAAGGGGATTTATTTACCCTCCATTAATCCCCTAATTAATCCCATCACTACTCTAAATCCATCAAGGGGATTTAATTTCCCTCCATTAATCCCTTCACTACTATAAATCCATCAAGGGGGATTTAAGTAACCTCCATTAATCCCTTCACTACTATAAATCCATCAGGGGGATTTATTTAGCCTCCATTAATCCCTTCATTAATCCCGTCTATATTAAAAATCCATCGAAGGGAGTTAATTAGCCTTCATTAATCCCCTAACGACTATAAATCCATCAAGGGGATTTATTTTGCCTCCATTAATCCTTTCACTCTTAAAAATCTATAAGGGGATTTCATTAGCCTTCATTAATCCCTTAACTACTGTAAATCCTTCAAGGGGATTTATTTAGCCTCCATTAATCCCCTCAGTACTATAAAGCCATCGAGGAGATTTATTTAGCCTCCATTAATCCCTTCATTAATCCCGTCTTTATTAAAAATCCATCGAAGGGAGTTAATTAGCCTTCATTAATCCCCTAACGCCTATAAATCCATCAAGGGGATTTATTCAGCCTCCATTAATCCCTTCATTAATCCCCGAATTACTAAGCATCCATCAAGGGGATTTATTTAGCCTCTATTAATCCCTTCATTAATCCCCTAATTACTAAGCATCCATCAAGGGGATTTATTTAGCCTCCATTAATCCCCTCATTACTAAACATCCATCAAGGGGATTTATTTAGCCCCATTAATCCCCTATTTAATCCCTTCACTGCCAGAAATCCGTCCCAAGGTGAATAAGAATCGTGTATAAAGTGAGAAAAGAAGATGAAAAAATACGTGAACGGGCAACTCTCTCTCTCTCTCTCTCTAATGCAAGGAAGAAGGAACCCAAGGCCAGAAATTCGCAATATTGTTCCCTCCAAGAATAAATAAAGACAGTAACATATTTTTGTCTTTATTCTCGTGAAGATTTGTTTTGCATACTTCACTGTTTGCGTGTGTGTGTGTGTGTGTGTGTGTGTGTGTGTGTGTGTGTGTGTGTGAATTATTAAGAACATGAAGAAAGAGAGAGAGAGAGAGAGAGAGAGAGAGAGAGTGTGTGTGTGTGTGTGTGTGTGTGTGTGTGTGTGTGTGTGAGAGAGAGAGCGAGAAGGAATCTGTGTGTGTGTGTGTTTGTGTGTGTGTGTGTGTGTGTGAAAGAGAGAGAGAGAGAGAGAGAGAGAGAGAGGGAATCTGTGTGTGTGTGTGTGTGAATATGAACGCGGTGGTAGGTCGCGGCATCCATCATCCACTCATTCAATGTAGTGCTACCTTTCAATGACTGTCCTCTGATTTTACGGATCAAATTGTTTCTGTAACCCAGGAAGCCGTTTACAATGCTGGGTGGTAATCATATCACCAAATTACGCCTGAGGGTCTAGCGGAATAAGGCGCTCCAAATGGGAGTTTACCGCATACCTATTGCTACTCAGGGGCGAGTGAGGATGGCCACCACTGCCTTTAATCTTAGTCTAGCCCTGGGCCCTTACACTCCTGAAAAAAAAATAAATAAAATAAGTGGATGTTGGATGGATGAAGAAAGAAACAAAGGCTGAGTCTACAGGAACCCGGGCAATTCTTCCCACATTCCACCCGGAGACAGGAATAAATCGGGGTCAATACTTGCTGGCGGGTCACAGGAGGTACAGGCCTGTTTACAGCGGTATCTCAGCGACCATCGACACGCCGCGCTGCATCACCCCATCCAGGTACGCACAGGTAGGCTCTCTCTCTCTCTCTCTCTCTCTCTCTCTCTCTCTCTCTCTCTCTCTCTCTCTGACTAATGCTACTTTCTTTTCCTTTACCTCTTTCTGTTAACAAGCTTCTCTCTCTCTCTCTCTCTCCAAACAAATTTATTTAAGGAGAAATTTAGCCCCTAGAAGAGTTACATCCACCAGCAATCCCTTGGCGACGGTGTATGGTACGTGATGCAGGCAAGTACAAACCGTCCGTACGTGTTTTACTAGTGTTTATTTGTACGTGTGTGTGTGTGTGTGTTTTTTAATAGTAGTATTAAAACAGAAACAAATATGATGTCGGGAAGGCTGTGTTTGGAAGGTCGTAGATGCGGAAGTTGGTAATGTTTGTCGAGAGGCACACACACACACACACACACACACACACACACACACACACACACACACACACACACACACACACACACACACACACACACACACACACACACACACACACACACACACACACACTTCAGCTACTGAGGTATTTATGATGAGATTATTTTTTACAGGGTGATGAGCGACGGTAGAATTTTTCCGTCTTTCGTCCTTTCGTCACTGTCTTGCGTTCGTTCGTTCGTCACTTTTTGAGTTCATTCGTCACTTTTGCGTTCGTTCGTCACTTTTGCGTTCGTTCGTCACTGTCTTGCGTTCGTTCGTCACTTTTGCGTTCGTTCGTCACTCTCTTGCGTCCGTTCGTCACTGTCTTGCGTTCGTTCGTCACTCTTGCGTTCGTTCGTCACTGTCTTGCGTCCGTTCGTCACTTTTGCGTTCGTTCGTCACTGTCTTGCGTTCGTTCGTCACTTTTGCGTCCGTTCGTCACTGTCTTGCGTCCGTTCGTCACTGTCTTACGTTTG
The DNA here is from genome assembly GCF_032717465.1 of Coenobita brevimanus. NCBI lineage: Eukaryota > Metazoa > Arthropoda > Malacostraca > Decapoda > Coenobitidae > Coenobita > Coenobita brevimanus. The sequence continues at coordinate 1,081,446 of NC_137058.1, forward strand.
TTCGTCACACTTGCGTTCTTTCGTCACTGTCTTGCGTTGGTTCGTCACTTGCGTTCATTCGTCACTGTCTTGCGTTCGTTCGTTCGTGTCTTGCGTTCGTTCGTCACTGTCTTGCGTTTATTCGTCACTGTCTTGCGTCCGTTCGTCACTGTCTTGCGTTCGTTTGTCACTGTCTTGCGTTTATTCGTCAGTCTTGCATCCGTTCGTCACTGTCTTGCGTCCGTTCGTCACTCTCTTGCGTCCGTTCGTCACTATCTTGCGTTCATTCGTCACTCTTGCGTTCGTTCGTCACAGTCACGTTCATTCGTCACCGTCTTGCGTTCATTCGTCACTCTTACGTTCATTCGTCACTCTTACGTTCATTCGTCACTCTTGCGTTCGTTACGACAGGGAAGAGATCGTAGTTAAGAGAAAGAAAAGTTACGACCTGGAATACATCGCAAGAAAGAAAAGTAACGACAGGGAAGGGATCGTAAGAAAGAAAAGTTACGACAGGGAAGAGATCGTACCTAAGAAAGGAAAGTTACGACAGGGAAGAGATCGTACCTAAGAAAGGAAAGTTACGACAGGGAAGAGATCGTACCTAAGAAAGGAAAGTTACGACAGGGAAGAGATCGTAGTTAAGAGAGAAAGAAAAGTTACGACAGGGAAGAGATCGTAAGAAAGAAAAGTTACGACAGGGAAGAGATCGTAGTTAAGAGAGAAAGAAAAGTTACGACAGGGAAGAGATCGTAAGAAAGAAAGAAAAGTTACGACAGGGAAGAGATCGTAGTTAAGAAAAGTTACGACAGGGAAGGAATCGTAGTTAAGAGAGAAAGAAAAGTTACGACAGGGAAGGGATCGTACTTACGTTTGCGTCTCCCCCCCCCCCAGTGTCCGCCTACAATATACGCCATAGGAGCATTCGCAGCACCCTATCCCTTGCGACTTATTTTATCACACGTCAGCATTCAGTTTCACAGGGTCACGTTTGGTTGTATTTTTATTCTTAACACCTCTTCCTTAGCGATTTATTTTTGGATATGGCTGGTGAATATTCTTTTGTTACGTTATTTATGCAGAGTTTAGCGATATTGGAAGGATCTGTGTAACACAGAAGAGGACAGTAAGGTATAGTAAGCAAAACAAGTCGCTTAGGGAAAGGTGTTAGGAGCTTCCTGAACCGACGAAAATACCGGCAGAAAGGTGTAATAAGCAGAATAAACCACTTAGGAAAAGGTGTTCGGGGGCATCTTGAACCGACGAGAATACGGGCAGTAAGGTGTAATAAATCCCCTAGGAAAAGGTGTTAGGGAGCTTCCTGAACCGACGAGAAGGCTCTGGTCCGTATTCTCGTGTGTTAAGGAAGCTCCCTAACACCTCTTCCTTCGCGATTTATTTTTGGATACAGCTGGTTAATATTCCCACGTCTCATGCTCTTCCTCCTAAAAAATATCTTAGTTAATACAGGAAATTGATCGTATTTAAGACAAAGACAAGGAAAGGACAGAATATTCAAAAAATGTCTTAGTTACGACAAGAAATTGATGGTAAATGAAAATGCACTGGAGAATAGTCCCTCGTATCTTGTCCTTCCTCCTAAAAATGTCTTAGTTACGAGGGGGAATTGATGGTAAGGGAGTTGTAGTGGTGGCGTGCGTCTCGCCACACTGTCAGCGCGTTGTGTTGCGTGGCCACCACAGATTCAGTTTTTTATTCTTTTTGCCCCTTTCTTTTTCCTTGCTCTTTTTGACATACCTGAGTCGACCCACCTTTATCACACCTTAACCCCTAACACGTTATTGCTACAGTACTTAACACAGCAGTCAATAGCAAAGTTCCTCTCCAATTAACACTGCAGTTAAGAGTCAATAACACAGCTCTTCTCGTAACACGTAATTTCTACCCCACTTAACTATAACGTTACTCCCGCCCCTCTTGTCCTCCCTGACCTGCCCCCACCCTCACTAGCCGCCCCCACCCTCACAGGCGTCCCATCATCATCATCTCAGCGTTATGGCAGTGTTGCGTGTACCGAGTCAGCAATAAATATAAACACTGCATTGTATAAACACGACAACAAACATGTACGTCCAGTGAATACACACATCACTGCTACACACACGCGTATGCAGGCTGGTGGTCAAGGCTGCACTTTATCAGGCTGCAGTGTATCCTCTGACGTTGCCCAAAACACCTCTTGCAGTCACCTGACTGACTTAACATTGCACCAAGAATTTCTTCGTAGTTAAGGGTCTCTGACAACAACTTTAAGTCTGCTGTTTATATATATTCTGTGTTAATAGGTCTCTTTTGAGGAAACAAGTTCAGGACGAGAAATTATATATATATATATATATATATATATATATATATATATATATATATATATATATATATATATATATATATATATATATATATATTATATATATATATTCATGCAATATACTTTGTATGTATAGTTATGAAATATATATATAACTGAATATAGTATGGATAAATTTATTTATATGTGGTACGTGTGCTCAGACATGCTTGAGAATAACTGTAAAAAAACTGGACACATTCGTTGTAGACATATTTACACACAACAGTAAAGACAACTTCTTTTTTCCAGTGCCTGTACAGTGGGTTGGCGTGACACCTGTGCAGGGGCTGCCTCCACCTGGCCTGACGCTCTCCACCTTCCCGTTCACTGGTATGGACATTTTTTTTTTCTTTACTCACTTAAGTCATGACGAAACGTGCACGAAACTGTACTGCGTTAGAGAGAGAGAGAGAGAGAGAGAGAGAGAGAGAGAGAGAGAAGCTGTATATCCCTGTGACGTGTGGGACGCAACAGTGGAGGGTTCTCTGCCAGTCCACGTTTGTTGTGAGAGCATTAACCAGGCATATGCAAAAATTAGTGGTTGGTGGTGGCGACTACCATCCTCTCAGTTGATGTAATGCTGCCTACTTCTTTCACTTTTATCATTCTTTCTCTGTGCCTGCCCTCCTCTCTTCCAGTTTCTCCCATCTTTCCTGTCACTTTTTATTACTCTTCTTTCCTTGTCAGGTGGCTTTACATTTAGTGAAAAACCCAGTCGTTTTCTGTATGCCAGGAAACCATTTACAACGCTGGGTGGTAACCATATAACCAACCATACGTGTTCCCTACGTGTCAACAAGTGGGTTGATGGAGGGTTAGTGCCCCTCCCCGTAAAACAACTAACTCAAAGACAAACGACCACTCCTTACGGGATTATGACATCTGGCTATAGATAGATGGATAGATTACAGGATTATGACATCTGGCTATAGATAGATGGATAGGTAGATAGATATCCAAAAATCTATCGCTAAGGAAAGAGGTGCTAGGGATGTGTAATCGACGGAAATATATGTTAAGTTAGTGAGGTAATGATGATAAGGGTGATTTGGTAATGAGGCTAATTATTGCACTTACGTCGTCACTAATAACATTGTATTCCGTATTACCTCATTAAGCACAAGGCTGGTATTGTCGACGGTTAAGCGAGCACCCTAACACCTCTTCCCGTGCGATTTATTTTGTTTGCTATTTCTGTCCTCTTCTGCATTACCCCATTCTTTCCCATATACCCACACTGCACAAAATATAACGCACGAAAGGATATTAACCACCCATAAAAAAATAAATCGCAAAGGAAGAGGTGTTAGGGAGCTTTCTTAACCCAATATCGCCATACTATGCATAAAAAATAACGCACAAAGGGATATTAACCACCCATAAAGACTAAATCGCTAAGGAAGAGGTGCTAGGGAGCTTCTTTAATCCAGTATCACCATCAAGTATAAATCTGATGACAGCAAGATTGTTTTTGAGATTTATTGGTTTGTGTGTGTGTGTGTGTGTGTGTGTGTGTGTGTGTGTGTTCAGTTTTCCTTTCTGTTTAGCTTAGAATATCACTTCTGGTAATGAAAGGGTTAATGAACGCAATATCCAACACCTCATTTCGAAAAAGTCTCGCCACATCTAAATGATTTCAAAATGCAGTTGCGATGATAATAATGATAATAATAATAATAATAATAATAGTAGTAATGATGATGGTGATGATACTGCAACAGTTACTACAACTACTAATAATGATAATAATAACAATAATAATAATAATAATAATAATAATAATAATAAAGGACATTAACATACTGAAAGGATCACTATCGCTGTAATGAAAGATGATTGTTTATAGCGGTAATTGCGTTCGACTTTTGTTGATCGTACAGATATGCCTAATTGTTGTACACCCTCCCTCCTGCCCTACCCACCCATCTGTACCCACCAACCCCCCTCCCTATCCTACCCTACCCCCAACCCCCCTCCCTTCCTACCCCCCATCCCGTCTGTAAATTCAAATCGGTTTATCGGGTGTGTTAAATCGGAAATGGAAGTAAATCGGGTGTGTTAAATCGGGAATGGAAGTTAATCGGGAATGCATGAGATGATTTGTTGTTGTTGTTGTTATTGTAGCCAGAGGTTCATCTAAATGTGATCCCAGTGGACTGCAGGCTTGAAGCTCCCCCCCCCCTGCACCTCACCATCCTCCTTCCAAAAACAGGGAGAGAGAGAATATTTGTTTAACGGGGCAGCTCCACCTCCCGCTTATATGTGCCACCGCTTGAAGGCGTCCCTTTCCACCACACAAGGATCATTCAGACAGACAACCAAATTCTTCTAGGTCTAAACTTTCTCGTATCTATATTTCTTTCACCTTAACTTGGCCCAGATTTTCGTCCTTGGGCAGCTTACGTAGGTCAGGGGCAGAAGTGCTACGGCTCTGCACCCTTTCCACTGCACTTCTTCGTGACTAGCACCAGTGGAGAGATAGTTTTAGGCCAAGATAGTATAACGAGAGCGTAGTAAATGAGGAGACTGATAAAGCAAGAGATAAGAGAGAGACATGCAGGGAGATATGAGAGTTTTATTGCATTTGACACGATAGTTGATGGTGGTGATGATAGCTTGAGAGAGAGAGAGAGAGAGAGAGAGAGAGAGAGAGAGAGAGAGAGAGAGAAATATAAAAGGAGATAGTAAGGAATAAGAGCAAATAAGTGTGCGGAGAGAGAGAGAGAGAGAGAGAGAGAGAGAGAGAGAGAGAGAGAGAGATAGTAAGGAATAAGAGCAAATAAGTGTGCTGAGAGAGAGAGAGAGAGAGAGAGAGAGAGATAGTAAGGAATAAGAGCAAATAAGTGTGCTGAGAGAGAGAGAGAGAGAGAGAGAGAGAGAGAGAGAGAGAGAGAGAGAGAGAGAGAGAGAGATAGTAAGGAATAAGAGCAAATAAGTGTGCTGAGAGAGAGAGAGAGAGAGAGAGAGAGAGAGAGAGAGAGAGAGAGAGAGAGAGAGAGAGAGAGAGAGATAGTAAGGAATAAGAGCAAATAAGTGTGCGGAGAGAGAGAGAGAGAGAGAGAGAGAGAGAGAGTCGGCAAGGAATGAAAGCACTATATTATCCATCTAACACTTGCCTAACGGGGCATTCAGTGAGGGGCGGCCTCAGTAAAGGGACTTCAGTGCGTTTGTCCCTCCTCAGTGACGACCTCGACCCAACATCACTCTTTCGTACATGCATCTCAGTTCCCCATTCTCAGTCTCCCTCTCCTTCTCCTGCTCGCTTTTCTTTCTCACCTGCTCATCACTAACTTCATTAACCCCTTCAGTACGATGTCTTAATTTTATCCGTACTATCCAAAGAGAAATACACTGAGGTGGTTTGGACATGTGGAGAGGATGGAGGATGAAAGACTGAGAGGGCGTACAGTATGTCGGTGAGGTGGAGGGAGGGAGAGGGAGGGGTAGACCGAGGATGAGGTGGAGGGATGGAGTTGAGAGGTGTATGAGGGAGGGGGGAGTGAGTTGGGGGGAGGGTAGTCAAATGGTGGGTGACAGCGACTTGGAGGCGTTTTGTCTACAGCCACCCTTTGCGGGATTAGGGCGTCGGGCTATAGATAGATAGACTATCCAAACTTTATTAATTATTTATCTTTATTTATTTATTTATTTGGTACATGGGCTTTATACAGTCTTCATTAACCCCTTCAGAGCGAGACGCCTTTTTAGTGAAATAAAATCATCAGGAGGTGGTGAGAATTCAAATTTAACTTACGCGTCATGGTAAGTGAGTAAGGAATTTATCATAACTATTTACTATCCCTCTTCCCCACATTAGTTCCCCCCCAACTTCAACCTGCAGCAGTGCAAGCCAGTTACCTTTTTTTTTTTTTAATGGAAGACTCGTGTTATTTGGTGTATGGAGTTTTTATTTAATTTGTTTTTCTCTCATTTGTCCATTATCTGTAAAAAAATTCAATCAACAGCCATCAATAACTTCATTAACGCCTTGTATGTACCTTTTTATTTATGGAAGACACGTGTAAACTGGTGTATAGATTTTTTTTTTATTTGTTTTTCTTTCCCTTGTCCATCTTGTGTAAAAAATTCAGTCAACAGCCATCAACATCTTCATTAACGCCTTGTGTGTACCTCTTAATCTCTACGTCAATACTCTCATTATCACCTTCAATACCAGGCCGTTTTCTATCATCCATTCTTCCGCCACCAGTCGTTTTCCTTCATTTAATTTCGGGGAGACTTTTCCAACTGGAGGGGTTAGCTACAGCCTTCATTAACTCCTTTTTGTAATATCTTCATTTGCGCCTTTAATACCAGGCCGTTTTCTGTCATCCATTCTTCTTGATACCAAACGTTTTCCTTCATTTAATTTCGGGGAGACTTTTCCAACTGGAGGGGTTAGCTACAGCAAGAATGGTAAATAAAGAACCTAAATAAAAAATAAAAATAGCTACAGCCTCCATTAAATCCATCACTACAAGACTCCTCCAGCTGAAGAAAATCGTCTGGTGCTCCGTTGATTAAAGCGAATAATACGTAACCGTCTCGAGGGGTTAAGGAATAATATTCAAAATAAATCGCCATGGGTAAAGTGCTACGAGGTCTCCCAGGGCAACGAGGTGGCAGGGGTCTTGTTTATAAAGGCTGTTAATTAATGTTTAAACAAGTCATTACAGCTGTTTACTCTTACGGAATTAATTTAGTTAGCTCGCGTTTAGTTTTCAATTACTGTTCATTTTTGACTGGGAAGTGTATAGTAGCTGAACAGTGAAGATAAAACTAAATAATAATAATAATAATAATAATAATAACAACAATAATAATAATAATAAATAATAATAATAATAATAATAATAATAATAATTTAAAACTCCGATTTTAAGGAAGTTCCCTAACACCTCATCCTTACCGATTTGTTCTTGGATCTGGCTGGCTAATATCGTTTCGTACGTTATTTATACAGAGTGTGGTGGTATTGGAAGGATGTAAGTAACACGGAAGGGGACGGCAAGGTGTACTAAGCCAAATAAATCGCTTTGGAAGTGGTGTTAGGGAGATTCCTTTACCCACCTGTCCCCTGCCTCTCCCACCTGTTCCCTGCCTCTCCCACCTGTCCCCTGCCTCTCCCACCTGTCTCCTGCCTCTCTCACCTGTCCCCTGCTTCTCCCACCTGTCCCCTGCCTCTCCCACCTGTCTCCTGCCTCTCTCACCTGTCCCCTGCCTCTCCCACCTGTCCCCTGCCTCTCCCACCTGTCGCCTGCCTCTCCCACCTGTTCCCTGCCTTTCCCACCTGTCCCCTGCCTCTACCACCTGTCCCCTGCCTCTCCCACCTGTCCCCTGCCTCTCCCACCTGTCCCCTGCCTCTCCTCTGCCTCTCCCATCTCCCATCTTTCCCTAGTAACAAACACGAGGACACTGAGACGTAATAAACAGCATAAGTCGCTCAGGAATCGGTGCCACGAAAACTTCAAAAAACAATTCGAATGCTGGTTTGTGCGTGGTGGTGGAGTGTTCGGCACGCCATCTACGTATCCCCGATGTCAAGGGTTCAAACCTACCCGTGGCGGACATTTTAAAGTGGATGATCTTGAATTTAGCACTGTAGTAGTTTTCATTTTATTTATTTATTTATTTATTTATTTTTTGAGGGAACATTCTTGAGGGTTCCTTGTCTTTGGTTCCTTCTTCCCTGCACATACACACACACACACACACACACACACACACACACACACACACACACACACACACACACACACACACACACACACACACACACACACACACACATCTCCTGTATATCACAATTAGGTAAATACACACACACACACACACACACACACACACACACACACACACACACACACACACACACACACACACACATTCCCTGTATATCACAATTAGGTAAATACACACACACACACACACACACACACACACACACACACACACACACACACACACACACACACACACACACACAAATCCCTGCAATAACCGTGTATATATTTGCACCCTTTCAGTTTTATCGACACCAATCACAGACTCTTGACAATCACAAATTTAGCCATTAAAAAAACATTGACTTTTACATGCCTCATTCTTCCCACAAACACGTCTTTTCTGTTCGTACTTAGCTAGCATAGGGAAGGGTTAAGTCTGACTACCACTCCTCCAAGGTGGTCTGATCCTGCCGTAGAGCACATATATACTGTTACAATTATAATACAGATATATTTAATACCATATTCTCGTAGGTTAAGAAAGCTCCCTAACACCTTTTCCTAAGCGACTTATTTTGCTTATTACACCTTACTGCTATTTTCCATATCAAAAATCATTCTAATATCGCCATACTCTGCATAGGTAACGTGCAAAAGGATATTAACCAGCCGTATCCAAGAATAAATCGTTAAGGAAGAGGTGCTAGGGAGCCTCCTTAACCGTCGAGGATACGGGCCACTATCAAGGCTGTGTGTACTTGGGGGGGAGGGGGTGGGGGGGTATGGTAAACAAAACAGGGGCAACCATTGACGTCAGCATGGTACCGTATCGACCAGACCACAGTAAACCATTCATTATTCACTCTAGATATACACTACACATACACACCTATTTCACACCTACTGATCACCGTAACCAGGCATACGATTATCCTAAAGCCTTTTTATTTATTACAGTCTTTAATCACGCACCAGAGAATTTGAATTTGAATTTGTCTGGTCACCTACCCTTAAAAGTACTTGATTACGGTTTGCCTAGCCGCGGAACCCTACGCTTCTGAGGGGGTAAAAGGAGACTGACTATTACCATCAGGTCTTAGTTACGCAAGAAGTCGATGCGTTTAATCTTAATACCCGTTTAGTGGCCTTACGCAAACACTGGAGGCAAATTTACTGTGTAGCGGAGTTGGGCAGCTTTTACGAGTATTTCCAGCTGGGTGTGGGTTAGGTTTGGTTAGATTGTTGGGTTAATTTAGGTTAAGTTAGAAGGGATTAAGGTGGGTTAGATTAAATTAGGGTCATTTAGGTTAGGGTTAAGTAAAGCTAGATCGTCCTGGGAAGAGAAAGATTGCTGAGCAGCGATGAAAAGGGTTACAATTGGGAAATATGCTAGGTTGACACGGGAAGTTGGTTAACTCCCTCACCCTGGGAAATTATTATTATTATTATTATTATTATTATTATTATTATTATTATTATTATTATCCATCCATCATCCAATCCTATGTTGCCCCATGAGGAGCGTAGGAGCCCGGGGCTAGGCAAGTTGGTCCTGATATTTAAGATGAGAGTGACCAGCCTCACTCATCCCTGAGTGGCATTACTTGAGCAATAAACCCCAACCACCCCTTGGATATAAACCTTCACCAGCTCAGTCCGATTGGAGCGCCGTAATTACCCACACCAGACGCCAAAATTTGGTTATATGGTTACCACCCAGCGTAGTAAATTGTTTCCTGGTGTACAGGAAACCATTTGGCTTGTCACTAAGTGTAGAGACACCCAAGGGCGGAAGGATGAGGAAAGAATGAAGGAAAGAAAGACAGAAGAGGGAGTGTAAAGTCACCCGCAGGCAGAAGGACGAGGAAAGAATGAAGGAAAGAAAGACAGAGGAAGATGAAAGTAAAGAAGGATAAAGGAGAGGAAAGGGCAGGCACCCGACAGCAGCACTACATCGAGTGAGTGGATGGTGAGCGCCCCCACCTACCACATTATTATTATTATCATTATTTTTATTATTATCAAAAAATCCCGTATCTCGATGGGAAGTTTTCTTGTTTACGTCAATATTCTCATTATTTTTTCCCCATAAAAAGCACACGGTCATTACTATGAGGCTGTCTGGTGTAGGGCCTTCAATCGGTGTCGGGCTAATCACCAGCTGGAGGTGTCTGGCCAAATATGACGACAGTCCATCAGCCGGATCACTGGATATTATTCAGAATCTTAAAAAAAGAAAAGAAAAAAAGAAAAAAAAAAAACGGATTCTGAGGCACTGTTTCAGAAACCGCTTACGCCAGCCAGCAGAAATCTGACTACAATACAGCCTTCAGGCGGCCGCACTGAAAAAAAGTGTGGTTCCAGTCGGTGGCTTATTCTCTGAGATCGCCTTGGGTCAAAAATTAATAGTTTTTTCTGATATTCTGGATGTCATGTAATTTTCCATATAGGATTAACTTGGTGGACTTATGGACCCCGATGACCTGAGGTGACATGCGCATTTCAGTGACCTTGACCTCAAGGTCCCTCTATAGCTCGGCTTAAGTAGGCAATGGCTGGGGCAAGTTTTTCTTTATCAATATTGTCTTGAACAATTTTACGGTTTATCGTCATCATCATCATTATTATTATTATTATTATTATTATTATTATTATTATAAGCAAATGAGATAATGGTTGGGAGGTCATTGCTGTTTTTGCTATAATAAATTGGCGAAGAAAATCAGAACAGTAAACTTTTTTTCATTCTCTCTCTCTCTCAGGGAACAATCGTGTGGGCGTCTGGCCTTTGGTTCCTTCTTCCTTGCAAAAAAAAAAAAAAATTGCTTACGATCACTCCTCTGTCGTAAGTGTTTTTCATCCCTAGGAGGAACGTGTAAAGGAGGGTGCGTAAGTCTTTCCATATTTCTCGTTCATCATATAAAAAAAAAAATCTTGGTTATGAGAGGGAAATTTTGAAGAACTGTATATATTTATTTTCTGCAGGAGGGACAAGGAAAAAGGTAGTGCCGATTCTCCAACGCCTCTAGTTCGTCCTACAAAAAGAAAAAAAAAAAAAGGTGAATTGGGACGGGGAATAGAGCGTAAATATGCGTAAATAGGTTCCAGTACCCCACCTCAGGATTCCGGGAGCTTGGACTATGTGGTAGTGAGTTTCTGGCCCATTCAGTTTTTATTATTATTATTATTATTATTATTATTATGAGATGGAGGGATGGAGTGAAGAGGTATGGGAGAGGGGGTGTGTGAGCTGGGAATAGGGCAGTGAAATGGCAGGGGACAGGGCTGATGGAGGCGATTTGTTTGTGGCCACCCCATACGGGATTAAGGCGTCTGGCAATAGATGGATAGGTAGATGGATCTTTCCTCGCATTGCAAGAATTTCTCACTTCTTGAATGCGAGGCCTGGGGGGGGGGGCTAGGTTTTCGATTGAAGAAGTGAGAGCAAGGATGGGACTGGAGTGTATGGGTGTTGTGATGAGGAGGGGTAGACTGAGATGGTTTGGGCATGTGGAGAGGATGGAGGATGACAACTGGGTGCGGCAAGTGAGAAGTGTGAACGTCGGGGGTAGGGTTGGGAGAGGCAGATCGAAAAAGACCTGGGGTGAGGTCATAGAGTGTGACCTCAGGGATAAGGGACTGAACACGGAGGCTGCCAGAGATCGAGCAGCGTGGAGAGAAGGCATTAGGTGACCAAGGCCGACGTATGCAAGTATGTTGGAGCCTGTATGAACGATACAACGCAGCTCAGATGACCATTGGTGTTTTGTTTTGTCATGGTTATTGTCGCACTGGAAAGTATTCGTATAAAATCTATCCATCTATCTATCTATTGCCAGACGCCGTAATCCCGTAAGGGGTGGCCACAAACAAATCGCCTCCATGTCCTCCTGTCCCCCGCCATTTCACTGCCCTGCTTCCAGCTCACACACCCCTCTCTCATATACCTCTCCACTCCATCCCTCCATCTCATCCTTGGCCTCCCCTCCCTCTTCCCCCTTCCACCTCACTCACACTCTTCTCGTCAGTCTCGCTTTCCATCCTCTCCACATGGCCAAAAATCCGTCACTGTCAAGGGCCATTCACTGCATTTATCACTGTTCTCTGTAGATATTTAAAAAGAAAAAAAATAATGACCACGCCAAGTACAGGTATAGACGGTCACGTCGTTTTTTCTGCTAAGACGGAAATATAACTCTTAAAAGAACGCCTAATAGTGAAGAAAATACGTGAACCCCTGGCTGTTCTAAAATTGTGCCATAAATTACAAAAAAATAATCCTGTGGTAGTCAGAAATGTATGGAAAAAAAAGACTACCGTGATCAAAAGGGTTAATCCACGTTTACCTGGTGACGAGAGACGACGTACACTCCCCACGACTTTTGGAGGGCGACTGGCATGAGTGAAAGCCTTGAGGTTGCCAGGCTCCACATGTGTTGATGTTTACCGGGTCTCCATGGCAACCACGCACTCTACACCACTTCATACACCTCCTCACTTCACACATCACCGCTACTACATAACTGCGTACTGTAATTTGTAGTGATGTGTAATTTTTGTAATTATGAGTAACTTCCGTAATAAGGGTATGTTTATAAGACCTGAACCATTGTTGATGATAAATATTAAGTTTCACACCATAATGAGCTACGGGTTTTTCATGTTTGGTATTGTGGAAGCGAATAAGGGGTATCTTCTCCATGACTTGTAAACGATTTTTTTTTAAACATTTAGTAAACAGGAAAGGCATGCATTCTCAGGGTCCAGCCTCCGTCCGTTATTGTGTTTACGTTAAAATGATCAAAGCTAACCCAATCTAATCACATCTAACAACCAAGTGGACTCCAATATAATCCATGCTAACTTAATCCAGTGGCACCTATCCGAATTGGACCTAACCAGACCTATCGAACGTAATCTACCTTGACAACATAGTTAATCGTAACTTTAATGTAGGTGCGACAACGGACGGAGGTAGGAGCCGATTAATTCCCTTCTCCTTATTCAGTACGTAGAAAGCGAATCATTTGCAGCAGAAAAGTAATAAATGATGCCTCCTTAATAATAATAATAGTAATAATAATAATGATGATGATGATGATGATAATGTTAATAATAAACTATTGCCAGAGTGCTGTGAATAGTATGTACGAAGGAGCTAGGGCTACGGTGTGAGTGGATGGTGAACTGAGTGAGTTCTTTGATCTCAATGTGGGACTGAAACAGGGTTGTGTGATGTCTCCATGGCTGTTTAATATATATATGGATGGGGTTGTAAAGGAGGTGCAAGGTAGGGCAGTGGATGTGGGGGTGGCTCTAATGAATGAGGGTGAGATGTGGAAGATTCCGGTGTTGTTGTTTGCTGATGATACAGTATTGTTGAGTGAAGATGAATGGGAGTTGCAAGGTTTGGTGAATGAATTTGGGCAGTGTGTAGGAAGAGGAATCTGAAAGTTAATGTAAACAAGAGTAAAGTTATGGTGTTTGAGAGAAACGAAGTCACAGAATGCACAGTGAGGTTGGATGGTGAGGATATGGAGAATGTGAGTGCATTCAAGTACCTGGGTAATGTGATGAGTAAGGATGGATCTTTTGGGGATGAAGTGCGTGAAAGGGTACAGCAGGGAAGAAAGGTTGTTGGTTCACTGAAAGCAGTGATGAGAAATAGGGAGGTGAGTATGGAAGTTAAGAAGTCACTGCATGATAGTATTGTGATCCCTACCCTGACGTATGGAAGCGAGGCATGGACCTTGCTAGAGGGGAACAAGTCAAGAGTGAGAGCAGTGGAAATGAGTTACTTGAGAGGAGCATGTGGAGTGACGTGAAGGGACAGGTTGACGAATGAAGAAGTGAAGGAACGTTGTGGGGTGGATTTGGTTGTGATTGAGAAGATTAGGAGAAATACACTGAGGTGGTTTGGACATGTGGAGAGGATGGAGAATGAAAGACTGACCAAGAGGGTGTATGTAGGTGAGGTGGAGGGAGGGAGAGGGAGGGGAAGACCGAATATGAGGTGGAGGGATGGAGTTGAGAGGTACATGAAGGAGGGGGAAGTGAGCTGGGGGGAGGGTAGTCAAATGGTGGGTAACAGAACGACTTGGAGGCGTTTTATCTGCGGCCATCCTTTGCGGGATTAGGGCGTCGGGCTATAGATAGATAGGTAGACTATAGCCAGACTCCTTAGTCCTTTAAGGGGTGGCCACAAACAAATCGCCTCCATGTCGCCCTGTCCTCTGCCATTTGGCTGCTTTCCGTCCGACTCACACACTCACCCTCATACTGTATATCTCCTCTCGATTCCTCAGTCTCATCCTCAAGAGTGAATAGCAACTTGAAATAATGCAACGAAAGAAATTATTTTCGATAATATTTTACTACTATGGGGGCTTGTTGATTAAAATGAATAATTAAAAAAAAAAAAAAAGACAAATCGGTTAGTATCCCTTATGAATGCAGACCTATACTCTGTTTACTTTAACTGGGCGTAAAATTGCCATCTCCATCTTGAATATTGAGTTCCAACAAGAAAGTAAGGCTCATATATGGTCCTAGTCACGAAGAAGTGCCATGGGAAGGGTGTTCAGCCATAGTATTGTCACATTTTGCCATTGAGCTACGGGAAATAAGCTGCCAAAGCATGAAAATCTCCAAGTCAAAAGAAAAAAAACTAGGCACTTAGAAAATACTGCACTTTTTTTTTTTTCCCATTATTACAAGGTGGTACTGTACATATGCAACAAGGAAGAAAGGTTGCTGGTTCCTTGAAAGCAGTGATAAGAAACAGGGAAGTGAGCATGGAAGTGAAAAAGTTACTACATGACAGTATTGTGATATCAACTCTAACGTATGGAAGTGAAGCTTGGACGTTGTTGGAGGGACGCAAGTCAAGAGTGAGAGCAGTGGAAATGAGTTATTTGAGAGGAGCATGTGGAGTCACATGGAGAGACAAACTGGCAAATGAGGATGTCAACGAGCGTTGTGGTGTGGATGTAGATGTGATAGGAAGCGTTAGGAGAAACATTGAGGTGGTTTGGCCATGTGGAGAGGGTGGAGGGTGAGAGACTGACGAGGAGTGTATGTGTGAGGTGGAGAGGGAGATAGGAAGGGGGAGGCCAAGGATGAGATGGAGGGATGGAGTGGAGAGGTATATGAGAGAGGGTGTGTGTGAGCTGGGATGAGGGCAGTGAAATGGCGGGGGACAGGGCGACGTGGAGTCGATTTGTTTGTGGCCACCCAGTATGGGATTAAGGCGTCTGGCAATAGACAGATAGATAGACGTATATAACAGTTCTCTTCAACATCGCCGGTTGATTTTTAGTGTGGGTAGGGATGACATGTGTGAGGACAAGAATGACAAGTGTGAAGACAAGGAAGGCAAGTATGAGATCAAAGATGGCAGGTGTGAAGATGAGGAAGACTAGTATGAGGACAGGGAAGGCAAGTTTGAGGACAAGGATGGTAGGTGTGAGGATGAGGAAGACTAGTATGAGGACAGGGAAGGCAAGTATGAGGACAAAGATGGCAGGTGTGAAGATGAGGAAGACTAGTATGAGGACAGGGAAGGCAAATGTGAGGACAAGGATGGTAGGTGTGAGGATGAGGAAGACTAGTATGAGGACAAGGAAGGCAAGTATGAGGACAAGGATGGCAGGTTTGAGGATGAGGAAGACTAGTATGAGGACAAGGAAGGCAAGTGTGAGGACTGGGAAGACTAGTGTGAGGACCAGGAAGGCAAGTGTGAGAACAAGGAAGGCTTTTCCTGACCATCTAGCCATTCTGTGACTTTGTTTCTCTCCAAGACTAATTTTACTCTTGCTGTACATTCACATTTAGCTTTCTATTTCTTACATGCACTCCCAAACTCGTTCACCAGGCCTACTGATACGGCCTTTCGTCTTCCTGGACAATGCAGCAGCAGCAGCAGCAAACAGTCCATTGCCATATAATGTATCTCCTGTAATGGCATCCACATATGTACTGAATAACCACGAGGACATGATACCTCCCTGTTTCAGTTCAACATTCAAATAAAAGAACTCAGTTCTC
The DNA here is from genome assembly GCF_032717465.1 of Coenobita brevimanus. Lineage (NCBI taxonomy): Eukaryota > Metazoa > Arthropoda > Malacostraca > Decapoda > Coenobitidae > Coenobita > Coenobita brevimanus. The sequence continues at coordinate 1,097,568 of NC_137058.1, forward strand.
TCTCCACACTCACCTCAGCCCTAGCACCCTCACATACCCTGCCAATCAAGAATTTCTTCTGTTATCTCTCTACACGCACTGCAGCCCCATAGCCCTCATACATACTCCGGACAGCATTTCACAGTTTCCCATCGACTCCACATATTATTATGCTTCCACATTCTTGTTTGTCGATTTTACTGTCTTATGCCTTATCTCGATCCATGCGGCAAGCATACAGCTTGCATTTCTAGGTAGTTTTCCACCAAACATCTTTGAATGAATATCTGATCCTACGCAACTCCTTCCCTTCTTTAAACCCCCTTGTTCGTCCCCAACTAATTCCATTATAAACCTTGCATTCCTTCAGTGTCTCCCTAAATCTGCCAGGAAGAGAAATGTTTGTAACCCTAAGAAAAAACGTACTTAATACTTATTAGGGGAAACTAGTTAATTCACATTTACCTTTTCTGCAGTAATTAAAATTATATACGTGTGGTGCAGGCTAACGAAGTCTAATGTGCATGTCTTTTTTATATGAATAAATCAGAGGTAGCATGAAGACATAATTACCATTAACTTCAAGAGGAAAATGGTGTTGCATACGCTTCAAGTTGTTCTTCTGTCAAAATGGCAGCCAAAACAAACTATTTATACTTACAAAAATAACTAATTAGCTTAAATAATGTTTCCAGAACCTTTGATGCGTTTATTAATAGGACATGAGACAATATATATTAAAATAATTACATTCCTGCCCCCCCTTTTTAATGCAGTAAATACGGATCCGGTATCAGATGGCAGACGCTGCGGGAGGGTCCAATGTGGTCGAGAATCGAGATGCCATATTTGTTTTTCGCAAGTTTTTCGAGAACTGTTCACTTGGATGATCATCCACTGGCACAGATTTAGTAAGTATATTGTCGTAGTTTTAGTAGTAGTATTTAAGTGGAGGAATATATGCGGTAAGGTGTAAAGTGAGTGATGGGTAAATATGTATGGATACCACCTAATGTTAGGGTACATGTAGTACACTTTTATTATATTGTCTGCTTCACCACACAAAGATCCGTAACCCCTTTACAGTATAGGCCAAGGTGATGACTTAGTGTACAGTACTCATGTTGGAGGATAAATTTAACTCGTAACCAAGGAGACTCATTGCTACGCGTGATAGGGCTGTGTATCCTGGGTGGAGCAGCAGGAGCATCCACCCTGAAGCCAGACCTCCCCATATTTCCCTGCACCTCACTGTGGGAAGAACCGGTTATTATTTTACAAGTTGCCAATATGCGGTTCAGGGATATTGCCACCATAAACGCATAGTATGATACCTATGATAAGCAGTCTGCTGCAGCGGGTTAGGTTGGGTCCAGAAAAATATACTCCACAACCCTGGGGGTGTATTGGCAACTTGTAAAAATTTACCGAAGAACCCTGGCCCAACAGTGGTGAGGCGCTGTCTTCAAAAACGGGCGCTGGATCCTTACCATAGACGGTGCTTGTACTGTATGGTATTTATAGGCACTTCACAGAAAGTTGCATACCTGTAGTTAATGGATTGACTCAGCCAGACAGACCGAATCCTAATTAGTATCTTACAGGATATATTTGCATCTTCGGACAGTCATTATATTTGCAGCTTCGGACAGTCATGTTGCTGGTTAGGTTAGGTCTGCTAGGTTATTTTAGGTAGTTTACAGTACGGTAGTTAGGTTAGAGTAGAAAATTTCATACGAGTACCATGGTAATCGGAAATTGCATAATTACCAGTGCATTTTAATGTGGTTCATTTAATTTTGATAGTGATCTCTACTGCATTTGACATCAGTTGGAGGCTGCACAGCCAAAATAGCTGAGCTAACCATGTCTAAATGGTAAATTTAAATTTTGCCTGGCCACAATTTTTGGTGCATTGTGTATTTTTTTTTTTTTAATGACTATCAGTGTGTTTTGAATTATTTTGACCTTCAACTTGTGTTTTTATGAGTGTTGTAAAGTATTTTGATCCCCATTTTGTATTTCGCTGCGCGTTTTGAATTATTTTTACCTTCATTTTGTTTTTTGTATGTTTTGAAATATTTTGACCTTCTGTTCATGTTTTTCCCTGTACAGTATTTTGAATTGTTTTGACCTTCTTTTAGTGTTTTTACATGTATTGAACAGTGTTAACCATCATTTTGTGTGTCGAATAGCGAATGATTGTGAGCTTCATTTTTGTGTGTGCTTTTTTTACGTGTTGAGGTATTCTTACCTTAATTTTGAGTGTGTGTGTGTGTGTGTTTTATGAGCGATTATGGCCTTCACATTTGGTAAAAATTACTATTTTATTATTTTTTTTTTTTAAATATCTTGAGCCCATCTCATTAAGAACAGAGTTTTAACCTACTGAGTTTGGGAACAGCTATTTCATTATACAGTAAACCCTCTATTATCCGGACCACCAATTATGCTACCCAGACAATCCATTACCCGGACATTGTGATCTGGCCATTCAAAACTATTAGTCCTAAATTTTTTCATAATATCCGGACAAAATGTTTCCTTGTGGGTGAAAATTATGGCCGCACAAACATTTTCTCATCCGTTCAGGCAGGAATACCACAGTTGCACCACCCCGTCAGGCTGGGTACTTCACCCACCGACCACTAGAGAGACCCTTAGTCGTTCCCATTTTCCTCATGGCTCCCGTACTGTAGACATCTCCTCTCGGACAGTTGTTATTTCGTCACATGTGGCTTTTGTGGTTGTTCCCTACCTGCTTCAGGCCTTGCTGTTCCATGCATGCCTCTTGCTAGGGTGTGTGATGATGGCCTCTTCATCAGGGAAAAGGAAGAGGGTAGCGATTACTCTCTAGAAGTGGGAGACCCGGGGTAAGATTGATGCGGGTATGGTTGAATCGTGAGTGTTGACATTGATTTAATTCTAGCTTACTACACTCTGCTATGATTTTATTCTATTTTACCTTGATTTTATTCCATTCTACCATTACGGTATGTTTTGTATGCCCAGTGCATTTTTCTTGTGTAGCCATTCTTTTTCATGTTTTCATGTCACTGCAGGGTATGGCCCTGTAGTGGTGATTGCTTGTCTGGATTTGATGGGTCTGCCCGACCATGGTAATTGCATAGCTGTGGTTTATTGGTCTGCTTGACCAGATAGAGTAGTGTTAAACAACAGGAACAAGTGTTGTACTGTAGTGATCTTTTACACTGGCTTTCAGAAGTTAGGTTACGTACAAACGGGGGCCAGGGGAGAAGTCCATTACCCGGACATGCCTTTGGTTCTGTTACGTTGGCTAATCGAGGGATTACTGTACTGTATTCTTGCCCATTTCCTGACAATTTTGTTCAGCCTAGGATATACTTTTCGAACTGGAGGGGTTAGATATAGCCTTAAAAGATCCTTCAGTATGAGAGACCTGGTGCTGGAGAGAGACACCTTCATGTGGCTCTGATATTGGCTAAGCGGGTGGCTGGTTGCCTGATTATATTTATGTCCCTCAACTCCCTCCCTCTCATCCAAATGGAGGATAGTGGGTTGCAGGCAAAAAGGAGTTTCAGCCAGTGGTCCACCAGGTTCACATTTGATATGAACCTTGTGACATAACAATGTCTTTCTGGTAGCAGTAAGAATAAACTGAAATGGATGCCACCTGTTTTTTAGGAGTGAGTAGAGGTAGATAGATAGAGTATCTGTAGAAGTTAGTTGCAACCTGAGGCTTGTCTGAATGTGAATGTAGTTGACTGCAGGTAAAACTCAGGTATTCTTCCGCAGTCCACCTTCCTGGTAAACTTCAGGCCGAAACTGGCTTTCTGCAGTCCACCATCCCTGTAAATTTCAGGCCAAAACTAATCATCCACAGACCACCATCCTGGTGAACTGGCTAAAACTGAGAAGTAGCCCAGCATCCTCCTTTTGGGGTGTAGGGAGGAGATTGAGTAATGTTGGAGTTATGTGAAATAAGCTGCAAAAACACAAAAATCTGGGCCAGGTTAAAGAAAGAGAACCATTTGATAGTCAGTGGTTATTTAATGTAGCACTGTAGCATAACATACTGTATTGTATACCTGTATATGCAAGGGTGTGGTGGAATACAGAATTGCATTTGAGAAGGCTCTACTGTGCTTTGAGCGGCAAGCAAACTGGTTTTGTGTAACCAAGAAAACCATTTGCTCAATTGGGTGGTAATCATATTACCAAATTAACACTTGGTGGTCAGATGGTTTAAGTGCTCTAATCAGATGGGCCTATATGATTTTTTAAAAAATAACTTATTGCCCTCCAGGAATGTATTGGCTGTCACCCTTACATTAAATGTCAGGACTGATATTGTCATTCAGATTGTATAGTGACATAAGAGAATGGATGTAGATAGGGTTGTATAAAGGCCAGTGAGTAATCTTGCTATGCTTCCATCACTTTAAGTTGGCATCATCTTGCTGCCCATTGCTCAGTGGCAAAAAAAGACTACTATGGCTGTACATCCTTGTGATTGCACTTTTTATGCCTTGCATCATATTTTAGTGCTGATGTGTTGTTACAGCTTGACATTCAAAATGGAGAGTGGCAATTTTATGCCAAGTTAAAGTGAATTGGGTTGGTGGAGGGTTAGTGCCCCTCCTTGTAAAACAAAGTCAAATGGCCCACCCCTTACGGGATTGTGGCATCTGGCAATAGATAGATAGATAGAAATCACCTTATTAAGAATCACTGTAGGTAATAGTAGATAGATGGCGTAAGTCACAGGGAAGTTTATGAATACATTAGATTGACAGAGTGATGGGGATTGAGATTTATTGTTGTTGCTATTGTTAACACTGGTCCATCTGGCCAAGCAGACCCGTCAACCAGATAAGCATCTGCTTCTGTGGAGCCATCCTATAGGTACAGTACAGTACATACACCATGGAAGGAACTGAACTGATGCCTCCTGATAGTAGACTGCCTTGCCATGGTCAGACCAGTGCCCTTCGCATAGAATTATTCAGTGAATAAAAAAGAATGTTTTGAGAGGGTGTAGACATAATCTAGGGTACCAAACAAAGTTTGTGAAAGTTGGATCAGGGGCATTGTTGGAAGAGACAGACTGTGTATGGTAAGGAGGACAAGAATGGAGCAGTATATTGGTGAGAGAGAAGAGAAGTGGTTGAGAGATTGAGAGAAAAGGAAGAGGTTAAAGTAATATAGGGGGAGTGTTTTCATGGCCATGTGCTGTTGGCAGGAGCATGAAGATGATGATGATATGACATCTCAGGCAGACGTGTTAAATATGTCTTTTTGTTTTGCAGGAGAGTGTGGAGTGAATGACCTGTGGGACATACACTTGTTCATTCAAAACTCCTCAGAGAATAGCCATCCAAGGAGACCCAGTCCTGCGTCATAACTAAGGCACACAGTTTGAAAGTAAGAAGCACATTATTTAACTATAGTTCATTCATTAGTAACTGGCAGAGAATTTTGTCCTTTGGTAGCATATTTCTTGGATATCAGTGGCAGAATAAGACAATACTATGGCTTTGCATCCTTCCCCCCCCCAATGAATTTTTTTTTTACTGTACCATATTCTAGCATTAACCCTTTAGGCATTGTTTTGACCCGACTGGCCCCCCCCGCGGGGGTTCCAGCCAAAATGTAAACAAACTTTAAACCTTTATAGCTCTGCACAGAATAAATCTAGAGCGAAAAATAAGGTACCATTAGAAAGTACTAACCCTCGGCTTTGCAATGATGTAGGTTTCATGATTTCATTGACTATCACTGGACGGGCAGTGCCATTAGAAGTGAGCGATCTAAAATCACTATTTTTCACCCCACACACCATTACCAAATGCCAACCTCACTCTGATAATAATACTGTAAACATATATGAACACTGCACATACGATAAACACCCACTCTGTGTTCACTGAGGCAGGTAAAAGGCACTGTAATTGCCCGCACTTCACTGCCACATCAGCGCCATTGTCACTCACAAAGCTAGACAGATACTGATGCGTGTTTGAGCAGGGGTGGGGTGGGGGGCCCGGGAGATGGGAGGTGGGGGCCCGGGGGGTGGGAGGAGGGAGGTGGGGGTTGGCTGGAGAGAAAGAACTTAATAGCTACTCTCTCTTGAAACAACTGGCGTTCAGAAAAAACACGCGGTATTCAAAATATTCATAAACATTCCAGAATGACACCCGCAGTTTGGTCCAGTTTTTGCAATGTCATTCTGGAATGACACCCGCGGTTAAGGGGTTAATATGTTATAGCTCAACATGCAAGATGGAGAGATGGCAATATTATGCCAGTTAGAGTGAACAAAGTATACTGGTACATTTTACTTCTGTACATTGGGACCCATAATAGTGTGAAATCCAAGGAATAATTGGGGTTTATTGCTCACATAATGTCCGTCAGGGGCAAGTGAGGCTGGTCTCCCTTGCCGTAAGCATTGGGACTGACTAGCCTAGCCCCAGGCCCATGTGCTTCTGACGAGGCAAAACTAGAATTGAATGCTAGATAGATGGACTAATGGATGTTACCTTTGTCTGTGGTAGGTGAGGGCACCCACCATCCACTCACTGGTTGTAATGTTGCCTTCACTTGACTCCATATTGAATCGTTGGTATAGCCTAGGAAACCAGTTACTGCATTGGATGATAACCATATAACCAAGTGGATGCTGAGTGGTGTGGTCTAGTGGGTTAAGGTGCTCCAGCTGGATATGGCCCATAGAAGTGTAAATCCAGAGAATGGTCGTTGGTACTTCTTTAAACCTTGTGTTACCATTTGACGCAGAATGCGTCCTACCACAGGCGAGCACTCAGGAGGCGGGCCTCGGCACCCAAGACCACACACTGAGAAACCCGACCCCCCAGTCACCGCACTAACATTAGGGTACATGTATTGCCCTTTTATTATATTGTCTGTTTCACCAGACAAAGATCCGTAACCCTTTTACAGTATAGGCCAAGGTGATGACCTAGTGTACAGTACTCGTGTTGGAGGTTAAATTTAACTCGTAACCAAGGAGACTCATTGCTACGCGTGATAGGGCTGTGTATCCTGGGTGGAGCAGCAGGAGCATCCACCCTGAAGCCAGACCTCCCCATATTTCCCTTCACCTCACTGTGGGAAGAACCGGTTATTATTTTACAAGTTGCCAATATGCGGTTCAGGGATATTGCCACCATAAACGCATAGTATGATACCTAAGTATGATAAGCAGTCCACTGCAGCGGGTTAGGTTGGGTCCAGAAAAATACACTCCACAACCCTGGGGGTGTATTGGCAACTTGTAAAAATTTACCGAAGAACCCTGGCCCAACAGTGGTGAGGCGCCGTCTACAAAAACGGGCGCTGGATCCTTACCATAGGCGGTGCATGTACTGTATGGTATTTATAGGCACTTCACAGAAAGTTGCATACCTGTAGTTAATGGATTGACTCAGCCAGACAGACCGAATCCTAATTAGTATATTACAGGATATATTTGCATCTTCGGACAGTCATTATATTTGCAGCTTCGTACAGTCATGTTGCTGGTTAGGTTAGGTCTGCTAGGTTATTTTAGGTAGTTTACAGTACGGTAGTTAGGTTAGAGTAGAAAATTTCATACGAGTACCATGGTAATCGGAAACTGCATAATTACCATTTTAATGTGGTTCATTTAATTTTGATAGTGATTTCTATTGCATTTGACATCAGTTGGAGTCTGCACAGCCAAAATAGCTGAGCTAACCATGTCTAAATGGTAAATTTAAATTTTGCCTGGCCACAATTTTTGGTGCATTGTGTATTTTTTTTTTTTTAATGATTATCAGTGTGTTTTGAACTATTTTGACCTTCAACTTGTGTTTTTATGAGTGTTGTAAAGTATTTTGACCCCCATTTTGTGTTTCGCTGCACATTTTGAAATATTTTTACCTTCATTTTGTTTTTTGTATGTTTTGAAATATTTTGACCTTCTGTTCATGTTTTTCCCTGTATTTTGAATTGTTTTGACCTTCTTTTAGTGTTTTTACATGTATTGAACAATGTTAACCATCATTTTGTGTGTCGAATAGCGAATGATTGTGAGCTTCATTTTTGTGTGTGCTTTTTTTACGTGTTGAGGTATTCTTACCTTAATTTTGAGTGTGTGTGTGTGTGTTTTATGAGTGATTATGGCCTTCACATTTGGTAAAAATTACTATTTTTTTTTTAAATATCTTGAGCCCATCTCATTAAGAACAGAGTTTTAACCTACTGAGCTTGGGAACAGCTATTTCATTATACAGTAAACCCTCTATTATCCGGACCACCAATTATGCTACCCAGACAATCCATTACCCGGACATTGTGATCTGGCCATTCAAAACTATTAGTCCTAAATTTTTTCATAATATCCGGACAGAATGTTTACGTGTAGGTGGAAATTATGGCCACCCCAAACGGGATTGAGGCGTCTGGCAATAGATAGATAGACAAACATTTTCTCATCCGGTCAGGCAGGAATAGCTCAGTTGCACCACCCCGTCAGGCTGGGTACTTCACCCACCGACCACTAGAGAGACCCTTAGTCGTTCCCATTTTCCTCATGGCTCCCGTACTGTAGACATCTCCTCTCGGACAGTTGTTATTGCGTCACACGTGGCTTTTGTGGTTGTTCCCTACCTGCTTCAGGCCTTGCTGTTCCATGCATGCCTCTTGCTAGGGTGTGTGATGATGGCCTCTTCATCAGGGAAAAGGAAGAGGGTATCAATTACTCTCTAGAAGTGGAAGATCTGGGGTAAGATTGATGCGGGATGGTTGAATCGTGAGTGTTGACACTGATTTTATTCTAGCTTACTACACTCCTCTATGATTTTATTCTATTTTACCTTGATTTATTCCATTCTACCATTATGTTTTGTGTGGCCAGTGCATTTTTCTTGTGTAGCCATTCTTTATCATGTTTTCATGTCACTGCAGGGTATGGCCCTGTAGTGGTGATTGCTTGTCTGGAGTTGATGGGTCTGCCCGACCATGGTAATTGCATAGCTGTGGTTTATTGGTCTGCTTGACCAGATAGAGTAGTGTTAAACAACAGGAACAAGTGTTGTACTGTAGTGATCTTTTACACTGGCTTTCAGAAGTTAGGTTACGTACAAACGGGGGCCAGGGGAGAAGTCCATTACCCGGACATGCCTTTGGTTCAGTTACGTCGGCTAATCGAGGGATTACTGTACTGTATTCTTGCCCATTTCCTGACAATTTTGTTCAGCCTAGGATATACTTTTGGAACTGGAGGGGTTAGATATAGCCTTAAAAGATCCTTCAGTATGAGAGACCTGGTGCTGGAGAGAGACACCTTCATGTGATGGCTGTGATATCGGGTGGCGGATTTCCTGATTATATTTTTGTCCCTTAACTCACTCCCTTTCATCCAAATTGAAGATAGTGGGTTGCAGGCAAAAAGGAGTTTCAGCCAGCAGTCCACTATAATCAGGTTCACTATGAACCATAATATCTATCTGGTAGCAGTAATAATAAACTGAAATGGATGCCACCTGTTTTTTTAGGGTGAGTTTCTGTAGAAGTTAGTTGCAACCTGAGGCTTGTCTGGATGTAAATGTAGTGGACTGCTGGTAAATCTCAGCTATTCTTCCACACTCCACCATCCCATTAAATTTCAGGCCAAATCTAGCTTTCTGCAGTCCACCATCCCAGTAAACTTCAGGCCAGAACTAATCATTTGCTGACCACCATCCCAGTGAACTGGCTGCAACTGAGAAGCAGCCCACCATCCTCCTTTAGGGTATAGGGAGGAGATGGAGTGATGTTGGAGTTAGCTATGTGAAATAAGCAGGAAAAAGACAAAAATCTGGGCCAGGTTAAAGAACGAGAACAATTCGATAGTCAGTGTTATTTAAATGTAGCCTAACACTGTAGCATAACATCGTGTATTTTATGTATGCAGGAGTTGGGTGGAATACAGAATTGCATTTGAGAAGGCTCTACTGTGCTTTGAGTGACATGCCAAATGGTTTCCTGTAACTCAGAAGACCATTTACTAAGTTGGGTAGTAATCATATAACCAGATTAACACTTGGTGGTCAGATGGTGTGAGGTGCTCTAACCAGATGGGCCCATGTGATTTTTTTTTTTTAACTAACATACCCGGTGATGCCCCTCAGGAGTGTATGGGCTTTCACCCTTACCTTACATGTCAGGACTGATGACTTCATTTAGATGGTATAGTGATATTAAGAGAATGGATATAGATAGGGTGGTGTAAAGGCCAGTGAGTAACTTTAAGTTGGCAGAAATTTTGTCTTTTTCGAGCTTGCTGCCAATTGCTGAGTGACAGAAAATGATAGCTATGGCTGTACATCCTCATGATAGCCCTTTTTATGCTCTGCATCATACTATAATTTGTTGTTACAGCCTGACATTGAAGATGGAAAGTGGCAATTTTATGCCTAGTTAAAGTGAACAGGGTATATTTTAATGGATGTAGAAATCACCTTATTCAGAATCACTGTAGGTAATAGTAGATGGATGGTGTAAATCACAGGGAAATTTATGAATAAATTGACTGAGTGATGGTAGTAAGATTTTGTTGTTGTTGTTGTTTAACACTGGTCCGTCTAGCCAAATAGACCCATCAACCGCCGGAGATAAGCAGTTGCTTCCTATAGGTACAGTACAGTACATGTAACGTGGAAGGAACCGAACCGGCATCCTCTTACAGCAGACAATGGGTTGCCATGGACAGGCCAGGGTCCTTCCCACGGAATTATTCAGTGAATAAAAAGGAATGTTTTGAGACGGTGTAGACATAATCTGAGGTACCAAAGAAAATTTGTGAAAGTTGTATCTGGGTCATTGTTGAAGAAATAGACCGTATGTGGTATGGGGGAAGAGAATGGAGCAGTATATTGGTGAGAGATGGAAGAGGAGTGGTTGAGAGTGTGAGAAACAAGGAGGTAAAGTAGTATAGGGGCAATTTTTTCATGGCCATCTGAAGTTGGCAAAAGCATGAAGATGATGATGTTGATATGATATCTCAGGCAGAAGTATTAAATATGTCTTTTTGTTTTGCAGGAGAGTGTGGAGTGAATGACCTGTGGGATATACACTTGTTCATCCAAAACTCCTTAGAGAATAGCCATCCAAGGGGAGACGGCCCTACGTCATAACTAAGGCACACAGTTGGAAGGTAAGAAACACATAGTTCATTCATTTTAAACTGGTGGAGAATTTTTTCCTTTTGTAGCATATTTGTTGGATCTCAGTGGCAGAATAAGCCAATACTATGGCATTGCAATTTTTTTTTTTTTTTTTTTTTTTTTTTTTTTTTTGGTGACTGCACAATATTCTAGCATTAACATGTTGTTACAGCTCAACATGCAAGATGGAGAGATGGCAGTTTTATGCCAGTTAAAGTGAACAAAGTATACATTTTATTACTGTACATTGGGACCCATAATAGTTTAAATCCAAGGAGTAGTTGGGGTTTATTGCTCATATAATGTCAGTCAGGGGCAGGTGAGGCTGGTCACCCTTGCCCTAAACACTGGGACTGACTAACCTGTCCCCAGGCCCTTGTGCTTCTAATGAGGCAAAAATTGAATTGAATGCTAGATGGACTGATGGATGTTACCTTCGTCTGTGGTAGGTGAAGGCATCTACCATCTATCCACTCACTGGATGTTATGTTGCCTTCGCTTGACTCTACTGTACATTGAATCGTTCTTGTAGCCTAGGAAACCAGTTACTGCATTGGATGATAACCATATAACCAAGTGGATGCTTAGTGGTGTGGTCCAGTGGGTTAAGGTGCTCCAGCTGGATATGGCCCATACAGGTGTAAATTTGGAGAATGGTTGTTGTTACTCCCTTAACCCTTGTGTTACCATTCAACACAGACTGCATCCTACCGTGAGTGAGTACTCAGGAGGTGGGCCTCGGCGCCCAAGACCACACACTGAGAGACTTCCCCAGTCACCGTGCTATTCCCATGCTGTCGATAGTTCATAAACAATTTTTCCTCAGACCCTTATCTATGCTTCGATAATCATAATTATTTTTTCACTGTAATCCTAAATAAATGTACTTATGATGTAAAAATGATCAGCTGAATGTAAATTATGTCTTAACTAACTTTTTTTTTTACTTTAGTTTTTCTCATAGAAATATAATTTTTATGGTAAATGTGCAATTTTCCACAAAGGCATGGGAAGTAATTCCATCTTGTGCAGTGTTTGTGATAAATGGGTGCACAAGAGATGTAGTGGTATCAGAGGTAGACTGCGAGATAATGCTGATTTTATGTGTGCAGTGTGTCGGGGAGAGCAGGTGGAGGTTGTCAGGTGTGAAAGGATTGAACTTGCTGGTGAGTCTCGAGTGAGTGGAAGAGTTTTGTTAGTTGGGAGGGATTTTGTGTGCTGGAGGTGGGGCTGGAGCTAGCTCTGTGGCTAGGGTGAGAAGTGGTTGGAAAAAGTTCAGGGAGCTGTTGCCTTTCCTGACATCGAGTGGGCTGTCCCTACTTGCTAAGGGATCGTTGTATGTGTCATGTGTTAGGAGTGTAATGCTGTATGGTAGTGAGACCTGGGCACTAAAGGAGGAGGGTATTCGCCAGCTCAAACATACAGAAATGACAATGATTAGGTGGATGTGTAGTGCGTCCCTGCATGCAAGGCCTGGGGGGACTAGGTCTACGATGGAAGAGTTGAGAGGTAGGATGGGACTGGAGTATATTGGTGTTGTAATGAGGAGAGGTAGATTGAGGTGGTTTGGGCATGTGGAGAGGATGGGGGATGATAATTGGGTGCAGAAAGTGAGAAGCGTTAATATTGAGGGTGGGGTTGCGAGGAGTAGACCGAAAAAGATTTGGGACAAGGTCATGAAGTGTGACCTCAGGGTTAAGGGACTGAACAGGGAGACTACCATATTAGCTGCATGGAGAGCTGTCATTAGGTGACCAAGGCCAATGCATGCGAACATGTTGGAGCCCTCAAAAACAAAAATGTTACTGAGAAAGTTATAGGGAATTTGGCTATGTTTTGGTGTACAAAGAATTACTGTAGGTCACTTAGGGCCGATTTTACAGAACGTGAAAGGAAATTATCTTATACTCGAGCGAAGCTCATAGCACATTGACCGGGGCAATGGGGCAATGCTGGGTGCGGAGTGGGTTGAGCACGACAGAGGGATACACTAAGACGCAAGTAGTGCTTTGTTCTCACCCAAAAATGGACGCAAAGTCATTCTATAACCAAAAATACAGGGGCCATTTTGTCCGACGCAAATGGCATCGAATGATAACAAGTGGGTGATATGTGCACAGACGCAGCCGGCGTCGAATGGTAACAAGTGGGTGAAATTTGCACTGCACCTGTTAATCACGAAAGGGTTAACACAGCTCAGGCATCTGATCAGTTTAGCTTTAAGTATCTGGACAGAGTATCCCATCACCAGGCCCCAACATTCCTGATGGGGCAGTAAAGGATTAGGTAATAGATAGTAGTAACAGTAGTTAGAACCCCAGGCTTGTCTGGACATGAACCCGGTTGACTGCAAGCTGAAGTTGCTGATTACTTGCAGTTCTACATCCTTCTTTTGAGGGATTGGGAGGGGATTGAGGGAAGTGTTTATAACCAGGCAGCTCCACTGAAAGGGCCACACTCATTCACTGATCATTCAAGCCTCCTGCAATCTTGACACCACCTCAGAGACAAACGATCACACTTATGCACCTCGTACCACCTAGTAGCTAGAGTCCCTTTGTGTTTCTTATTTTATCGTACTCCCAGGTTCTGATGAGACACCTTCATGTGGTGGCATCAGTATAACCAAGCCGTTCTTCTGGCAGGTTATACCTCATCTTCATCTCCATCCCTCAAATGGAGGATGGTATACTGTTGGAGGAGGGCATTTACAGTCTATAATCCATTGGGCTTTGTTCATTTGAGTCTAGAGTTCCAATTACTGCTACTATATTAATGCGTCACATTCGTATCTGTTTGTATCATATTAATTTATTGAGACTCATCTGTTCACTGTAACTAAGCAGAACATTTGCATCTGTTCATCTTGAGGCTGAGCTAAATCAAGAAATCAACATTGGACTGTGGTGGTAATTACAAGGAAGTGCAGTGGGAAGGATGTAGAACCATAGTACAGTACTGTCATTCTGTGACATGAAGTAGACTATGTGATATTCACTGCCAGTGGACAAAAATCTCCACAAAATTAAAGTGAATGAACAATACTGTCAAGTGATTTTGTTTATGTACAGGACACCACTGGATGATTACCATATAACCAAATGATGCCCAGTGGTGTAGTGAGTTAAGGTTCTCCAGCCGGATAGAACTTACAGGGTTTGCATCTGAGGAGTGGCTGAGTTCATTGCTCACATAATGCCACTCAGGGGTGAATGAGGCTGATCACCCTCACCATAAATGTTGAGATTGGTTAGCCTAGCCCCAGGCCCCTCATGGGACAAAGAAGGAATGGATGGATAGAGGCATAGACTTATGGGACTCCCTGTTTATATGATCACCAAGAGTACAGTTTATTTCAAAGTTTATTGCTGTATAATTTATGATTTACTAATTTTACTGCTTAATTGAGCAGACTTTGGTTAGTTTTTCGTGTCGGCTTTTATTTTTTCTAGCTCCCCTGACCCTACTTCACCCAGTTTTTAGGTTGGAAAAGAGGCTGAATAATGACGATGATGATGATTTACCAGTACTGGTACCTTAATTGTTTCTTACAGTTTATATTTTATCATTTCAGGTGCAAATATGAGTGTAAGGGCACCAACAGAGCTGTCCTCTTCATCACTGCTGCATTCCTCACATGACATTGGCAGTCCACAAACCAGCTGAAGACCTGCAAGATGCAAGATAGCTGTCCATTTCATCATTGCTGGTTCTTCACATCACATCAACTCTACACTGAAGACTCTCAAGATTCAAGATAACTCTCTCTCTCTCTCTCTCTCTCTCTCTCTCTCTCTCTCTCTCTCTCTCTCTCTCTCTCTCTCTCTCTCTCTCTCTCTCTCTTTCTCTCTCTCTCATTTTTTTTTAATTCTGTTATGCAGGCTCAGTCAAAATACTTGTTGCATAAAACTGTATTCATTTCACTTTAATTTGGCCTAAATATGCACTCTTCTTTTTAAATGCTGAGCTGTAACAAGAGAATAACAGTAGATTTATAGTGATAGTCATAAAGAATTGCCATGAAAAGGTGCTTGATGCACCCACCTCCCTTTCCATCATTACTGTTTTTGTTACTTTGGCCACAGGATTATCTGTATATGAACCTGGTGGACTGCAGGCTAAAATCTCCCTTCCTTTGCAATCCCTCATCCTTAATTATGGGATCAGGGAGTCACAGAATGTTTACATAGCCCGGCAGTGGTGCCAGCCACTTATATCATTACCATCACTGTCTAGCACCAGTGTATATCTGCGGTAATTTACATGACTGAGCTTGCACCATAAGATCAAGTCCTCATTATAATGCACATTTTTATCATTAATGTTTGCCATCAAGTCCACAGCCAATTACACAAAAATTTCCTGATTAACTTCCTTTGGTACCTATAAAGTTGATTCGCTAGTTTTCACCCTAAATATGCCAAACCAGTTGTATGGATTAGCTTGTGATATTTTGGAACATCCCTGGCCATTTTTTTTATTTTTTTTTTAGTCCACAGAAACTTATAGAAATTTTGCCTTTTCATGATCCATTGGTGCATATAAAGCTCATTTGCTGGTTTACCCCAAATTTGCAGTACTGTTTGTGCTGTGGTATAGTATTTTGAAATGCATCCACCACTTATAATGAGGACTAATTGTTTGACATGTGATTTCATTTTTTTCTGTATTGTTCTGTTTAACCCCTTAACAGATATCTCATGGATCTGTTGTAAATCTAAGTGTTTTCATTTTTGTGTTTCTTGTTAAGGGGTTAAGGAACATATGTGCTCACGTCGTATTTTTTTTTCTTTTCTTTTTAATAGGATGAAGTGGCATACAGGTAAGCCTCTGTTGCTTTCGTTTAGTGTGTAAGGTTAAGCTAGTGAGTCCAGTGGTGTTTCTTTTTTCAGTTTATACTTGCTAACATCTGATGATTTTATTCAGCTTGGGAGAGCCCTGGATCTGGAGGGGGTTAGCCAAACTTCATGGACCCCTTCAGTACCAGAGGCCTTTCTCAGTGTGAATATAATTGTTTCATTTTGGCAAGAATAAATTAAAAAGGACTTCACGTGGATTCAAGGACTTAAGGGTTGCTTCCACAGTTGACATACATGTATACATATATATAAACATACATACATTCATTAATATATACATTTACTGTATACATACATACATACATACATACATCATCCAGTCCTTTACTGCCCTATCAGGAGTGTGGGGTCCTAGGGCTAAGCTGTTGAGTCCAGACATGTAAGGCAAGAGTGACCAGTCTTTTGTCCCTAAGTAGTATTATGTAAGCAATAAACCCCAACCATCCCTTGAATGTAAACCCCTGTGGGCCACATCCACTTTAATCACCTTAACCCACTAGATCTTCGGCATCTCAGTTACGATAATCCAGTATGGGAAGCTTCACTGGGGAGGTACAGAGCTCGCTAAAGATTCCATGGTAACCCGTATCATCATCATCATAATCTCTCTTTTTCACACTTAAGAATGGGTTGAGGTAGGGTCCAGAAGGCAAGGAAAAGCATTGTAGAGGGAGAAATAATCATCAGCATCCCAGCGAAATGGGCCACACACTCATTCTCTTACCGTGCAAGCCCCTGAAATCCTGACTCCGTCTTAAACGCACACCTTTCCACACATGCAACTTCGTAATTACCAATCAAACACAGCATCTTAACAAACGCAGAGACTGTGGAAGCAGCCTAAAGTTTACATTGTTTTTCACATTGCTGAGTAGGGTTAAAGTACATTAGAATTGTGATTTCCAGTATTCAGATTTTTTTTTTTTTTTTTTTTGTAGAATAGGATCAAACAGAACAAGTGTTAGAGATAAATTCTGTCTGGCCTCCACCAAGTGAGACGTGCTGAATTATTTGTTTGTTTTGAGACACTGACATGCAAATTTTAATCTGTAATAGTCCTGTGGTGGTGGTGGTGGTGGTGGTGGTGGTGGTGTCACGCTCTTCTGAATATGAACCTATTAGACAGCAGGCTGAGGTTTCTCTCCTCCTGCAGTCTGCCATCTTTCTTTCAAGGAAGGGGAGGAAATTAAGGGACTCAAATGTTTGTGCATCAGAGCTGGCTGGTTTTATTTGCATCACCCTGATAGGGTGTCCCTCTCCACCACCTGGAAAATACACTTGTTTTTTCATTTATGGTTACATAAGGTTGACGAAAGCAGAGGGCAGTGTTCCAAGTATGTTTGAATAGGAAGTTCCCACCAAGCCTCTTTGAATATGAAGTTCCCATCAAGACTGTATGAATAGGATGTTGGGTTGTTTTGGTGAAAAAGAAAAAAGCACGGAAGCATTATTAGGCATATTTGCATCCAGTTTCTCATCAATAACAGTAAGGTACATCTTTTGATAAACTGTTTTTCTTGGCCATTCTTGCCCAGTTTTTGACAGGAGAAAGAGATTGCCATTAACTCCTTCAACCTGAGTATGATGGCATTATTGTTATTGTTATTATTATTATTATTAATATTAATTTACTTATTTTTTGAAATTCTTTCCATCACCCATTCATCATCCAGCCCATTAAGAGGGTATGGGGCTGAGGCTAGACTTCAGTCAGGACATTGGCTTTGTTTTATTCTTGCTACCACCCATCTGTCATCTTGCTCTGTATCGCCAGTCAGGAGTGTAGGGGCTGAGGGTAGGCCATCCATCCATCAAGAAATGCTATTGTCTTCACCAAGAGTGTAAGGACCTTGGGTTAGGCTGTTCATCCATATCCATCCCATTCTTGTCCCATCAGGAGTGTATGAGCTTTGGGGTTGGATTTCTATCCTTTATCCAACCCTTTACTGCCCTGTCAGGAGTGTAGGGTCCTGTGGCTAGGCTGTAGGAGGTGGGTTATACCAGGTAAAGTACAGCTTGCTGTGATGAGTGTTCTAGGTAGGTCAGTAAAGTGCAGGTTTAGAGGTGAGGAAGGAATATAAAAAAGGGCGAGGTGGGCAGAAATGAGTGAGTATTTTGGGTTAGCATAGTTACCCTGCTCCAAGATTTCACCCCCCCCCCTTTGTGTGTGTGTGTGTGTGTGTGTGTGTGTGTGTGTGTGCGCTACAGCTCTGCCTTCTTCCATAGCTCATTTTGGTGACAAGCATCACATTCTGGTGCTAATTTGTTAAAGCTCAGCAATTAGGATGGGAAAATGGCAATTATACGCAAAGTTCAAGGTGTATAGCTAGGCTGGAAAGGTGCAGGTTAGAGGTAAAAAGAACTGTCAGTCCATAGTAGCTGTTTTCAGAATTTAAGGGTTTAAGGCTAGGGTATTGTAGTCCAGAAAATTTAGGTTTAGGAGACTGCCCTAAGCCCCTGGTAGCAGTTTTGTATGATAGAAAAAGCTCCTGTCATTTATAAGATTTGAACCATATCATTTAAGTCGCAGTTCATCCCTGTGCCTCAGGTTTCCTCCAAGTAATTTCACCAGTGAAATCATAGGACTGTAGGTGATATTCTGAGTGTCTTTCTGGGTTTCTTAATGCTTCTTCCTTTGCAATTTATTCAGCATATTACATCTCAGTATGCTCTTGTAAATTCTTGTTACAAATTATGTAAGTACAGGATGATCATATAAACAGCATACAAGAGAATGTTAAGGTATGAGAAAAAAAAAAAAAAGGGGGTGGGGGGGCTAGGTGCTATGAAGTCTGTAATACTGTATTCCTTGTACTGGTGGTTTTGAGTGAGGATTATTGTGATAGCTTGTTATAAATCCATAATATGGTCGTTTTAGCTTTTGCCTCCTTCAACTCTAAGACTTGTATTCAAGTTTTATCCTTGGAACCATTGGATAAGTTATTGGTAGAGGGGGTTAATTAAGCTTTATGTAAGTCCACCAGTTAAAGAAGTTTACCCTAAGCTGAATAAAATCATTAGGGGATAGCAAGAATAAAATGAAAATGACATGCTCAGGCTGAAGGGTTAACTATAGTCAGGACTTTAGGTTAAGAATCTTCCAATTTTTCAGCATCTGTACTAACAGTTTCTCTTTTCTTTTCAGATGGCTGCAGACTTCATCCTCTTCCTCAGCCTTTCCCTCATCCCCATCCTTTTCCTTACCTTCCTTCTTGCTCCCATCTCTCCTCCCTCTCTCAGGATGTGGACCAACACAGCATCCTGGGAGTGGTTGACTCTGTCTTCCTTCTTCTGTGTGTGTGTGTGTGTGTGGCTTGTATTCTCATTGGTATAGGGGCTCACTGCCACCTCTTCTCTAATGATTTATTTTGCATATTACACCTATACAAAACATAGGTGTCAGTATGTAAAATGTAGCACGACCGAGGTGGCAGGGAGTGTCCTTAACCATTGAGAATGTAAGTCGGTGATGTGCAGGGGTGGTGGGGGAAGGGAAAGGGCTGGGAGGGGGGGAGGGGAGGGGTGGGCAGGGGTTTAGATAGGGCCAGATTACCCATCCCCAGGGGCGGATGATACGGGGTTGGCCTGCCGGAGGGGCAATCTGTCTCCCCATCTCGGCCCCAACCCATCGTTTCTCTCTCCTCCTCCCAGCTTTTTAACCTTTCTCTTCCCCCACCTGGCCAGCTCCAATGGGTGTCCCCCCCCCCCACCCATCACCTCCATCAGGAGTGATCTGACTCAGTCACACACCCCAGCCAAGATGGTGGTGGTGGTGCTGGTGGTGGGAGTGTGAGTGTTATGTATGTGTGTGTGTGTGTGTGTAGACTTAGTTCTGCCACATACGTACATACATACGTGTACACAACACACTCCCACCACCAGCACCACCACCACCACCAGTGGCTGCTGCTGGTGGTGGTG
>NC_137058.1:1122500-1587500 GCF_032717465.1 Coenobita brevimanus
GAGGAGGGGATGGGGGGAGAAAGAAAGAGAGAGGAGGGGATGGGGGGAGAAAGAGAGAGGAGGGGATGGGGGGAGAAAGAGAGAGAGGAGGGGATGGGGGGAGAAAGAGAGAGAGGAGGGGATGGGGGGAGAAAGAGAGAGGAGGGGATGGGGGGAGAAAGAGAGAGAGGAGATGGGGAGAGAATAAGAGAGAGAGAGAGAGGGGATGGGGGAGAAAGAGAGAGAGAGGAGGGGATGGGGGGAGAAAGAGAGAGAGAGGAGGGACTTTAATCATTAATACAATCTTATCCAATGGCAGGACTTCAGACTAACTCACCTATAACTCTGCATGAGCTGTAGAAATCAAACATATTTAATGCAAATTCTTTAATGAAACTTTTCTAATACAGTACAAAACATACTGTATAAGACCCTACCGAATTATTTTCCCTTCTGAGAACTCTGAAAATATTTCAATACTAACTGCTGTTTTACAAATGGAAAAGATGAATAGCTGTCTCTGAAACAAAAGATTAAAAAAACAAGACAAACCATATAACCTGTCTACCCCATCTTGGTTTAAAACTGTTATCTCCATTTTGAATACTGTTACTAGAGATTATGGCTAGAATATCACACTACCACAAAGAACTTCTACGGGATGAAAGTAGAACCATAGTATTGTCTTAATCTGCCACTGAGGTACAAGAATTAAGCTGCAGAATGACTAAAATCTGCCAAGTTAAGGTGAACCAAGTACAATGACACACAGATAACTCTCAGATAATCTGTGCAGACATGGACTTTTCGAGTCACTTGGTAAACATCATAAAGAGGTTAGGATGAAAGTGGAAGTACAAGATATTAATAAGCTCACATATTCATATTCTGAGGTACAGTATAAGACACAACTCTGTTCCTGCATTTGTCCGGTGTATAATTACAATGGATGAAACAATGGAAGACTTGCCACACCCACACTGTCGCAGGCGGCAAAGGTCGGCAGTCACGCTGAACCACTTAACATTCCATGGCAGAGTAAGTAATAAGAACTAGCACCAAGCCCACGAGGGCTATATGGCACTAAAACCGATGTATAAAAATGACAGGTATGCTATGGTGCACTAAAAGCAAAAGGGAAGGCGGGGTAGACACTAAATGTGAGGCAAGATACGGGTTTGAGATAGGAAGCGCATGAGGTGTGTGATGGAAAACACAGGGGATTCGCCAAGAAGGAACGGGAGAGTCCGTCTGCGCACGGCGTGGAACCTAGGGCAATCAAGCAAAAGATGGTGGACCGGGAGTGGAGCCTGGCAACATTGACAGGTCGGAGGAGTGCCTCCTGACATCAGAAAGCCATATGTGATACGCGTGTGACCAAGGTGCAGACGGGCTCGGGCTGTTTCCCAACGCCTGTTGCAATGGGAGGACGACTGCCAGGGAGTGACAGTGTGTGTGATGGAGCGGAGTTTGTTATCAGTTGTAGATGTATTCCGTGGCAGAGTCTGTGGAGAAACTGGAAACTTTCCTCAGACGCCAGTACCAACCGTTCCGATCATGTCAGGAAGCGAGTACCGTAATGCTCGTCCTTCACGGCATGTTTTCACCAAATTTTAGGAACAGAGTTGTGTCTTATACTGTACACCTATTGTACACACAATTTCATCTCCTTCACTACAGTGATGCCTTATAAAAGCTTATTCCTGCTGCCTCCAGACTATAGCAATCATGTTATGAAAGGTCTCTTCTAATAAATTAATGAAGGCTATCTGTAACTGCTCAAGTATGATAACTCTCAATTAAACATAGCAGCAATGGCTAATGACGGCTATAAGGGATGTTTACCCTCCAGTTTGATGTACAGCTGAGCTTCAATTTTGTGGACAAATAGGGGGGAAAGACCAGTCCGTTCCTCTAAAATATACACATACTTGCACCCACTCAACATGAAAGTTGATTAGTCATTTATGACAGTGATGCTGTATTTCTTATTGGAATGAAGAGTTGTCAGGGTCCTACATTATTTTTTACAGGTTAACTCCCCCCCCCCCATAAATACAAGGTTCCATTATTCTACGTAATGGTGCCCATACCTTATATTTTATGGAGTATGAAGTACTGTAATTTAATTTAATATCCAAATGCTATTTAACTAACCTGTATCATATTTTAATAGAAGTCTCGTATGACGTATATAAAGATCTGCTTCATGATCGTACATATCTTTCATCGCATGGCTGTGTGACGTTTGTGCCATGATTAATGAACGCTCTTAACACAAGCTACTGTTTAGGCACGAGTTTTACTTACTTAACATTTTAGCTTGCAAGCTGTTAGGTAGGTTACTACTGATGGGGGAGAAACCCCCCCGTTAGGTTTCAGCACTTCCAGTTAGGCTTCCACTGCTATAAGTTACAGTCATAAATTGTATACATCTGAGTTTGCTTTGGTGTGCTGATGTCATGTCTTGGCAGAATCAGCAGTAAACACGCTAACAGGGACATTCAGGCAGCTTTCTGTAATATCGCTAATAAGTATCTTTCATTTGTTCTCCAATATTTTTCACCAAAAAACAAATGTTAATCACTTAGATGTATCTAGTACAAAATTATTTTCCTTGAGAACGTAGGTCTATAAGAAAAACAGCTTGAATCCCTGCATCACTGTTATTTTTATAACTCTTCAACTACGCGTGCCGCAGACGAACCATTTTGAGCTTGCGAATAACCTCTACATTCAGAGTTACACTGAGAGTCACCATTTTACAGGTTTGGGAGGCATGGTGACACAATGACTGTCACACTGGTACTGATGAGCTCGACAAATAAGCTGGTAGCATGCTAATGGCCACCTAGTAGACGCTTTCTGTAGCAGTGTACGCTGCTACCATATCATCTGTTGGTCCGAAGGGGTAATGGACTTATGAACGATGTCTGTTAAATCTGAAGTCTGCTGTTTCGGGGTCCACAAGATCGAGGTTCAGCTGTATCTCCTAGCAATTTTTATTGTTTCTCTGCTATACAGGTTAAAGAATGTCGATACGTAACCCCTCAAATTTGAAAAGTCTCGCCAAGCATCTTTTGTTTCTCTCTAACTGAAGAGGCTAATGAAGGCTGTATGGAACCACCCAATTTCAAAAACTCTCTCCCAAGCTGAATAATATCATCTGAAGGTAGCTGTATGTTACCCCTCCAGACAGCGGCGCACCCAGGGCGGGGGCCCCGGTCCCAGGCCCCCCCCTTAGCTCTCTGGGTCCTTTAAAAATTTATATATATTTACTTCGATAACAGCAAAACATGAAAAATGGCAGGTACAAACAAAGAGTAACACATGAGCCAGCAGCTCTCTGACTCTAAACCTGCATATGACCTCCCAGTACTTATTGGATTACCTGACCTCACCTCACTACAGGCCCCCCCCTTAGAAAATTCCTGGGTGCGCCCCTGCCTCCAAACAGAAGTCTCTCCCAAGCTGAATAACAATATCTGAACACAGCATGAAACTCAATGTCTCTTCCAAGCTGAATAACACCGTCAGAAGTTAGCAAAATCGATTAATGACGACTCTATGTAACCCCTCCAAATGAAAGTTTCTCCCAAGCTGAATAGCAATCCAATGGTGGCAAGAATGGTTAATGATGATATGCAACCCCTCCAACTGAAAGTCTTTCCCAAGGTTAATGACACTGATGGTTTTAAGAATGGTTAATGATGGCTGTATGTTACCCTAGAAGTGAGTCTTGCAGGTTCAATAACACTGAAGGTGATAATAAAAAAAATAAAATCATCACTGGAGTAAGGTGGTTAAAACTGCAATATAAACTAATACAACAGTTTGGGTCTTTGAAGTTTTAGCACACTGTACCCAATGACATTAGCTTTAGTCATGCTATATCCCAACACTTATTTTTCTGCTTTAATGGTACATGAACTGGAGGGGTTTAAGCCCTAATCAATGCCTTTACTACTTTGGTATTTTCCCGATGTAATTAAACTTGCTCTTTGGCTCAGTTCTGTCAGATGAAAACTGGCTAATGAACTGTCTACAGTGTTTTTTCTAGCCTGACAGATCTCCAACACCTTTAGTTGTTGGAAAGTGCAGCCAGACTGGGCAGGTAATAAGACTAGTAACCAAGATGTCATATGAAAATAGACTGGCTAAAGAGGACTCTTTAAGGTGATTGAAACTGCCTACATTGCATTATATCCACCGTAACGTGTTCTTAACCTCTTTCAGCATAGCTGATTGCCAAGTGTACTTAGCCTGGAGGGTCAAGACAACTGGTAATCAAGAAGGCTCAGTATCTCACAGGTATGACTCATTCCATAAACAATATGTATAATACTTTGAACCTGTGCAAGAGGCTCCAGTTCCCTAAGTTGAAAAACTGGCTGCAGGGGAGTCTTCCAAAAATGATGAAAGCTGCCTATAGAACATTTGTTCTAACCTGACACAGACCCCTAACCCCTTTCAGCTTTGCTGATGTCAAAGTGTGGCAACATCTGACTACCATAGTAACCAAGGAGACTCCTTCCAACCTTACACCTAGACCTCACAAAATTTCACGCAACCACTACTCAGAAAAGCTATGAGATTGGCCCAGTTCCCCTAAATTAGAAGTCTAATACAATAATTAGAGAGAATCCTGCCTCAACCATTGCTGGCTGAATTTCATGTAACAATGTTGCTGTACAGCCATTCCACAGGACATAACAGGATTCTGATAGATATCCCATTTATGCTTTCTAAGTGGGGCTTCTGAAGACTTGAATGGTTGTGTGAGGCCCATTTCACTGAGAATGCTGTTGACAGAGCTCACCAATTATTCTCCCATTTTTATTTTTATCCACTCTATCCTTGGGTGGAAACTCGAGTGTAAATGATGATGATGATGATGACTGCACAAGAAAATAGGTACTTTTAGGGTGGTTTGGTATTAACAGAAGATAACAGATGGCTAGAATGATGTGTGAATTTTGTGTGGCCCATTTCAATGTTTTTTTTTTCCCTCTGAATCCTACCTTACTCTCTGTACAGTATGTGGGAATTAGGGGCAGGATGGTGCTGAAGTGGGATTCCTTGACACAGTGGCATTGATACAGCCAGACGACAGAGGTGCTTGGTCATACATATGTCCCTTGACTCTCTCACCCCCCACATATGAATGGTGGATTGCAGAATGAGGGTAACTTCAGTCTGCAGTCTACCAGGTTCATGTTAAGTCTGGAGCTACAAACTACTACCATTATGGTCAAGATGATTGTGACATTTTTACAGGACTCTCTCTCTCTCTCTCCCAGGTTCACATTCAGATGATTCTGGGTTACAGCTGCTACCATTATGACAAGTTATCTTTCTATACTGTTTCTCTCTCTCCATCTCTCTTTCTCTCTCTCTCCAAATTCATTTCTGTGCAATCTTTTATCCTGCCACTCACCATGCACTCAGAGCAGTAACAAAGACAAGTTACATAAAGGCTAACACCTCATGAGATGTTTAAGAGTTTTAACCCTTAACTCCTTCACCCTCGGAGCCAGAAGACCAAACCAACCACATATAAGCTTAGAGGTAAACAAGCTTCTGGATTATTGGTCCCTGTAACTATACTGTATTTACTCTGACACAGCATAAAACTGCCATCAGTCCATTTTCAACTGTGGAAGAAGAGCCAAATCAACCACACTCAAGTTTTGATGTAAGAAAAATTGCATTTTATTAATAAGATAGTAACTGAAAACTATTACTGGACTATTTTCTAAACTTTAAATAATACAGGTTTTATACAGCGGTTCAATGGCAAATTGTTAGGTGCTGGAGTTTGAAGAAAAATGATGGCCCACAGATAAACTACCATTATTAAATTATGCTGTGGCCCACAAACTGAAATGAACACTGAACTGAGAAATATACTAGTAGCACCAAGCAAAAAATGCACTAAATCATTAAAGGAACAGCAATTCCACATAAAAGATAGTACCAAAAGGCCCACAAATTGAGTAGTAAGTGAAAGTGTGTGTGTGGGCATAATGACTGTCTTGAGAAAGCAGTCAATTCTGATAACTAATACAGTACAGCTAAAAATTCTGGAATGCTCAGGTGAAATTCTCGTGTCCTCATTGAATGGGTTATTAAATCTATGATTTACTAATTTATTTAACCCTTTCAGTACAATGGCACCCTCGCACTGATGGGGTTAACTCTCAAAAGCTGGTGGTTGGCTGATCTGATCTTCTGGCTCTGAGTGGTTTGATTTAACATTCTTGAATTTACCAATTCAATCTGACCTGTGCAATTTAACCTACTACATTTAAAATCCTAGCTTTAACCTGCTAAACTTAATTTTACTCCATCTAATGAGCTCAATTTAACCTCCCCTAATGGAGTACAAGGAGTTAAAGGTCATCTTATGAGGGATTCACAAACTGACTTAGGATTATTTCTTCTCATAAATAAGAAACATGGGATATACTCAGCTCTCCTCTCTCCTTGTCCGGCCTGCAAAAAAGAAATCACTGCTATGGAAGGAAATTGATCATAAATCAGTCTGTGAATCTAAATACTGAGCAATAATATAGAACTTATCATTTCTACTTGGTCAGTCCTCTTATAAGTCAGGGATGCTCTCTAAAACATCAAAACTTTTTACATAACCAAGGAATGCTTCTCAATATACTGCAACTTTTTATACAGAAGCGAGGGGTGCTTTCTAAAGTAAGTCAGGGATACTTTCCAAAGAACTCAGCTTTTCCCACATCTCACAGGGATGTTCCAAATTACACCAACCTCTTCCACACACACTGTAATGCAAACTGGAGAAACCATTAAATATGTTTTAAGAGGTATCAATACTCACTCTGCACTTGAATGTCTGGACTTTGCTCCTAATGAGGCACTAAAGGGCTGCATAATACTTTTTTTTTTTTTTTTTTTTTTAATCCAGGCTTCTTTTCCCCCTCCTCAGTCATGAAGCAGGAGGACTGTTTCGTTTCTCTCGTAAGTGTTTGTGATTATTATTATTATTATTATTATTTTTTTTTTTTATTTTTTATTTTTTTTGATGATATAAGATTTCTTGTCCATCTGTCTGTGACTATTAATGAAGTTTTTATTTATTTTTTTGCCAGCTTGAATCAAATGTCTCAAATAATTTCACGTAAAGCAGTATTTTGCTTGCATTCAACCCAAACTTATAAAGAGGACTTTTGGTCATATTATTAAAACTGAGAATGTCAATGTATGGATAAGGACCATTTTAAGTGATAAATTTCTGAGGCATGCCATGGTGATACAGCACATCTGTACTTCCCATGCTGTTGATAACTACACTCTATTGTGGGATGCAGGCTAACTCAGTCTAACAATTATAGATGTTCCATAAAAGTGATGGTCATAGAACTTGTCTGACCTTGTATCACTGCTGACTACACATTGCAATATAGGATACAGGCTGATCACAAAGAAAATTTTTAACTGATCCATAAATGATTATAAAAAATTACAGGTTTGCTTCCTCTTTCACCGTCTCAGTCTTAATTATATGGCTCTGACTGTATTAAAATACTACTTAACATTAGTAAACATCTCATGAATGTAACATTTAATAAAACCACATCCAGATACATTCTTCCCTCCCCCCCCCAACCCCTCACTGCATATTTGGTTCCCAATAAATACTAATATTTCTATTCCGGAGTACTGCATTAATATAAATCAACACTTCTTATGTATCAATGGCTGCGATCTGTTAGGATGGTTTTCAATTAAAAGAAAAAAAATTATCATACTGTACCAGGCTTTGAAACATCTCTATTCTTTCAATCCAATGGTATTTAACTTGGGAGTTCTGACACAGTTACTTCTTGATTTTATTCCTGGATAAAATTTTGACCAAGATCAAAAACTCTTAATTCATTAACAACAATCGAGTACGTTATACACTTTGTAATGATTACTTCCTGGCGATTTTGTTAATGGAGAAAACTTGTTCAAGGTTCTAAAATGATCTTGGTTCTTTTACAGGAATAGTTTACACTGGCTACTTTGTTTAGGTTATTTACTCATGATCACTTCCAACAGAGAAGCTGTATGTATTAAAAGTGTTAAAAACGATACTAATTCTTCTTCAGCAATGGTTTATCTTGGTTTATTTTATTCTGATCAACTCCTGTTGATTTTTATTAAATGAAAAAAGCTTCACTTCACCACATCTAAATGGTCTAACTTGGATCATTCAGTCTATTTAATTCCTGATGCTTTTATTGAAGGCTGAACCAATATGCAGTAAAGGGTTAAGGGAAGAATAATGACCTGGATGCAGTACAACCCATGACAATTATTTTAAAACCCCTCACTTATTATTACTGCTCTCTCTCTCTCTCACACACAAAGAAGTTAGGGTCACTGCATTCTTATTCCAATGAAGTAAAAATCATGAAAGAGCTGTGCACATCATCATCATCATCATCACCACAACTCTAATTTTCACCAAAGCGACTGGATGAGGTTGGCCCCCAAAACAAGAAAACAACAAAACTGGGACAACTATCAACAATACATATATGATTTTCAAAGCCTTCATACAGGCGTTTTTTGCTTTTTGACAGATCAATAATCCATTTTCTGTAACCTGAAGAAAATCCCTAGCCCCTTTAGGCTCAGTTGTTGGTTAAGTTAAACAGATTGGAAGGTGATCTGACTGGTAACCAAGAAGACTGTGTATGTCTTTCTCCATTTGCAGATGGCCACTACAGGAAATGTTTTGTAACCTGGCCAAGATTCAAACAGTTTCTAGTTATATATGAGAATAATGTGTTGTAGTTTCATCCTGGACTTTGACTACTGCGTACATGTAGTTGAGTTCCAAGCCTTAGAAGGCTGTGCAATGAAAACAAATCCACCGTACTCTCTCGTGCCTAAAAAATTGTGTGTGTGTGTGTGTGTGTGTGTGTGTGTGTGTGTGTGTGTGTGTGTGTGTGTGTGTGTGTGTGTGTGTGTGTGTGTGTGTGTGTGTGTGCGCGCGCGCGCGCGCGCGCGCGCAGGGGGAGGGTGTTGCCTCATTATGGATCAAACTGTTGTGTAAAAAAGGTTGAGATCTCTGCCTAACAGTGCTGTGCAAGGCTACCAGGGATTTTGTCCTCATACCACTCCCAGGGACGATGGTTACCACCCATCTACTACCTAATGAACTATCAACAGCATGTCAAGTGAAACAGGATAATCATTCAAGTCTTCAGAATCTTGCCTCCACCTCAGCACAAAGAAATAACTGTAAATTTAACAATTGTACTGTATAAACTAACAACAATATGCAGTGAAATAGGCCATACAATTACTGAAGCCCCTAAATTCTAACTTTCCCTAACAACCTCATAAACATTTTTCAAACTTATCTTACTTGCAATCAACAATTACTGTACACTGATGAGCAGCCTAAATGTGGCAGCATTATGCACCCTGGTCTAACTCTGGTGAGGTGTTGTCAACCACAATGTGGTGTCAGATCCCTACAGGGAGTATGTACTGTACTGTACCTGAAGAAGGGCCCTACAGAAGCAGCTGCTTACCTATGGTTGACAGGTCTCCTTGGTCAGACAGAACAGCATTAAGCAACAACAAAAATAACTGTACACTATCAACTTCTTACTCTTGGGGCGTTTCATGCTGGATAAAACAGCCGACTAGCAAAAACATACATAGGCTAGTCGATCAAGCCCCCCAAATCCTAGCTCTGCCTAATAATGCAAAAATATAACTCAAACCTAACTTAACAGCATACATCTAGTACACTAACAGACCCTCTAAGAGTGTTGTAAAATGACTGAAATGGTTGACCAGCAACAATATAAATGTGCCAAGCACTCATTCAAACTCCCTGAATCCTAGCTCCACCTACCTATAAAAAAATGCATGTAATTTAAACTTAACTAAATATCAACCATCTGTCCATTCACCATCTACAGTCTTATTCCCAGAGGAGGTAGAAAAAAAAAGGGGTCACTTTGCCCTTGCCATCACACTGCCCTCCCTTCAACTGTAATTAAAACAGTTATATATTTCACTACAAATGACATCTTCCACCACACAAGTTTATCCACCTCAAGGAAGACTTCTGAATTGGAGAGGTTAGATACAGCCTTAATTAACACCTTCACTACTGAATTAAGATGCTCTCTTGATCTCAGTAAACTGTCTTAGCATCAGTGATTACATTATATATATATATATATATATATATATATATATATATACAGTATATATATATAATTCATTCATCATCCAATCCTATGCTGCCTCATGAGGAGCGTAGGAGCCCGGGGCTAGGCAAGTTGGTCCTGACATTTAAGATAAGAGTAACCAGCCTCATTCATCCCTGAATGGCATTAAGCTACGTGAGCAATAAATCCCAACCACCCCTTGGATAAAAACGTTCACTGGCTCAATCTGACTGGAGCACCAAAATTATCCACTAAACCACTAGGTGCCATAATTTGGTTATATGGTTACCACCCAGCGTAGTAAATGGTTTCCTGGTGTACAGGAAACCATTTGGCTTGTCACTCAGTGTAGAGTCACACACAGGCAGAAGGAAGAGGAAAGAATGAAGGAAAGAAAGGCAGAAGAGGGAGTGTAAAGTCACCCGTAGGCAGAAGGACAAGGAAAGAATGAAGGAAAGAAAGACAGAAGACGATGGAAGGAAAGAAGGACGGAGGAGAGGAAAGGGCAGACACCCAAGAGCAGCACTACATCGAGTGAGTGGATGGTGAGCGCCCCCACCTACCACATATATACACATACAGTAAAAGTCCATTAATCCGAAGGGCAGTGGACCGAGAATCATTCAGATTATCAGATTTTTTGGATTTTTGGGTGGGACCCCTATGACACTTCATTTCATCATTAGACTGAAATTTTACCGAATGGATCACTTTTGGTTCATTCATAATACAATATGGCAGATATTAACATTATATAAATTTTTTACTTAATAATGAAGACAAGAACTGTAATTGGTAAATGAAGAGATGTTATGGGTTGTTTAACTCACCAGTAATGCATAGTGTTGAAAACAGCAGTAGTAGGCAGGTAAATCCAATTAGAGAGAATAAGTCCAGGGTTAATAATAACATGCACGTATTGTAAAAGCACAAAAAAATTCTCAATTTTCAGGGGGATCTATCAAAGTCTATTTTCATTCAATAGCACAGGCTTCGGATATCATAAGGTGCACTTTTAGACAATAATTAACTTGTTTCTACCTCACTGTAGTTGACTTTGAATTATATTCTAGCATCACCCATAGCTGTCTTCATTAATTTCCACTGGTACTACAATATCCTGGGTGTATTTTAAAACGACTTTGAAGAAGTTCAAGTATTCAAAAACTAGAGAACTTGCTAAATAAACTGATATGTAAATAAACGACGGGGAATCGTCCTGACAGCGAATTGGCTTGTTACTGTTGTGATGGCGAATTGACTTGATGGCAAACTGTCCTGAAACCATCCAAAAGTGGTTGGTTGTTTACGAGGAGTTGCCAATCCATGCATTACCTGATCCATGACCACACCGCTTGGCACTTCAGCGCATTTGATCCCCCCCCCCCCCAGCCTTCTTAAAAAATTCGGATTGGGATTTTCGGAATATTGGTGTTCGGATTAATGGACTTTTACTGTATGTGTATGTGTGTGTGTATAATATATATCTATATCTATGTCTATCTATCTGTCTATATATATATATGTATAAATAATAGGGGTTTGATACAGCCTTCATTAACATTCCCACTGACAGAATGCTCTCCTAAGCTGAATAAAATTGTCAGTTGCAGAAAACCTAAATCTAAATTTCATATATACCTGTATGGCATATAACCTTCATTAACCCCTTTCTGGCAGACAAGATATCTAGTACTGTATACAACCTTGTAGGATAGCATATTTTCAGAAAAATAAAGCATCAAAGCATGACAGTAGATGACAGCGTTGCCATATCACCCAATTTAACCAATGAATTATGACAAAAAAATGGCCAAATGTTTTGTAACGTTGCCTGCTTCTCACGTACGAACACAGCATAACAGCGACCGCCTTAGAGGGATTAACCCCCAAACTCTTGAGTCCCTTCCAATCTATGTAAGTTTGTTTGACGAAAAAAAATTAAAAACGTCCTTAAAGAGATGACAAAAATATTTCTATCACAGTACAGTACAGTATTTACCATCTAAGATATTCATTATTATATCCTGAACTTTACTCAATGTTAGCAAAAACATATCAGCAGGTTTTACAAGTTACTTCATCTTGTAAGTAATTCACAAGTAGCCTAGTTCTGTCAAGTGAAAATAACTATAATTACCATCTAACATTAAGTACTAAAGCTAAAGCCAAATTAAAACCAGTATTAACCTAGCAAAATAATATGTATCACACGTATATACACCTTATGGATACTGCACAAATGGCCCAGATCCATCACATGAAAGTAACATTATAATTACCACCTAAGACATTTGTAACACCTTGTACGTGGCTTTGGAGATTTCCTAACACCACTGCCTTAGCAATTTATTCTGTACATTACACCTTAGGATCCTCTTGTATGTTACTGATGCAAACTGTGTGGGTATTCAAATCACATTAATAACATACAAGACAATGTTAAGGTGTTTCAGTAATATGGAAACTAAATTGCTAGGAAGAGGTGCTATGAAGTCCCTTTACGCCACCTTCAATTGGACCATAAATCAACAGTTGTGCTGTTAAATACAGATATTGGTTCACAGATGCTTCCAACATGACATGGTGGGCAAAGGTAAATATTGTCCTCCACAGATGTGTATGAATCCACTTATAAAACAGAGACAGGAGAGTTTTCCACTTTCAGGGGTTTTTCATGGTGGACAAACGTATATTGTCACCCATGTATGAATGATAATATGATTCCCCAGTCCACTACTTACATTAAATATCTACAAATCCTGCCATGAAACAGGCAGGAAAGTTCTCACTGCTGGACTAAATGATGTTTCAACCTACTGTTGGCAACAAAGGTGAATATTATCACCCATATGTCAATGACATACTCTTTTTATTCTAACCTGTCCTTAAACTGCAATTTTTTCATCTTAAATGCTGAGTTACAACAGAAGATGAACACTGGAGTATGATGCTCGTTGTAAAGGAGTGCCAAAAAGAATTTAGAGTAACAATACTGTCTCTCTCTCTGCCACTATGTGGAACAGGCTCCAGAAGAACAAAATCTGAACGAAGTTAAGATGAAAAAACTATGATAGTCCACTGCATTATATTAGAAATCTATGAATTTAGCCATGAAATAGAAGAGGTGAATGCACTTTAGTATCCGACTGTACATTACACAGTATGTTATCATAAGATGCATTTCTCACCCAACATTTCAAAACCTGTCACATCAACACCCACACTGCATGGGGGACTGGTCACTTCCTTTGTCCTGTGAATTAGCTGGCTTTTGGGATACCATAAAAAACCACTCAAAAGTGTACAGTACAGCTCCTAACTCATGTCAGCTCTGTATACACTCTTCACTCTAACTTTACACAGATTCTCCTCCTTTGGCAAATTAATTTCACATACCTCAATGGGGGGGGGAAGACTCAATATTATGGCTTCGTATCTTTTTCACAGCACTTCTTCATGACTAGTATCATACTGCAGTGTTTATCCAAGGCTAACACTCAGCATTCAATATGCACAAATGGCAGTTTTAAGTTAAGTTGCAATGAAATGAGCAGAATTGGCTGTCAATTATTGGTCAACAGTCCTATGCAGTAATACTCTTTGCCATTATTCTTTACACAAACAATAATCATCATCGCCCAAAGACATACTTCAACTATATACTGTACAACTGCAGACATCATACTGATACACTTATTTATGACAACTACCAAGTCTAAACAATTATACTGCAAAAAGAATAACATGACCTCAACAACCACATAAGAATTGTGAATAAGTCTCATAATTATTCAACTTGTTCAACTATGAGTAAGAACTGGAGTAATATATTGTCAACAACTAGTTTAACATTAACATTCTGTAGAAAAATATTCATTACTACCTAAATTACCAGCAATATTCAATTACTACATTGTCGTCACCATCTTACCTAACCTAACCAAACCAAAGTAAATCAACTACCATACACACTGAAGAAGGTATCTGTGCATAATGTGTCACTCAGGGAGACAACTGATGTGAAGTGAAAAATTGCTGTAAGTGTGGGTAATGTTCCAGCAATACCATTTCAAGTATTAAAATTCAAGATTGCACATAAATACCACAATGAGCATTTGTTTAGGGAGAGAAGATGGTGGTGGTCGTGTTGAATAACTTCAGTCTGTCTGGCCAAGCAGACCCATCAACCATGGGCCTGTTCTCTACAGTGAACCAATGTTTCTTTGCGGCAGACAGTACCTCACCGCAGTGAGGTGTGGGGAAGTGTGTCTCTCCACCCATTTAACAGAGGTACCATTGAAGGCTCCACACCACCCCATTATATGGTTATAAGGTTACCACCCAGCATTGTAAATGGTTTCCTGGGTTACAGGAAACCATTTGGCTTGTCACCCCGTGTAAAGCCACCTGAAGTGGAAAGAAGAGTAATAATATGCAACAGGAAGGATGGGAGAAATAGGAAGAGAGGGGGGGGCAAACAGAAGAAGCATGGCGAAAGTGAAGGAAGAAGTAGGCAACACTACATCAAGTGAGTGGATGATGGTTGCCACCACCTACCACAATGAGAATATACATGTATGTATGTATGTGTGTATATATGTATGTCTGTGTGTAAGTATATGTGTATGAACAATATGTATACTGTATATACTAATGAAGGATTGCTCGGATAGCAAAAACTCGTATAACGAAGTGAAAAATACCATTAACGAAAACGTACTTAACTTATGGGAAAAACTGGGTTAGGTTAACTGACCCCACATGGCAACATTGGACTGTTGTGCCTGCATCACCAAATCTGGGTTTAAATTGCCCATCTCATACCTTCGGTGTCTTGTGCAGCGAATGCTCGTGTAATGAGACTTGCCTGTACTGTATTGCAATCCTGACCTTTCGCTGCACATCCTGACCACTTCATAATGACCAATGGTAATGTAAATGTAAATGTTCCAATGTTAATTCACAGCTTTACACCAGCAACTGTTTTACATGAAAGCATGTTAAATACAACGCTTTCGTATTGAAATCCACGAGCCATGAACCAAATTATGCCACAAATTCAGGAGGAGGAGATATTACAGGCAAGGAATCAGAAACAGCAGAAGAGAATGAAGATATGGAAGAAAAAAGTAAATATAAAAAAAAAATAAAACAAAGGTGAGGCACAATCAAGATGAGAAATGAAAATCCTGTACTTTCCAATTTCTTACTGATTTTCTTGGCTAAGTATCATGTAAGAATCAGGGAGATTACCTAAAACTTACTCGGCAACTTAGTCTGCCTCTTCCACCCTGATATCCTTTAATGTGTTACTGATGCAAATGGTATTAAACGTACAGTAGGTAAACTGGAATGGGATGCTTTCATGTGGTGGCACTGATATGATGGGATGGTTCCAATGCCCAGTTATACAAATGTCCTTTAAAAACTTCCCTATCCCCTGGAAGGAGGATGGTGGACTTCAGGAGGGCAACTTCAGCCTGTAGTCTATAACATTCACATTTTGGATAAACACGGGGATTCTGCTACTAAATGGATGGAACTATGAACAGATATATATCCCTTGGTCAAAGCATATACAGTATACTCTCATTTAAATGCTATTTGCATGTCAAAATTCTTGTTACTTTCGGACATATCTCTGTCCATCTATCTGTGTCTGCATCTCTCTTTCCATACAAAGTACTTTCATTAACTGCTCTATGAGTGTTAGATTCCCATTCCTCCGACACCTATATTTCTATCTATATGTCTGTCTGTCTGTCTACTTACCTGCCTACCTACCTTTCTACTAACCTAACTATAGTCACATGCCTTAATCACAACATGGGTGCTCAGGAACACATTGCCTTGCTGCCATCCAGTCCTATGCTACAAGGTTGTCTTCCCTCAACTTACATCAGCTTCAATCATAAACCTCTCTGCCCCATTCCTCTATTGTCCCCTCCCCTTCCCCCCTCCACCTCACTTGCACTCTCCTAGTCAGTCTCTCCTCTTTTTCCTCTCCTCAGTTCCTTGTCCTACCAGTGTTGTTGCATCATCATCATCATCATGAGCTCTTCTCCCACCTATTAGAGAGAGAGAGAGAGAGATTAACTATAATTCTGCCAAAACAAATAGTCCCTGACTCCATCTTACAAGCATAAACATCCACACTAACATGCTTCATACCACCTATCAGCTAGTCATAAATGGGCCACACACACAATCCCTCACCATTCAAGCCCCTGGAATCCTGACTCAACCCCACAGGCATAAACACCCATCTTAAACACATCCTACCAAATATTAGCTAGTCAAAAATGTCCCCCCCCCCCCACACACACACACCATTCAAGACCCTGGAATCCTGAATCAATCCCACTAATATAAACATTCACACTTATGCACTTCATACCAACTACATGCCTGCTAGACAGAGTCATGGAGATGGATGTTTTCATGTTGTGTGGCACTGACATAGCACCTATCTGTTTCAGTGTCCCTCAGCTCCCTCCCTGCCTACCCAATGGAGGATGGTGAATTGTACAGATGGGCAACTTTAGTCTGCAGTCTACCAGGTTCATATCTATATACCCGCTTTGGCCTAACCAAAAGACAATCTGCAGTCATAACAGTCTGCAATCCAGTCTTCTAATCTGACATGAACCTGGAGTAACAACAAAAACACTATCATGGCTGTACACCCCCTTGGTTGAACCATAATAGTCCTCAGTCAACTGAGTTGACATCTAGATAAGCTAGACGTCACATCATCCTCATCATCATGATGGCACTATACAAAAAAAAACTATATACACATCTTTGAGGGCACACTGTAAATACACAACAGGCAGGCAAAGAGTGAGAACAGGGAAAGAAACTGATGTAAGAGTTCAATATGGGGTTGTCAACATTCTAAAATATCTAAGAGTCTGATCTAATGTGCAGTGCAGTGGAGTGCCTCTAAGTGCAGTGCCTACAGTCTAAGTGTATCTATACTTCATTCACTTTAAATTGACAGAGATTTTCATTCTTTCACCACCTTTAACTTAGTGCAGCTTTTTGTCCTTTCTGAGCCTATTTCCTGTATATCAACTGCAGAATAAGGCAATAGTATGGTTCTGTGTACTTTTCACTGCACTTTTTCATGTTTAGTGTCATATCATACTTAACAATCTTATGGCTCAGCATTTAAGATGGAGAGATGGTAAATTTACTTCCAGTTAAAGTGAACAGAGTATAGTAATGTGCCTACAACATCTACATGTTTCTACAGTACTGATGTTACCTCTTCTCATAGTGCTGGATAGGGATGCCATCACGTGGCTGCACCAATACAACCAGACAACAACTACACAAATGACCCTGAACTACTACTGTTCCTCAAAGGTGGTTGGTGGACTAAAGGAGAAGAGTATACTTAGCCTGCAGCCTACTGAGTCCAGGTTCATGTAAGCCTGGTGCCACACTAACAACAGCAACAACCCATCCTCACCCTTTGCCTGTATCAATAATCTCCAGTTTATCATTCATCAAATAAATTTGTCAATGACTCCCCAAATTGAATCCTAATATGAAGACTGGCCATGGTTATGCAGCTGTTGTTACTCTATGGACTGGGAACTAAACAGTGCCAAAACAGCTAACTACTTCCCAAGAGCTGATGACCACATAAATACATGAAGTAAATACACATATATGTTGGTATATTGATGTTGGGCATAGTAGTTAGTTTCTTCTTCTTTTCCTATGGGCTGGCAACTATGCCAAGTGCAAAATAGGTAATTACTTCGCTATAGGGGCTTTAAGTTGATGGGAAATACGAAAATAAGTGATGTATAATAAACACTGTAAAAAGTGAGTGTCTACATGAACTTTAAGTACCTGTGACTGAATGTTTCCTAAGGGTGATATGTGTGTGACTGGTTACCTATCTTGTAGAAGGTTCACAGTACAGTAATTTGTCTAAGTTTTTTTTTTTCTTTCTAATACTTCAACTGATCTAGTCTGTTCTAATCTGATTAATATTCCCAACCCCTTTAAGCTCAGTTGATGACCAAATGTTGTCAGACTGGAGGGCTAATCTGACTAGTAATCAAAGGGATTCAATCCTACTTCATATCTACAGCTCATCAAAATTCATGTAACCACAACACAGCATTCAAGTTGTGCGAATGGGCAAGTTCTGTCACAAGAAAACAGACTATAGGACTATGTATAAGTGCCTCTCACCATAAAGTAATCCTCCATGTCACCCTGCCCTCTGTCCTCAGGCTACCCCTCTCCAACTTACACTACCTTCATTCATACACCCCTCCCATCTTATCTTCAATCTCTCCCCCCCCCTCCTCTAACCTACACCACTTTTGCTCTAATTACTTCTCCACCCCATCCCTCCACCTCATTCCTAGTCAATCTCACATTCTCCATTCTTTCCACATGGCCAAACCATCTTGGGGTCATACTCCTAACACATTTCAGTGCATCCACATCAACAACTCTTTACTTCCTCACTGATCTGTCTGTTCCTCCACTTAACTTCACATGCTCCACATCCACATCAACACTGCAACACTCTTAACTTCTTCATTTATCTGTCTGTCACTTCGTTTAATTTCACATACTCCACATCCATTAAAAACACCACAACTCTCAACTTCCTCGGTAGTCTGTCCGTCTCTACATATTAATTCCATGAGCTTCTCCAGCTAAACCTAACCCAACTTAGCCAGGCCTCTAAAGAATTAACCTGAAATAAAGTTACCCTAACCCAACCTAGCAATTAAAAAAAAATAATAATAGTAATAACCTAACCACAATGCTCTGACCAATCTGCTAAATGAGAGCATATTGTACTTAGAATGAACTTGTAACATACCTCATTATATTTACATAACTGTATCAAAAACATCGTACAAACTGAATGAAGGGTTCCAGGTACTAGGTATCATTAATCATATACCGGTAATATTAATTCCAAGCAGGGATGTATTACAGAGTACTGGACACAGCAAAAGACGAGAAATAAGTAAATAAGTACAGTAATTAGTCCAAGGGTAAGGCATGACCATGCCAAGCTAACTGAACAGAAGAAGGATTCCTTGCAGATTATATATATATATATATATATATATATATATATATATATATAAAAAAAAAAAAAAAAAAAGGGGGGGGGGGGGGGCAATGACAAGAGGATGGGGCAATGAAAAGACATGGTAAAAATTGCAATTAATACAAGGGATAGAACACAATCAAGCTAAGATACAGCTAAGAAAATCAACGAGGTTGGAAACTACAAAACCAAAGTATCACATAAATCACCAACATGAGCTAAAAACAGTCCCACATGGTGTACCGAAAACATCTGAGATTCACTTACAGCTAGGAGAAGGGGATGATCTGGAGAAAAGAAGAACTGAATGGTGTAGGAAATTATACTGTTTTGATCTACAGTATTATAATAAACAATCTACAGAAAATGTCAGGGATCACTAAAAAAAAAAAAAAAAAAAAAAAAAAAAGTGGGGGGGGGAAGGAGGAGGGGACGGTCTACAGAGAATAAAGAATTAAATTATGTAGGAGGGCACCAAATCCATAATTAAAACTTTCAATATAAACACTGCACCTTTTTCCTCACCCTACATAAAGATATATAACATTAAATGGTGTACAGGAAAGGTCTGGAATTAACTTCACCCATCAGCTAAAAGCGCAGGACAGCCAACATACAATAATGAGTTTGATTTACAAAATAGGCTAAGTGGATCCATAATGCACGATACTTTATTTTTTTTATTAAGTGTATGGTTGCCAAGGTCAATACTATATTTCATTTGCAATATGATGATAACAAAAAGGTATAAATGACGGGTCTGGGTTTCACTTGAAGCTAAGAGAGGTGGATGATTTAAACATTTTAAACAACTGAATGGCGTAATTATCCTAGGCATGAATGATATTTTTTTTGATCAAGAGTCCAGGTGAGAATGTAAATACCTATATCCCTTCAATACATTACGGTACGGTACGATATTAAATCCAGCACTGGTAATATACAGATCTAAACTAATTTCTCAGAATATCATGTAAGGGTTAGGGTTACATAATTTTGCAGAAAATGGATCAATATTAATACCTGCAGTTGTAATCATGAGCAATATTTCACTGACACTTTACTGCTGGGTTAGGTAATGGAAAGCATTGCATGATCTTGTGTTACACAGGTGTTACAGAGCACTTTAGAAAATTCAGATGGTGATTTTAGGGCTAATTTTGAGTACATAAAATAAAAATCCTTTATTAACATGAGTCTAATTCACAACCATTATGGAGCTACAGTTAATGCCTTATGGGCCAAAACTGTTTCCCTCCTTATTCACCCATAAGGTTATCAGGAACTGCACCTACATAATGGCTGAAGACTGGACCCATGCTGATATTGCACCTTTTACTCAAACTTAACCCTAGAATGACCTCCTGAAATTAATTTGTCATCCCTGGACACCCTGTTTGCAGCACATAAAATAGTATGAGAAGAAAAGATAGTCTCATTTACTTGGAGAGGAGTGCGAAATATACAGCAGAGTAATTTCAGCTGGGACAGGCATTGATAGATGTTCCATGAATTATTGTGTGGTAGCATTAGCACACAACAAAGTAGTATGGAAAGGAAGGATACTCTATGTCACTTGGGGAGGAAGGAGAAATATGGAACACAATGCAATGCTGGCAGAGGATTGTCAGTAAAATTTTGCTCCTGGCTGTACATGATATAACACTGGCCCAACACATAACACTGATACATATATACCATCAACACCAGTACGTAACACCAGTAATCTTTTCATACACAGTTTCTATGTGGGCTTTTCCAACAAAAATGCTCTCCTGCCTAGATGAGGTCTGACAAGCAGCTGAACATTTTTTTTCATTTTTTCATTCAATATTTCTTTTCCCAGGTTCTGTGACGTGATTCACATCAAAATCCATCTTCACCAGGTAATTTCTGTGACTCAAAGAATGTCCATAAGCCAAATTAAAAAGCATATCACTTCATTTCTGGACATCATTGTTGTTACTCAAATAATGTCCACTTGTTAAATTAATTGGTATGTCACTGCATTTTCAGGTCATTTCTGTGATTCAAACCATGTCCATATTCCTGTTTGAGATATATCACTGCATTTTCATGTCATACTGTCACTTGAATCATGTTCACATGCCAAATTAAGAGGTTACTGCTTTCCGCGATATAATTTTAGGGACAAATCATGTACT
Organism: Coenobita brevimanus; assembly: GCF_032717465.1. Classification (NCBI taxonomy): domain Eukaryota; kingdom Metazoa; phylum Arthropoda; class Malacostraca; order Decapoda; family Coenobitidae; genus Coenobita; species Coenobita brevimanus. Next base: position 1,143,959 of record NC_137058.1, read on the forward strand.
GTACTTATTAATGTATTGTAATTGGTATGTCACTGCAATTTTATAATTTTTGTCCTGAAATCACATCCATTCCAAACCACAGGTCATGTTGCTGTTGATCTTTGGGAAGTCATTTTTGTGATGTGAATTGTGTCACAGTCCACAGTCCTGGGTACAGTACAGGTTTCTCTCTTCATTCTGACTTGCCGTAAGTGCTTGGGATAGATTAAAAGCACCTACTTGCCCGAGTGCCAGGGGGTTAACTCATCCTCTTGATACCCACAGTGGGGGCGGAGGGATGTTGGTTACAAGATTGTGACAACGTGAGTTAACTTTTACCTGGTCGTGGTGTAGTGGTATGCTGCCTGGCTCTCACCTGAGAGTTCCTGGTTCGATTCCCAGCATATTGGTAATTTATCAGATTGGGAGAGTATGCTGGCCTACTCTCCATGTTAGTAACACACTGAAAAAGGTCAGCAAAAGGGTATGGCCAAGAGCTAGACCTGAGTGCTAGTGAAACGGGAACTCCAGCTCTCTCCATAACTAGCTTTCCTATCCTCCCCAGGAGCACCACCCTGATCGGCTGGAGTTACAGTCTACTCCCTTTAGCAATTAACCAACACCACCAATAATAATAATAATAATACCTGTAATTAATAATAATAATAATAATAATAATAATAATAATAATAATCTCACCTTTGTTTTTCATAAGCCAATTCTTCCAAAGGAATTCATTACCACTCAAAAATTTTATGTTGTCCTTAGGGAAACTTGACAAGGGTGTTGGTTTGGGTGCATGTGTCTGGAGAAGAGACAGACTGATGGTGATTCTGAACATGGGATGGGATACTGCAGACAGAAGAGCCCACCCCTGCCACCCATCGGCCAATTTGGGGCTGCATGAATCTGGGACACAGGGTTATCTACACTGCAACCTACCAAACTTAAATCTGGAGCTGGCTGCAAATGCTTGGAGAGGAGGCAGATTGATGGTAAATCTGAACTCAGGCTGGGCCAACCCTCCTGCAGCTACCTGGGGGTTGACCGAACCCAGGACCCTACCAACTCGTCTGTAGGCCCAATGATGTGTTTCCCCACAACCACAACCTCCAGACTGGGATCCATCACGTTATGGCCACTGAACTCAACCTGTAAAGGAATCATCATCACCAATGGCTTACGATTCTGCTACTGCAGGTACTTCAACATGACATCCCACTCAACCTATGATAAGAACTTTTTAACTATCACCAGCATTTCCATATTAGCAGCCATCTGAGTATCAAGTTCTTGTAGTGGTAGTAGTAGCAGTCCTTGTAGACATAAGTTCACCTGAAATGAGAACCCAATGGACTATGGAATGAAGCTGTCCTCCTCCTACAGTCCATCATCCTCAACTTGGAGGATGGGGGAGGGAACTGAGGGATGCATAACTAGCAGCTTCATTGCCTGGTCATAGCAGTGCCACCATCTGAAGGCATCCCTCACCAGCACCATAATCATTACATAAACTATATTATCAGTGCGGTGGTGAAGGAAAGGAATGCTATCACATGGTGGAAACAATATACAGTACAGGTATTTGAGCAACTCTCTCTGCCCAGTTATACATCCCTCAATGGCCTTCCAGTTCTTCCAAAGGTGGATGTAGGAATGCATGAGAAGGGCAGCTTTGGCCTGCACTTCACTGGGCTCATATTTCTGATGATCCATCCATCCATCCATCATCCAATTCTAAGTTGCCCCATGAGAAGCACAGAAGCCCAGGGCTAGGCAATTTGGTCCTGACATGTAAGATGAGAGTGACCAGCCTCACTCATTCCTGAGTGGCATTACGTGAGCAATAACCCCAACCACCCCTTGGATATAAACCTTCACCGGCTCAATCTGATTGGAGCGCTGTAATTACCCACTAAACCACCAAGTGCCATAATTTGGTTGTACGGTTACCACCCAAGGTAGTAAATGGTTTCCTGGTGTACAGGAAACCATTAGGCTTGTCACTCAGTGTAGAGTCACCCATAGGCAGAAGGAAAAGGAAAGAATGAAGGAAAGAAAGACAAAAGAGGGAGCGTAAAGTCACCTGCAGGCAGATGGACGAGGAAAGAATGAAGTAAAGAAAGACAGAAGGGGAAGGAATGAATGGAGAGAGGAGAAATCCAGGGGCTACAATTACTACTGCTGCACTACCAGCACTGTCATTACGGATGGCATGTTTAGTCAATCTGAATGGCAGTTGTAATCTGTTTGTTCTTCAAAGTGAGTCTTTTGTGGGCAGAAACTACTTCAGCTTGGACAGTAAAAAATGTGCTTTCAGCCCCTCCCAGTACCAAGTACAAGGTGCTCATGAGGCATGCCTTCCCATGATGTCACTGATATAGCCGGGCTTTATATACATGCATCCTCAACTCCTACCCTGTCCTAAGCAGGAAGGATGGTGGACTGCAGATGGCAGCAGCCTAGGACTGCAGTTCACAGGTTCACATTTAGATGAGCCTGGAGCTACAACAACACCTCTGGACACACTTGTTGATTCAGTGTGGTGCTGAAGGTCTAGTACCCAAAACATTCTGGCATTCCACAGCAATCTGAAGGTTGGCGTATCAAACAGGATTGCTGGAAGTTTTTCTAAATGCATTCAAATACAAACACTGGTATCATACTCTTTATCCGACCAGTTCACCTCTTTAAAGTTCCCATGTTCTCCCAGTCCTCAGCCAAATGCATGCAGCAATACTGGACAGCTGTAGAGAAATACTTCTGGTGCAATTACATACCTAATCAACTCACTGTATGTAATTTCATTTCGTTTTTGAAGGCTCCAACATGCTTGTATGTGTTGGCCTTGGTCACCTAATGGCAGCTCTCCATGCTGCTCGATCTCTGGCATCTTCCCTATTTGGTACCTATCCTTGAGGTCACACTCAATGGCCTCATCCCAGGTCTTTTTTGGTCTACCTCTCACTACTCTATCCCCAGCATTAACATTTCTCACTTGCTGCACCCAATTACTATCCCCCACCCTCTCCACATGCCCAAATTATCTAAATCTACCTCTCCTCATCACATTACCAATACACTCCAGTCCCATCCTACCCCTCAACTCTTCCAACATAAACCTAGCCCCCCCAGGCCTTGCACTCAAGGACGCACTCACATCCACCTATCACTGCCATTTCTGTACATATGAGCCTGCGAATATCCACTTCCTTTACTGCCCAAGTCTCACTACCATACAGCATTACACATCAAACACATGCTGCATACAAAGATCCCTTAGCACAGAGGGAGAGTCCTCTCAATATCAGGAGAGGCAACAGCTCCCTGAACTTCTTACAACCACTCTTCACCCTAGCCATAGAGCTAGGTTCTGCCCCACCTCCACCACATTACATGTTTCCCATATAATAAAACTCTTCCACACACACTAAAGAGACTCACCAGCAAGTTCAATCCTTCCATGCCTGGCAATCTCCACCTGCTCTCCCCAACACACCACACACATGAAATCGGCATTAATTCAGTCTGCCTCTAATACCACTACATCTCTTATGCACCCACATATCACAAACACTGCACAAGATGGAATTACTTCCCACGCCCTTGTGGCAAATCACACATGGTCATTCCCCCCTCTTCTTAGACAGTACCACCCCCAGCCCTAAATGTCATCACTTTTGTTTTATCTGCATTTACTGTTATGCCCTTGTGCCCCATACCATCTCTTCATTTCCTAAATCATTCCTCTGACTCCCTTTCATTCTCTGCAATCAACACCAAATCATCTGCATACAATATCTCCCATGGGAGTCCATATCTCAAGTCACGTGAGAGGGCTTCAGGCACCATCATAAACAACAAAGAGCTCAAGACTGACCCTTGTTGCACACCAATATTCACGGAAAACTCCTCACTCAAATCTCCATTCACCCTATGTGTGCAAGCACCCACTTACATGGCCATGACCACCGTAACCAGCCACTCACCCATCCCAAGCTTCCTCATTGCCCACTTCCCTACCTCTCTAGGGACTCTGTCAAAGGCCTTCTCCAAATCAACCAAAACAAAGTAATTTCCCATTTCTTTCCAGTATATTTTTCCTGAAGCTGTCAAACATTGAATATGGCATCAGTGGTCCCTTTGCCTGGCATAAACCCAAATTGCACCTCATCAATATTCACTCTTTCTCTAATCATACCTTCTAGAACTCTCCATTACCTCCATTATCTGGTCCAAAAGCTTTATGCCTCTATAAATTCCTCTTTCCAGGGCATCACCTTTTCCCTTGTACACATTTACAATTGCACTCTTCAGCCAATCTTCTGGGACCACACACTCATGTATAATTGTCTATCAAATCAGTGACTAACCCCACTCCTGAGGTTTTCAACATTTCAGGAGTCAACCCGGACACACCTGCTGCCTTCCCCACCTGCATCCTTCCAGTTGCCCTCCTCACAGTACCAGCAACAATCAAAGGCCATGGGCCACACACTAGATCTGCTGGCTCCAAACCTTCCCTGTTCCAGTCAAACTCCTCATTCAACAACCGGTTGCAGTGCTCTCTCCAGGCGTCTTTAATATCCCCGCTGTTCACCACTACCTCTCTTTCATCATTATTCACACACTGCCCACCTATGATATCCCTATTCTCCCTCTTCATCTGATTGGCAGCCTTAAATATTATATTCTTCCTTTCCCTAATATTTAGGTTATCAACTAAAAGTCTCTGAGACTCAGACTTTGCCCTGTAAACCTCTTTTCTAGCCCTACACTTGGCAGCCAAGTACTTCTCTCCACTACCACCTTTTCTACACTCCTGGAAAAGCCTTCCTTCTCCTTAACTGCAGCTTTTACACCTTCCTCCCACCAACAAGTTACGTTATTATTATTATTTTGTGTGTGTGTGTGTGTGTGTGTGTGTGTGTGTGTGTGTGTGTGTGTGTGTGTGTGTGTGTGTGTGTGTGTGTGTGTGTGTGTGTGTGTGTGTGTATTTACCTATTTGTATTTACCTATTTGTAGTATACAGGAATTGAGCAATGCTCGTGTTGTCCTGTCTCCATATCCACATTTATCAAGTCTACCTTTACACACATGAATGTTTTTCTCATGCACCACCTCTTTGTCTAAGTCGTTCCAAATATTTAAGAATATACCTAATTGTGATATACACGGAATGTACTATGCTCGTGGGTTTCCGTCGCTGTTTCTCAATAAGTCGAATTTAACTTTAAACTCGTTTATGTTTTTAGATTGGACGATCTCTTTGTCCAGGCTATTCCATAAGTCTATACTTCTGTAAGGAAAGCTATATTTCTTGATATCCTTCAAGCAGCTTGACTTTTTCAATTTCATTCCATGTCCTCTTGTTGCTCTCTTATCCCATACAAACAGATCTTCTTTGTCAATTTTATCTACTCCCACCATGGTCCTGAACACCGCAATCATGTCTCCCTCTTTCTCCTTTCCTCTAACGAAGGCAAATCCAGTTTTTCCAGCCTCTCTCTGTATGACAGGTCTGTCAAACTGGGGACCATCTTGGTTGCTGTTCTTTGTATTCTCTCAATCTTGTTTATATCTTTCTTTTTGTGTGGGCACCACACTACCGCTGCATATTCTAACCTGGGGCGGATCATGGCCACTATCAATTTTTTCATCATTTCCTCATCCATATAATGAAATGCTACTCTTATGTTAGTCAAGAGCTTATAAGTCTCTCCAACTATCTTGTTAATGTGCTTTTCTGGTGACAAACTATCTTGGACCAGCACTCCCAAATCTTTCTCTTCTCTCCTTTTTGTGATTAATTCATTACCCAAAAAATAATTCAGTGATGGTCTCCTGGTACTTTTACCCATTTCCAATATTTTACATTTCTTTACATTAAATTTCATTTCCCACGTCCGGCTCCAATTGTGTATCCTATCCAAATCCTCCTGCAGTATTTTACAATCCTCCTCAACCTCTATCTTCCTCAAGATCTTTACATCATCAGCAAACAGACTCGCATAACTGTTCACTCCATCTACCATATCATTTACATAAATCAGGAACATTACTGGCGCCAACACTGAGCCTTGAGGGACTCCACTTGTTACTTCCCTCCATCCAGACATCTTTTCCTTTATTACTGTCCTCATTTGTCTGTCTCTCAAAAAGTCTCTCATCCATTCCAGAAGTTTCCCCTTTAGTCCTCCTATATATTCTAGTTTCCACATTAGTCTCTTATGAGGTACCTTGTCAAAGGCCTTCTCTAAGTCTAAGTACACACAATCCACCCAACCATCTCTCCTGTACCACATCAATCGCTCTTGAGTAAAAGCTCAACAAGTTTGAAACACATGACCTTCCACTTCTGAATCCAAACTGACATTCAGCCAAAATATTCATCTCTTCCAGATATTTTATCCATCTGTCTTTCAGGATTCTCTCACACAATTTTGCGACCATGCTGGTTAGAGACACTGGTCTATAATTCAGGGTTCTTCCCTGTTTCCTCCCTTGTAAATTGGTACCACATTTGCCCTCTTCCATTCTTTGGCACTTTCCCTCTTCCAGTGAGCATACAATTAAGCTGTGAATTTTATCCGCCAGTTGTTCTCTGCATTCCTTCAGTACCCAATTAGAAATTCCATCAGGTCCTGGGGCTTTCCTTACATCTTGAGTTTCCAGTAATTTATACACTTCCTGCACCTCCACTTTTATATCTTCCATCACCGGAACATTTCTAATCACTCCCTCCCCTTCCACAAGCTCCTTTTCTTTAGTGAAAACTGACTGGAAACGTTTGTTCATTATTTCTGCTTGCATTGCCGCATCATTAAAGACCTCTCCATCTACTTTCAGCTTGGTGATTCCTTCCTTTTGTTTCAGTTTGCCATTAACAAATCTATAAAACAGTTTGGGTTCATCCTTGCATTTGTCAATTATACCTTTTTCAAAATTCCTTTCTTCTTCCCTACGTATTCTTGTGTATTCGTTTCTTGTTCTTTTATATTCTTCCTTTGTTCTGTCGTTACCTCTCTTTCTCCAATTGTTCCACGCCTTATCTCTCTTTTTTGGCTATCATACACCTTCTATTAAACCACTCCTTTTTCCTGTTTTCTTTCCCTCTTACTCTTGGTACAAATTTTTCCACTCCCAAATTATAGAGGTCTAGAAAGATATCCCACTTCCTCTGTATCTCTCTTGTTTCTCTGAATTTTCTCCAATCCGCATTTTCACAAACGTTTCTCAATCCTGTAAAATTTGCTTTGCCAAAGTTGTATCTTCCTGTCTATGAAGCTCGTCTCTTGGCTCGACGTTTCCTATTAACATCTGGAACTCAATGACCACGTGATCACTTTTTCCCAAAGGACAGAGATATTCCAATGATTCTATTACATCAGGTTCTTTGGTGAACAGTAAATCTAACCTTGCTGGTGTGTCCTCACCTCGAAACCGTGTCTCTTCTTTTAACCACAGCGTCATCACATTATTAATTATTATATTTAATAACATAGTACACCACGAATCCCTCGCCGCCTCCCGAGTACCATTCCTCCCAGTTCACCTCTTTACAATTAAAGTCACCCACCAAAATTATATTATTGCTTTTCTCAATTATTTTTTGCAAGTAGCTAGCCATATCTGACAACATCTCATGGTATTCGTCATCCTTCCATGCTCTCGTCTTTGGGGGAACATACACTACCGCCATATCTCTCTTAACATTCTCTCCAGTTTCTAATTTCATATATATCACTTCAGCCCTGCCTTCTCCCATTTCCACAGTATCTACATTTATGTTGTTCTTCACTGCTATCATCACTCCTCCTCCCTTTTTTCTTTTCTGTCTTTTCTCCACAGTTTGTATTTACCATCTCCCAAATGAACATCAATATCTTCTCTTAATTTGGTCTCTACAAAGCACATGACATCAGGTTCATGTTCTCTCAAGAAATCATTAATTTCGATCCTTGTCGATATGAAACCATCAACATTAGTATATATCACCTTCAAATTATTTTTGACATTATTAATACCCTCTTCTCTCCTACTCTCTGTCCGTACCACTTCCTCAACTTCTGATCTTTCACAACCATCCCCCTAATTTCCTTCACTTCTATTTCCTTAAATACCATTTCCTTACTTTCATATCCAATACACTCTCCAAAAAAAGTATTACGTTCTTCCTCTGTCCTCTTATCATTTTTTTCCTTTACTTCTTCCTTTAATGATTTTAAAGCTTTTCTTTCTTCTTCATTCAGATCTTTTCTTATTATAATATTTTCCATCCCCGCCTCTTTGCTTAATTTCCAGGTCACTTTAAGTATCTCATTTATTACACTTTCTGATGTAAACTTGACTCTCATTGGTCTTGTTTCCCCTTTCTTATATGGCCCTATCCTCCTTACTTCCTCAATTTCTTTTACCCACTTGTTTCCTTCGGGGTCAATCTTGCCTAATATTCCTCTCACCATGTTCGTGTCTCTCTAAGTCTTGCGAACCTAACCTTTTCTTCCTCTTCCCTGTTTCCAAATACTATCACACATCTGTTCCTTTCTACAGTTTCTCTCACTATTTTCTCTTTTTTCTTCAGTATTTTCACTACATTTTCTTCCATTTCTTTCTTGTTCATTTCCCTTTCTTCCTGGATGATCTCTCTTAAGCTGACCACTTCTTTCTGTTCTTCCTCTACGTGTGCCCACTTTGCCTTGTGTTCTTCTAGTACATTACTCACCTTCTCCGTTTTATTGGTACTCTCTTCAAGTTTCCTCCTCAGTTCAACATTTTCCCGCTTCAAATTCTTTATCTCTTCATTGGCTGTTTCGTTGGACTGGATTAGACTCTGTATGGTGGTTTCCGTATTTCCTGACATCCTTTATCACTAGATTCTCTACTTTTTTTTCGAGTTCACTAATCCTCATAATTAATGTTTTCACTAGGTCCATGACATTAGTATTAGCATCAAATCCTTGAAATTCCATTCCCTCATTGTTTACATTTTCGGCCATCTTTAACGTACCGATCAAGTACCTAAACAGCTGTTACCAATAAGCCACAAACATTCATGTATACTATTGCCAACAAATCTTTACATTTTTGGTAGTCTACCAACTTTCATTATTTTAAATGTGTGTGTGTGTGGGGGGGGGGGGGGGGGAAGGGGGTTGTCCATCCACACACTGAATCAGTAACTCTCAAGAGGTTCTTGAGGGCTCTGTACTGTTCAGCCACCACTCTATTCATCTTGCTATAAAAGGCATCCCTTACTGCTTGTTTTTTTCAACTTAAATATTCTCCTCCCTCTTTTTCATCACCCAATCCTTAATCAGTACCGTGCTGGGGAAATATATATATACCCCTCTAAGTCGGCCAATTTTGGATTTTTTTTTTTCTGGCTAAATGGGCTTAACAATATAAGATCCCTGGCAATAATAAAAGTAGTCACTAAAGCCAGAAATAAGTTGAATCAAGTCAGGCTGGAGCCACTCTACCTCTGAAATCTTCGAGGTTACTGAGAGAGCAGAGCAGCTGTGAGCTTGTGAACCGGTTTTGGATTTTGTTTTGTGGATAAATGGGCTTAACACATCAATATAAGATCCCTGGCACAAATAATAGTACTGTAATCACCAAAGCCATAAAGTTGGTTGAATCGAGTCAGGTTGGCGCCACTAGACCTCTGAAATCTTCAAGGTTACTGAGAGAGCAGAGCGGATGTGAGCCTCTGAAGACTGTCACACGCCTCCCACACTCCTAAATCAGTGTTGTACACATAGCGCAGAAATGTCTGAAGTTTGCAAGATACGTTATTACCTCCCATTTTACTTTGGTCGCTTGCAGTGGCTTCTCAATGCTGCAGGATGTAGATCTACGTCACTGGCATTTCTGAAGGGGACGTAGATCTACATCACTAGTGCAGTACGGGTTAGGCACCATGTCACACATCAATAACTTGTGTTGCAGCACACACTTCTCGCTCCCTGTAACTTTAACATCCCTCACTAACCTCCTATCAGCCCTCTCGACCATGAAATAGTCTACCTGGTTGCTATTTCCCCCCGACTCATATGTAATCAAGCTACTCTCTCTCTTCCTGAAATGTGTGTTGCACACAGTCATGTTCATTGTCTCCCCAAACTCGAGTATCCTTTACTCTTCCTCATTTCTTGTACTGTACTGTAAATAACATGTGCACATCCCCCATGTACTCCTTCATATCCTTGAGCTTCTTCACCTGCATGACCCTTTAAGTCCCCTCCTAAAATTACAATCTCATCATCCCTCATACCTCTTAATACACGTGCTGTACAGAAATGACAAAGATTTGATGAATGTATCATGCTTCCTTGAATGCAAGACCTGGGGCAGCTTGGACTGAAAGAGTTGAGTGGAAGGATCGGACTGAACATATTGGTGTTGTGATGAGGTGAGGTAGATTGAGACAGTTTTGGCATGATGAGAGGATGGAAGATGACATGTGAAGTGCAAAAGGGTTAGCAGTAATGTCGAAGGCATCGTTGGGAGAGGCAGACCAAAGACGACCTGGGATGAGGTCGTAGTGTGTGACTTCAGAGGTAAGGGACTGTATAGGAATGTGGTAGTCCTTAAAGAGATGTAGGACCATTAAAAAAAATAAAAAAATAAAAATAAATAAATAAATAATAATAATAATAATGAGAGTGACTTTGTAAAGGTGTACAGAAGTGTGTTTTTGACTGCGGAGGATCCATCCATAAACAAGGAAAATATGATTACATAAGGGACAGGTTAGGTTAGGATAAGTTTGGTTAGGTTGGCATAAAACAAGTTAGGTTAAGATAGGATAAACAAGACTGGGTTAAGCTATGAAAATCTGGGTTAGGTTTTGGTAAACAGGCACTGATGAGGGTAATTCTGTTAACAAATGGCATTCTAAGAAGGCGCCTGTCTGTCTTCACGCACCGCTACACAACATCTGCCTTCATTACCATTAGGGACTGCAAACGAACACCATTTCAAATGCTTTTCACCACTTTTAAAATAAAAAAACATTAAAGCTTGAAAATGCATCACAAAAAAAGTCATAGAATCCCACAAACAGCTAAGGTAAAGAACATACAGAAGAAAACTGCAAAATAAGGCAATCCAATGTCTTCTCAGGGATTACCAATAGGGCTGCCAGAGATTGAGCAGCATGTAGAGCTGCCATCTGGTGACCAAGGCCAATGCATGCAAGTATGCTGGAGCCTTTATAAATGATATGATATGAAATCCATATGCTGGGTGAAAATCATCTGTTGAAAGCATTAATAATGATGATGTGAGGATAATGAAGACTTTAAATAAGAATTTGCAGCAGTTACAGTCATTGGTAGATTAAGCCTTTATCTTTTGTCAGAGTTACATTACAAAGCTAAAGGGACATGTGAGAAAAGAGTTCCATAAAGTAGTGAAACATTAAAAAGGGCATCCACAGCCATAATTTAACTACAGTACGGTATGTACAATACTTTAACGATTTAAAAACCTATGATGTACCCCAAAGCATCAGCAGATATTACAAATTACTTGAATAATGAATATTTGTGATAATCTAACAACACTGGTTAACTCTGACCACATGCTGAACTAGTGTTTGTGTTATTTTGTAATGGTTTACTCACACACAAAAATATGATGCTGACAGTTAAATACTGTACCATTACAGACGAGGATCTGCTGCACTAACAAGTTTATACAACACAGTGCTGTACCTTGAAAAGGAAATACCCTGACGAAAAACCTACCAAAGTTAACCTAACCTATTCCTTCCTAATCAACCACAGGCAGCTTCCCATTTCTCCCATCTTTCCTGTCACTTCTTATTGCTTTTCTTTCCTTTAAAGGTGGCTTTACATTGAGTGACAAGCCTAATGGTTTCCTGTAAGCCAAGAAACCATTTACAACGCTGGGTGGTAACCATATAACCAAACCATACATGCTCCCTACGTGTCAACAAGTGGGTTGGTGGAGGGTTAGTGCCCCTCCTCGTAAAACAACTAACTCAAAGTCAAATGGCCACCCCTTACGGGATTATGGCGTCTGGCAGGAGAGAGAGAGGAAGTGGGTCCACCAAGGCTCATCAGCACAAAAGAATTGTAGTTTTACACATTATTCATAGCTGGTTAAATTAGCTTTGGTTAGGTTAGCCTCATTAGGTTACAACAGGTTTATCTTGCACTGGGTCAATCTGGTTTTGTTAGGGCAAGTTTGTTAGGGGAAAAAAAAAATCCATTGGCATTACCTTCACTGTCTGAAACCGTAAATTTGCTGTGTTGTTCACTCAGAGAAGCTGAGGGCTGGCAACATGTGCAGTCTGCAAAGTAAACACACCATATGTTGCCATTAGACAGCTGCCATAATTACATTACAGTATAGGTCTCAAGTGGTCTTAAACCACAAACTGCAGTTTTGGGAAAATGAGCCTTGCACCTGGTAATAAAAAAAAAATCCAACTGATTTTTAGGTCATAATGACTCATAAAGAATGTTATGTACAGTGGGCAGTATATGTGTCTACTTTCTGGTCCACATGTGCTGCAGTATAGCTGATACAATGCTCTGAGGTTTAAAAATTTCCAACAGCATTCATACAGTATCTGAACGATTCTGCTATATGGTAAACCCTCAATATAACAAACTAATTGGTGCCAGACCCTTGATGTTAAAGCGGAAAGCTCGTTAACCCGCCACGTGCCGGCTATTTTTAGCCCTCTGGGTCACCCCAGTGCCGGCCATTTTTCAAACTTTTTTTTTTTTTTTGGCTAAAATGATAGATTTTGATGTGGAAACAACAAATTTCGGCAATAAAATGCTCACCGAGGCTCGGAAATGAGTTTTAATAAGTCCTGCATACTCGTGTACAGGTACAGCCGCTCTCTCACCCTCACCACGTGTGACAAAGCCGTTTTCTATGTAAGGTATACTCAGGTATTTATGCTGGGAATGTATAGCACTATTCAGTACACTTTTCTGATGACTTATTATTTCAGCACCTATCACAATTTGTGTGTCTTTCTCACTGTGAATGCATATATCTTACACTTACTTGAAGATAGGTACAACCTGACTTCATTACGTACAGTCCTGGCACTTACAAGAAGGTATTTACAACTTAAATTTCACTCTATAGTCCTTACACTTATAAGAAAATATTTACAACTTACAATTACATGAAAATATTTACAAAATGCCTTCATTATGTACAGCACTGGGTGAGGCACACAGGCAGAGTGAGGCAGAGCGAGTGTGAGGGGGGGAGCGAGTGAGTGTATGGCCTTGACAGCCTGGGGGATGGTAGAGGAACAGTTACCTTACATGCCTGCCAATTTTTACCCACAAATCTTGAAAACTGCAGTCACAGTGAAGTTTTTTATTTTAGAAAGTTTTAAAACGGCACTGGCACTGGCCACGGCATTATGTCAGACCATTTTAAAACAGCACTGGCACGCAGCGGGTTAAAGCCAAACACCATGCTGTTCGGTAATTTCCCAGGCATCGTGGCTTATACAGAACAAAGACTGTTAAATATGGGGCGTTGTTCAGCCATACACTTGTACACAAAAACATACAGCTAGGTCTAAATGTCTCTTTTTTGCAATAAATGCTCTATTTACTAAATTATGTGCTAACGTACATAGCATTCTGCGGGACACGGAGGAGCACGGAAGAGTGCGAATGTGCGTAAGGATGCCATGATGGTCACTGTTCTCTGTGCATCCATTCTTTTACCGACCAAAATTTGTTAAATGAACATAAAGTTCGGCCAGCTCAAGGTGGTTGTTAAAACCGAAATTCGTTAATAGAGGGTTTGGTATATCGAGGGTTTGCTGTATTGTATGAAAAATCTTGTCAGTACTGACGGGATGTAAAAAAAAAAAAAAAAAATTGTTTAATACAATATGATAAACAATAACTACAGCAGGCAAACCCAATTTACCTCCTTTGAGGCTTGGCTACGGGGTTGTGTATATTTACGGTGAGGTTAGATGACCAACCTACTACTTCATACCACAACAGGATCAAAAAGCCTTTACTTTCATGGCATAAAAAAAAAAAAAAAAAAAAAAAAAAAAAAGTCACCTCTTGGGAATCAGCCCTATGCAAGGCCATTAATATGACCACTACGGTTGGCCACGTTTTACCTTTTAAAATACTAAACTCACACTACTGCATCTATCACTGGCATTATTAATGTTGAATACTTGTCTGTGTACAGGCCCATATTCAAGCCTTCCATTAAAACATTATAAATATTATGAGAATCAAAATACCAACTTCAGCTTGTTGTCCAAGGTTTCCCGGACCTTCAATCCTAGTTTTTTCTTTTTTTACCGTCCAAAATACTTACTTACAAAACATCTGTCATAACTACCTTCCCTACCACATTATTCCCAAATACTTGTCCATGGTTAGATTCATATTCAAGCCTTATAAGAAATACAGATGACAGGAATATTGTGGGATTTACAACCAACATAATCAACCTACCTGTTTCAATCGACATCATGGCTCACCTGCGCAGGTCTTACAGCGAATGGGCACAGTTCCAACACTCTAGTTACAACGAAAAATTTCACCTTCATTTAATTAACTCCACTCCTCGAAAATGGGACCAGACGCTAATATTAATGTGGGCATGAAAACTACCATAGGCTATTGTAAATTAGATAATTTAAAACAAAAACACTAACCTCCGCTCCTCTCCCCAAAATCCCTGTCGTCAGTTCATTTTGTATTCATACAAAATTTTACGTATATCTTACTACAGATATTTCACCAGCCTTTCAGATAATAATTCAGGTTCAGAATAATAAAGGCAAGCATAACTATTCTCGTTGATGTAGATTTTTTCGTAGTATTGGTTCTTTCCCCATGATTTATTTTACGTACCACCATCCTCATACATTTTGTCTTCCATGAAACAATGTGAAAGTGGTTGCCAGAGGACGAAACACTCCAAATAAAAATAAATAAATTATATATTGACAGCAAAGTTACATTATATAAGTTGAAGGTGTTAAGAATTTGTGGCTCTTACCCTATTCTTCATCTGTTTTAACAATTTTGTTCTTATTTACTCTTTTCACCTTAACTTGGCACAGATTTTTTTCCTTTCGTTTTTTCCCGTAACTGACCGTGAAGCTGCCGGCGCCAGGGTTCAAATCCTGATGCAGGCAGCTGGTGTCACTCGGCTCAGGTGCTCATTCACCCTTTATGGGCTGGTACGGAAAATTACTTAGGGTAACACCTGCGGGAGGTAACTGTGGTAACCTGGATGGTGCAGTGGCCTTATATCCCAGAGAATGGAGGTTGAAATGTGAAATTCCAGTAGTGTCCTAAACTGTAATATACCGGAAAAAATACCAAATCTGCCCACATCTAACTTAGAACGAGAGTTTGTAGAAGAAAAGCAGTTCACATGCCATACCTAATGAAAATATATGAGTAGCCTACATTTTATAGCAAGTATGTGGCATCATAGGGAGGCTTTCACAGTCTCATGAGATAAAATTATGCTGCACATCTACAATTCATAAGAGGCCTCAATAGCGAGTCACTTAAAACTCGATAACCAAGCACAAATCATGCATGAGAGAGTTCCCCGGGATCCTTGCCATAATAAAATACCGCTATATGCTTGTATGTATTACAAACACCTTAACTAAAGTTTTGAGGGGTAGATAACGCTGATGAGAGGCTCAAGCTTCCTTACGACCGTGCTGAATGGGCTTTAGGACTGCTTGGTACCAGTCGTAAATTTTGATGGAGTTCCGACCAGAGATAGTCCCGCTGACGTCACAACATGGCGCCCATACTGTTTTGAACATCGCAGACGGCAACCATTGTGAACACAGGTGATGACTTAGTCCCGCGCTGGCGGGCAACGACCGGGACTAAAGTTTTGAGCATCCGCACCCAGGATATTGGGTGAATAACCAGGCACAGGTTCAAAGGCCTACGGAGATAAGCTGCGCCTAATCGCATCAAGGCGCCTGCACCCACCTTTACCTTACCTTTGCAAAGCTCAGTTAAAAAAAAAAAAAAAAAAAAAAAAAAAAAAAGCACTTCTTCGAGACTACCATCATATTGTGATGTTAATCTCATCTGTAATTTAGAATTTGTCACACCACTGAAGAAATGGTAGTTTTAATCCAGGCTGGAATAAAAGGGGTATGCCAGATGATTTTATTCAACTATGGCTATGGAGAGGATAGTGAAAGCTACAATAACTCTTTCAGTTGAAAAAGTCTGTCCAAAGCTAAATCAAACTGTCCGAAAATAGTAAAAAAAAAAAAAAAAAAAACAATGCTACAACGGTTTTCGCAATCAGTCTATGTGCTATAGTCTGCCTATATTCATCCGACGAAGCTTGATCACTAGCACAACCTGAATAGCAAGTCGTGGTTGCATGAAATTGAATGGACTTTAGCCATGAGGTAGGCATAAATCTCCTTGGTTACAAATCAAACGTTCAATCTGACCACACTTCTCCATTAAATGGGCTCAAAGGGGGTTAAGGATCTTTGTCAGGTCAAAGTATAGGCGCTAAATCATCTTTTCCTTTATTCGCCACCACATGAAGGCACCCTTTGAAGGTTTCAGGAGTAAACTATAGCCTGGGGACGTGGTTTTAATGTAAAAAAACACACACACACTAAGACTACACATATAAAGGTAAATAGATAGTTTGATAGATAAAGAATGATACACAGATAGGTAGGTATATAGCTTGATTGATACTGTACATTGATAGACATTGCGTTAGATGACAAATAAATGGACAAGTGGAGACCTACGAGTATATATATATATATATATATATATATATATATATATATATATATATATATATATATAACGTGTGTGTGTGTGTGTGTGTGTGTGTGAGAGAGAGAGAGAGAGAGAGAGAGAGAGAAAGTAGAGAGAGAGAGAGACATTTGGAGTGGCCCAGTTTTGTCACATGAAAACAAACCAACTGTAGTGTGGTAGGCAGGCCGGCAGGATGATTGGCAGGTTATCTGGAAGGCAAGCTTGCAGGAAGGAAGTTGAAGGGCAGACAGGCTAGCAATCTGGCAGACAAGGAGTGAAACAAACAATCAAAGAAGTGGCAAGCAGATCGACAAATAGCAATGGCAAGCTAGGAGGTAGAGTGGTCTGCAAGCAAGCTGCCAGGAAGAAACAGCAGCAGGAAGACAGGGTGACATGTAGTCTGGGCAGCCAATGAGACAGGAAGGTACGGTGCCAGGCAGGTGGGGAGGTAGATGTGGTGGATGGAAGGCAGGCAGGCAGGCAGGGTACCAAGGAGAAAGGATGGCATGAAGCCAGGCAAAATAGCAGGCAGGCAGTGTATCAGCAGGCAAGTCAGCCTACAGGCAGGCAGGTATCAGGAAGGCAGGCTGGGAGGCATGGTAGCAGGCAGAGACATAGGCAGACAGGGCAACAAGCAGGACTGAAACCTTTTTCCCCTAAAAGGAGGGATACCCTCTATTACTCCTCTGATGTGGGGATGTAACCCCTTTCTCTCACATTGGGTTGCCCTTCCCTTATCCTCCTAAGGAAGGTGGGCCCACTTACCCCCAAAGGGAGAGATTGCTCCTTTTACCGCCCCTAGGGTGGTTGTTCCCTCTTAGCTCCCAAGGAGGGTTGGCCCCCATACTCTCCCAAAGTAAGGTGGTTTCCTTTTACCCCTCACAGGTGTGGTGACACTCCTAAACCCCCAAAAGTGGCGTGGCCCTCCATTACTCTCCAAAAGGGAGGTGGTCCTCTTACCCCTTGAAAGAGGGCCCTTGGAGACTATGGAGGTGGTTTTTCCTTCATCCTCCTAAAGAGGAGAGGTTTGTCAGACCCTCCCCTAAAAGGATGGCTCCTCCAAATGGGGGTAAACTCCTTACTGTCCCCATGGGGTGGTCACCCTGCCTTACACACCTAAGGGGCAGGTTCCTCCCTCTCACCCATCCATGGGAAGATCTTCCCTCTTCCTGTGAGGCAATTCACCCCAATTCTCTCCATGTGGAGGCTACCCCAGTCACCTCTATCTTCATCTACCCATTCAACAAGGGCAAGTAAATCCACATCCTATATACAGTACACAATTTCATTATAAAAATGGTTATATACAGTATGCTACAACCATTGTTCCCTACATCGCAGGAAAACTTAAAGTACTATTTTGCAGATCTTAATTGATTTAAATATTCAATATACCATACTACACAGGACTGACAAATGACTGGAAGCATAGAATAAAATAGTGCAAGAGGATTCTATATCTTCATCTGTAGAGGTCTACCAGTTACTGAAAATTATAAAGAAGCAGACTAAGTATTTAACTTGGAAGCTGAAGCCAATCATATGAAGCTCCTTCCATGATTCTTGATTCTAAATTCCAAAAACAAATTAAAGTGCAACAATATATCACTACATATTTACCATTCTCAAGTACACCAGGATCATAAGAAGAAACTAAATCAACCTCTTCCTTCTGGTGATGTATTTTTCTAGTTTATTCTTGCTAGTACCAGATGATTTCATTCACCTTGGAAGAGTCCCCTGGTTGTGAAGGAGTTAATGCAGCCTATATTTAACCCCTCTAGTTTGAAGCCTCTCTTCTAACCACAACAAAATCACCCAAGAACTGCAAGAGTAAAAATAGAAACAAGTCACCAGATTCAAGGGGGTAAAAATCATGAAAAACTAAAACTACATGTGACTTAAATATCTGTCCCAAGTTGCCCAGACAAAGGCAAGTGACTGTACAAAGAGCTGAGGCACACATAGACTCAAAAAATTCATACCAATGACCTTTGGTACCATGAAAATATTACAATATGAAGTATCAGCTCTTTAACAGTGGCATTGTACCTACACACAGAAGTCAATCATTTACAAAATATTGTACATTCTTTATCCATACTATTTGGGGGGGGGGGTTCCTCATATAACTTAGGCTTAGTGCAGGACCAAAGAAATGCCTTTTCAAATGCATATATCAGGCATTTGAAATAAAGCACAGTATTATATATTATGTACTTGAAGTTGGAATATTTTCTGTATCACTTTTCTAGTACAGTATTAAAGGTGGGCTGGTTATTCAATCACAGTAATTATGATTACTTACAGAAAGCAAATACCAGTACTAAGGAATAGCTTCCATTAAAGCTGAGTTCATGCATGATACAATTACTTTACTGTAAGCCTGACAAAGTTAATCACAGGAATTCTCACAGATAACAGTTGCAGAAGCTGTAACATACTGTTCATGTTATAAAACTTCTTACAATAGTAAATTGCAGTATCTAGCAACACCTAGATTTTTAAAAATAAACTTTTTTTATGATGCTGATTATACATGATAATCAGTTCAAGTAATGTCATGTTGTAATCGTACTGCAGTGCTGTATAAAACTAAAGCCAACTAGTATAAGAAGAAATCTTTATGAGTTGTCATTCAGCCACAAAAAATCTTTTGATAATCTTCATACACTGATAAAAGCATCTACTGTATATATGTACATTCCTTGGTTCATCAGTGAAAAGTTACTGTCTTACTTACATTATACACTCCAGTATAAGATTACTTGTTTAATTCTACACCCTATGTACACAGAATATAAACAGTGCTTCTAATAGCAATATTATTCGTTGACAGACAAGTAATAGCTAAGTATTTCAATAATTTAACAGACTTGTAAAGTTAGGTGCAACTTACAAAACCAAAAAAAAGCCTACCAGGGAAAAAAAAAAAAAAAAAAAAAAAAAAAAACTTGCATGGAACATGTGCACTGTGTACAAATAACACTTCCTCCATCTCAATGTTATTTTGATGCCGTGACATTATATATCATTCATTCACCATCTAATCCACTGTTGCCCCTCGAGGAGTGTAGGAGCCTAGGGCTAGGCAAATTGGTCCTGACATTTAAGATTAGAGTGACCAGCCTCACTCATCCCTGGGTGGCATAATGTGAGCAATAAACACCAACCACTCCTGGGATATAAACCTGCACCGGCTCAATCTGATTGGAGCACTTTAATTACCCACTAAACCACCAGGTACCATAATTTGGTTATATGGTTAGTGTAGTAAATGCTTGCCTGGTGAACAGGAAACCATTTGGCTTGTCACTCAGTGTAGAGTCACCCCTAACAGAAGGAAAAGGAAAGAAAGATGGAAAGAAAAACAGATGAGGAATGAAAGAAATAAAAAAGGAAGAGGGGAAAGGGCACGCACCTGAGCAGCACTACACCGAGTGAGTGGATACTGAGCACCCAGACCTATGATATACTGTATATATATAGTGGTAGGTGGTGGCGACCATCATCCACTCACTCAATGCAGTGCTGCCTACTTCTTCCTTAGCCTTTATCATTCTTTTTCTGTGCCTGCCCTCCTCTCTTCCTATTTCCCCCATCTTTCCTGTCACTTCTTATTGCTTTTCTTTCCTTTACAGGTGGCTTTACATTAAGTGACAAGCCAAATGGTTTCCTGTAAGCCAAGAAACCATTTACAACGCTGGGTGGTAACCACATAACCAAACAATACGTGCCCCCTACGTGTCGACAAATGGGTTGGTGGAGGGTTAGTGCACCTCCCCGTAAAACAAATAACTCAAAGTCAAGTGGCTACCCCTTATGGGATTATGGCGTCTGGCAATAGATAGATATATATATATATATATACAGTATATATATATATATATATATATATTTATGTATGTATACATATATATATATATATATATATATATATATATATATATATGTATATATATATATATATATATATATATATATATATATATATATATATGTATATATATATATATATATATATATATATATATATATATATATAGATAGATATATATATATATATATACAGTATATATATATATATATATATTTATGTGTCCGACTCTGGGCATAGGCTTCACAGCCTGCTATCAAGGCCCAGCAGTCCTCCTACATACCATACACCTCTACATGTCATATATATATATATATATATATATATATATATATATATATACTGTATATATATTTATACAGTATATACACAGTATATACTGTATACAGTATTGTATAGTGAAGAAGGCTTGTGAGAAGGACCATAAGGTGCTTATGGCATTCATGGATCTGGAAAAAAGCATACGACAAAGTAGACAGAGAAGGACTGTGGAGGGTTTTGTGCCCGTTCAGTGTAGATGGTAAGCTGCTATGCGCCATCAAGAGTTTTTATGATGGCAGTGAGGCATGTGTAAGAGTAAATGGGTATCTCAGCAAATGGTTCGTGATAGGTGTGTGCATACGACAAGGTTGTGTAATGTCCCCATGGTTGTTCAATATATATTTGGATGGGGTGATGAGAGAAGTAAAAACATGAGTAATGGAGAGAGGGATGGCACTGGTAATGAATGGTGATGGATGGAATATCTCAAATTTGTTGTATGCTGATGATGCAGTACTACTTGCAAGTACCGGACAAGAACTTGGTAGATTAATGCAGAGTTTTGCTGATGTCCATGAGCGTTGTGCCTTGAGAGTAAATGTAGAAAAGAGTAAAGTGATGGTTACTGAGAGAGAAAGTGACTCCGAGTGTGATGTTACAGTGAATGGAGAGGTACTGGAATTAGTGAAAGCATTCAAATACCTGGGCACAGTGATAGAAAAAAGAGGAAAATGTGCGAAAGAAATGGAAAGTACAGAGACACAAGGAAGGAAAGTAGCTGGTGCTATGAAGGCTTTGATAAGAAGCACAGGCTTGAGTGTTGCTGCTGCACGAGGCTTACATGAAGGAGTTTTAGTGCCAACTTTAACATATGGATGTGAGACTATAGTGTGGCATGAAAATGAAAAGTCAAGAGTGAAAGTAGTGGAGATGGGACTGCTGAGGAATGTACAAGCAGTACAGATAGTGGATAGGATACAAAATACTGTAATGTGTGGAAGTTGGTGGACACCAGAATCGAAGAGAATGTACTGAGATGGTATGGGCATGTGGAGAGAATGGATAACAACAGAGTGGTGAAAAAGGTATATCTGAGTGAATCTGAATGAAGGAGGAGGTGAGGTAGTCTAAGGAGGTGGAGCAATATGATGGATGAATGTGAGGAAGAGGGGTGTGGAAGTTGGTGAGGCTTGGGGACTGACAAGAGACTGAGCTGGCTGGATGAATGTTGTGAGAAGAAATGCACGATCAGGGATTTGGCACCCCTTTTTAACGTAACAGCATCTGGATTGAATCTATCGGACACGTTTACGTGAAGCTACAGAATGTAGTGAATGTTTCTGGAATATCAGATAAAGCCAGGATTCTAGGGGCTTGAATGATGAGTGAATGGAAGCATGGCCCATTGGACTGGACAAACTTGGGCTGTCTGGATGTTGCTAGTCCTCACCCTGCCCTTGGGTGGGAAAGGAGGTCCGGATGATGATGATGATGATGATGAATATACTGTATAAACTCTCAATTATCCATCATTGCAATATTTGGCCCAACACAATATCCGGCGCTGCTGGATCGGCTCTATTAATGCAATATCGGGTGAAATTATGCAATATCCAGTGCCAAAATGGGACATGAATGCAATATCCAGTGCCAAAACAGGACGTAACCGGCGGTTCTACGCAATATCCAGCGTTGAGGTGTATCAACCAGCTCGTAAATGGTAGCCAACCAACACTGTACAGTATTACTGTATTGTATCAATTTTATTGTACTTTATGCTTAATTTTGATCTTTTATTCATGGGAAAGAGTTTAGGATAGAGGTTCGAGACTAACAGTACGGCAATATCTAGTGTTTCGCTTTAACCGGCGTAGGGCTTGGCTGAATTACACCGGATAATTGAGAGTTTATTGTGTGTGTATGTATACAGTGCTCGTCGGAAGTATCGAGCGCCCTGCGTCCCTCCTACGAAACAAACCTTTCAACATTGAAAAAACATATAAATAATGCATTTTATTTACCTTTAGTGCTTCATAGGGTATCCTTTATGCTTCTTCACGGACCTGAGACGTCTTGGAACTGAAAGGGCGAGGTTCCTGAGGTGCTGGAGGGGTATTTTGTCCCAGGAGTCACGAATGGCGGCTTCCAGCTTAGGCAGAGAGCTCACGTCCTTCCCTTGGAGATTCTTCTTTATGACGTACCAGAGGTTTTCTATCGGGTTGAGGTCTAGGCTATTGCCTGGCCAGTCTTTCATGAATGATACCTCGCAGTCACGAAGCCAATTGGTGACTGATTTGGCCTTGTGAGCAAGTGCACCGTCCTGCTGAAACACTTGTGCACCTGTGAGCTCAAAAGACTCTGGTGAATGATCACACAGAAGCTCCAGATAAACGTCCTGATTCACTCTGCAGTTCTTGGGAAGCACAACAAGCTTCCCCAAACCTTTACCATAAAAACAACCCCATACCATGAGTGAATCAGGGTGTTTAACTGTGCTTTCCACGTAACATGGGTCAAGCGGGTCACTACCTTTGCGCCGGTACACACGTGCTCCTTAGTTACAGGTAACACTAAACATTGCCTCATCAGACCACAACACTGACAACCATTGCTCCCCACCCCAGTTACGGAATTTGTTAGAAAAGGCAAGCCTACGAAGTCACTGGTAACGTGTGAGAAGAGGCTTTCTCACAGGCCTGTGACTTGTGTAACCAAGTTCATGGACCCTTCGAGACACTGTGTGCACAGAAACCTCACCAAACACTTCCGGGTTGCTCTCCTGTATTTTCCTCACACTCACACGAGGATTAGACTCCACTGCATGTTTTAAAACATTAACAGACCTTGGGGACATTTTCCTGAGCCTACCAGACCGCATTTTCTTTGTGGGAACATAACCACTGTTTTCCACTCGAAAATGGGCGCACAGCCGACACACTGTTGATCGAGCCACATCAACCAATTCACTAATTTCCTTTGTTTGGTGGCCTGCCTCCTTTAGAGCAATGATTTGTGATATGATTTCACTCGAAAGTTCACGGGTAGGGGCCATAACAAAGTGGCGAATGCCAAAACACTGCGAGACACTCGGTAAAAAATGGCACAATAAGAGAGGGAGACGTGGCGGAGTTCCTCTCTCTCAGGCAGCCCGTAGGCAACTGAGGCGGGAATCAACCAGCGCGTAGTAAGGCCAGCTACCGTGACGTCATGCTAGCGCCACAAACATCTGGCTCAATTTTTGGTACCAAAAACGGGTGATTCTTTTTTGGCCATAAGTATTGCGCGCCCTGCCATAGGCACTCGATACTTCTGACGAGCACTGTACACACACACACACACATATATATATATATATATATATATATATATATATATATATATATATATATATAAATATATATATATATATATATATATATATATATATATATATATATATATACATATATATAAACTTAGTTAACAAGGATAGCTTTTTTAAATATAGATCACAGCAATTTATCCCCTTAATAATCAGTATATGTACTATACAATTCTGGTACAGTATAAACTTTGAGAATCATAAGTATTCCATGTGACATGCCTCAATCCCTTGAACCTGGAGACAACTTTTATCCAATTATTCTTGATATCCCCTAACAATTCTCCTCAGCTTGAGAGATCTAAAATTGGAGCCACTGGATACAACCTTCATTAACTTCATCATTATTTGCAAAGGTTTTTCTGAATGTGAATAAAAGCAACTGGTGGTGGCCTGAGTAAACTGAAGAAACTTGTTGCCAGACTGAAGAGGTTAATCAGTAGCATCTGTAAAAACTACCCGTAACAGGGTTCTGTATAAATTCATTATTGTTATATACATTCAATAATAGTTGATCAGTTATAGCTTGTTGGTGTTAATGGTTGAACTGGGGCAGATGGCAAGAGATAAAGTTGGCAAAGATTATAGTCAACGTAAGATTATTCAACTGCAAAACAGGAGGGATGGAGTGGAGATATACATGAGAAAATGGGTATGAGTTGGAGGGAGGGCAGCCTAGGGTGACATGAAGGCAAATTGTGGTCACTCCTTACAGGATTAAGGCATCTGGCTATAGATGGATAGAGACACAGAAAACTGGATAATTTCTAGAAGATTATAAAGCTTCCACAGACTATGACTGAAAAATAATACAAGTTTCTAAACAACTTACAATCAATATCTGATCCTGTGCTTTTGTATGTGTAGGTAAAAGCCTGATGATGACAATCCTGCTGCTGCTGTTGCTGTTGATGATGAACTTGCTCACATCCAAGGCTCAACAAGAATATAAGGCATTAGACTAAGTAGAAAATTATATGCTACACAGTACAGCACATTAAAAAAACAAGGTAGACTTTTATCACACATAACATAAATTTCATCACAATGTATATGAAGTACCTGGTTCATTATATTCTGGTTTATAAAATTCAGCCAGAAATCTTATTTTAATCTGTTCCTGCTACCACAAAATTCTTTTTTTCCAGCATGCATGGAAAAGTTTGAGAGGAATGCAAGAGTGTTTTTGATTGGAGATATGAATGGAAAGGTAAGGAATGTGTATGTGGATGGCGTAGTTGATGAGTGGGGTGTGTCTGCAGAAGTGGATGTGAATGGCAGTGCTCCAGTGGACATTCGTGCAGGGAAAGGGTTGGTGATAGACAATACCCTCTTCAGGCACCAAATGATTCACAGGTAAACATGGTAAGTGGTGAGAAAGGTGGGTGGTGAGCTGAATGAATGAAAGGCAAAGCCTGACTGTGTGTGTGTGGATGAGAGAATGTGAAGATGTGTGCTAGATGTGACAGCATACAGAGGTTGGGTGTATGGACTCTCTGACCACCAATGGTGGTGATGAGACTCAAGGTACAAATGCAATGGACGAGAAAAGAAGTGCAGGGGGAAACAGTCCACACAAAGAGGGTAGAACGGTTGCAGGTGGATGAAAAAAAAAAGGCAGAATATAAGAGAGAGGTGGAGAAGCAACTAGGTAGATATGATTTTGAGCACATGGGAGAGGTGGAAGATGCATGCAAGATATTAACTGAAGAAACCTGTGTGGCTCAGAGGTGAAGAGGAGACAAAAAGGGGTGCAAGGAAGAGCATGGCAGAATGAAGAGGTGAGACAA
The DNA here is from genome assembly GCF_032717465.1 of Coenobita brevimanus. NCBI lineage: Eukaryota > Metazoa > Arthropoda > Malacostraca > Decapoda > Coenobitidae > Coenobita > Coenobita brevimanus. Next base: position 1,170,044 of record NC_137058.1, read on the forward strand.
GCTGTGGCACAAAAGAAAGCATACAGTGAATGAATGGGAAGCAGAGACATAGAGAAAGTTGAGCAACGGACTAGTTATATGTAGAAAAGATGAGAGGTGAAAAAATTAGGAAGAGAGTGTAACAAGAGAGTGGATGAGGAGTTAGGAAGGAACTGAGTGTAAAGCGGAGGGAATGTAAGAAAATGCTCTGGAAGGAGGCTATGAGTGTAAGACAGTGTGATAAAGAAGGTAGCAGGACAGTGAAAGATAAAAATGACAGACTGCTGGAGAAAAAGTGGGCAGATGGAGGGAACACTTTAAGGAATTGCTAAACACAGATAATGAAAGTAATGCAAATACTGTACAAGTGGCTGAGGAATGGCTGGGAAAAGAAGGGAGATGAGAAGGGAGGACGAGATCAGTAGGATGCAAGTAGTGGAAGCAATAAAGTTAAAATGGAAAAAGCCCCAAGAAATGATGGAGTGTGTGGTTAAATGATGAAGCATGGGGGAGAGATAGTAGTAGAATGGATATAGAAGATGAGAAGACTAGCCTGGGAGTAAGGTAGTGTCCCATAGGATTGGAAGTTAAGTGTAATCATTCTCCTGTATAATGAAAATGGGGAAAAAGATAAGTATGGTACTCACAGGAGCAGTAGGAAAAGTATATGGCAGGATATTTACTGGCAGAGTTAGGGAAATAACAGAGGAATTAGTTTGAAAAGAACAGGGAGGTTTCAGGATAGGAAGAGGCTGTGTAGATCAGATATTCATCCTATGGTGTTTTGCTGGAAAAGTTTCTACAGAAGTAAATGAAGTTGTATGCTGCCTTCATGGATTTAAAGAAAGCACATGACAAAATCGATACAGGAATGTAGAAAACGTTAAACACTGTGGAGTAAATGGAAAGCTGCTGAATGTTATGAACAGTATGTATGAGGATGCTAGGGCTGCAGGTATGTGGATGGCGAATTAACCCACGGATTGCACAATTACCTTTTTTTTATTCCACCCTGTGATGCGCAAAAAATAAAGGAAAAGTTTTTTTTTTTTAGTTTTTGTTTATTATAAACTTGAAGATAAACATCCAGGGCATCATCTGGTGAAAAGAAAAAAAATCTCTTTCTCTCCATCTTTGTGTAGTGCCATGTGTAAGTTTGCATAGGGGTGAAGTAGTTAGCGGTGATGCATGGCCAGCACAGCCTGAGCTGTGGCTCACAACAGGACACTACCCAGCCTGAGCTGCGGCTTGCAATCCACGAGTTAAGTGAATTTTTCTATCTGAATGTTGGATTGAAATAGGGATGTCATGTCGCCAAGGTTGTTTGATTTGCATATGGATGGAGATATAAAAGACATACTAGGTAGGGCAGTGGATGTTGAAACAGACCTAAAAAGAGACGGCAGTGTTTGGAAACTTCCTGTTGTGTTGTTTGCACAAAGATGCTGTGTTGTTAAAAGAAGACAAAGGGGAACTGCAAGGCTTGGTGAATGAGTTTGAGAGAGTATGTAAGATACGCAATCTAAAGGTGAATGTAGAGAAGGGTAAAGTTGCCATCTTCGAGAGAAAAGGTGTAATGGGGTGCTTCTGAAAAGCCTAGTATTCCGGTAGATGTCACCACTATTGGGACAAACACATTCCCTGCGCTGTTTAAAAAGCATATTTTTCTGTTAAATATTTACACTGTTTTGTGAAACTGTGAATCATAGTAATGTCATATACCGTAATATAAATACAGTAATACAAATAGAACACGTATATACAACGTAGCGTGAATTGTTTATATTTATCCTAAACGGAAATTAAAATATCACTGATGGCACGTGACAGCACCCGCCATTTGAGTGGTCCTATATTATCTAATTTCTGCTACATTTAGTGCAAGTTACGTTCTTCATACATTGTTTGTTCAGACTGTAAATTACGCCTAGTGGGTGTCTTGACTCATTCAGTCTCTATGTGGGCAGAAATTTAATGCTGAGTGAATACTGGGACTCAACATTTTACTCACTCACATTACTATGATTCACAGTTTCACAAAACAGTGTAGATATTTAACAAAGAAAAATATGCTTTTTAAACAGCACGGGGAATGTGTTTGTCCCAGTGGTGGTGACATCTACCGGAATACTAGCTTTGAAAGCACCCCACTGAATGTACAGTGAGGTTGAATAGTGAGGAATTGGAAAATGTGAGTGCATTTAAGTACTTGGGTAGCGTGATGAGTAAGTAAGGATCGAAGTTTAGAGGATGAAGTGCTTGAAAGGGTTCAACAGGGTAGAAAGGTTGCTGTTTCTTTGAAAGCAGTGATAAGATATAGTGAAGTAAGCATGAAAAAAATAAATTAAAAAATATATATAATATAATGATAATAATAATAACAACATTATTATTCTTACTCTTTGCTTGGAGTAAAACCTGGCCTCTGTTTTGTTGTATTTAAACATCATAAATATGCATTCTTAAAGTGGTTTATATGTAGGCAATGTGAAGGATGCAATTAGAGAGCATTAAGGCTTACTAAGTGTGAATTTTTACCTGATAACTTAAATCAGAATAAAAAAAAGGAAAAAAGAAAAAAAAACAGCACACTGATATTTGAGCATCTTGTACACCATTAACCCCTTGAATCAGGTGATGTATTTTAGTGTGTCTTGCTACCTGCAGAATACATTACTTAGCACTGAGGAGACTTTTCAACCTGGAGGGGATAGACATAGCCTTATAAAGCTCCTTCACTACTACAGCTCCTTCTTAAGATGGATAAAAATTGCCGGGATAAAGTGACAATAAATTTTAAGACTTCACCCAGTCTGAAGGAGTAATAGTAATACTACAAAGGAACAACCTCAACTACGACATTTTCACATCAAGAATTCTTACATGTTGCATATTAGCCTCTAGCTTGCATTATTAAATCTTAATGATTTCTATTAATCATCAGTGATATACTACAGTAGTTTTCCAAGATAATCAGAATTCTAACAAATCTATTTTTTTTTCTTGTACGGTAAATATACTGTGATATCTTCACTTCCCCCAATACTTCAAAAATATTTTCCATACTATGTGTACAATGCCTGTCCTTTCAGTACTATATGATATACCGTAGTAGTAGTAGTAGTGCAGTTGAAGCCCTACGTTCATCTTAATCATGAACCCAGTAGACTGCAGGTTAAATTTGCCCTTCTCCCTCAGATCACTATCCTCTTTCTGGGGGGACAAGGAGGGAGGTGAGGGATGTCTGTATAATGAAGCAACTCCATCGCTTGGTAATATCGGTGTCACAACTTGTATGCCCAATGTATACAATACCCTTTTTTTGAATTAACAGCCTTCCAGCTTTGACCAAGGGCCATACTCTATGTGTCACTGGAGATGTAACAGTGCCTTTTCCTTGGCAATTTATTATGCATGTTGCACCTTCAGTTTCTTTTTCATTTTATTTACATATATTTCTAGTACTGACACTGTTTGCTCTACTAATCTACAGGGGTTAAGGTGTAACAGGTAAAACAAATTAATAAGAATGAAGTATTACATTATCTCCAAAGACATTAGAAATACAGCCCCAGGTGCTAAATCAGTACACATCTACTACATATATATATATATATATATATATATATATATATATATATATATATATATATATATATATATATATATATATGTATGTATGTATGTATAAAGCAACTTATCAGCCAGATGTTGATCCTTGCTTGTTATGTTTCCTGAAATAGCAATATTTAAATTGTGTACATCACAACATATTTTTGACTAACCTTGATTAGAGCTTGATATTTGTTTTTAAAGTATCAAAGCGACAGATCTATATACAAAGTGCAAAAGAGTAGCAATATAAATACTTGTATAAGATTCTTACAACAGCCTAATATTAGTATATAATATGAATACGCACTTCACCTCATAACGTTCACATCGGTTCACACGAAGTACATACTGTAGTTCATGCTGCTATCAAGGCAACTTTCATATTACATTTATCTGTATTTATAGTGTATCTACACAATCTGCCATCCTCAATGCTCACTGTTAACAAGGTACACAGTTTATTCTAAGTATAAACAGTTCAAACTTTTTTACAGGTTCACACATCTGTAATTAAATGTAAAATCACAGTTTGTGGTGTTAAATCCAACTAAAAAGTATTATGACAAAGATCCCTGCAAACTAATATTTTTACCCCTTCATTCCTTTCCAGTCCACCGTCATCTTTAATGAGTATACAAAATAATTTACAGGATCCAGAGTAGATTCACTATTAGGTAAAGAATATATTACAAAGTACCAGGTAATTCCTTGCCCGCAGGTGCTAGAAATACTATAATTATATACTGTGCCAAGTTTTCAGATTCTCACTGCCTGTCGATAGTACGAGGGAGATCTCTGTTGCAGTAAGGAGATATAACTGTGAATACATGTTGTTATGGTGCCAAGCTCACCTAAATATGACCCCAGGGGACTGTAGGCAGCTGTTGTGCAGTCCACCATCCTCCTTTTGGGATAGGATGGGAGATGAGGGACATTTGTATGACAGGCTATTAAGTTACACCTGTGCTTGTCAATTCATGGTAGGTCTTGCTGCCTACGGGTGTTTGTGACAGCAGGTGGTGTGGAGGGCATGGTGCGGGATGAGCCCTGGGTCAGGAAGCCAGCAACTCCAGGCCCGCCAGGAAGCAGACCGTGTGGTGCCGGTGTGGACTCAATGAACAAGTCATGTCTCTGGTCACGGTACTGTGGCCACACTGATGACTTGGCCAGCAGAGCACCAACCTAAACCAAATATTTTAATTAGCAATTTCATTATATTTATGCAACACTTATTCATTTGCACTATGTCATCACTGTCATCGTCATCATTATCATCACCCAGAGCATTTTTTTCTTTCTGAGAATGCGTGTGAGGAAGAATCCAGAAAACAAGGAAAGAAAAAGTCTACCTGTGAGGAAATTATAAAATGCATGTACAATGGAATGGATCAGACATTCACTTACACATTCAAACCCCCAGGATCCTGGCTCCACTTCACAGACCTAACCATCCACACATTTTTAGTTTGTATTTTTCTTTACAGATGTTGTTCACATTACCTGCCAAGTGCTGTCAATCCTCTGACCATCATGTTAAAAACAGGACATGTGCCCCTCCATACATGCCAGCGATCAATCCAACCAACTCTGTCTCCTGTCAGTTCCCTAGCCTCACCAAATTTCATAAAATGTATATTTTGCTTTCCCACACACTCATTGACCATACCTAACCACCTTCTTCTTGACCTATCAAAATTCCTTTCACCATTTAACTCACTCACATACACCCTTTTCACCATTCTATCTACATCCAATCTTTCTGTATGACATGCCAGTACTATCTATGTTTACTCTTTTCTACCCTACTGCCAACAGACTTCCTTAATCCACATCTTTCAAGAGTCACATTTCTTACTCTATCCAATCTATACTTTCCAAACATATTCATCAATAATCCCATTTCCACAGTTCCTACTCTTCAAAAACAGATATCCCTTATGAACATACCTCTTCAGCATGCTGTGGGGAGGCAGCCATAGTCTTGAGGCAGGTGACAATCTGTGCTTTGGTTGAGGCTGGTTTTGGGACCTTAGCATCTAGCTTGGACTCAAGAAGTGAGAGAAGGAAAGGAATGACATTGGCTCTCAGTCCCTGATCCACAAAAGCAGCGGCACTAAGGTCTCCAGAAGAAAATAGGTTGTGTAGAGCCTCACATGCCACACCCACGATGTCTGGTCGCACCCGCATGGCACTCACCAACCCAGCCACAACCTCTGTCCCTTCCAGTACACCCAGACACACCTGCAGGACAGATATCACCATTACCAATCCACCAGATCTTTGTTTAACCTTTACAATCTGATGAGGTATTTTTTTAGTCTATGCCATTACCTATAAAAAATTATGTTGATTTTAGAGAAACCAGATCAACCACCAGTAATGATACTTGTGTACATCTGCATACTGTGAACACTGACCATGCTAGCATGCGTAGTTCTTTCTAGTTGATGGAGGTTCTCCATGTGCCATGATTTTGTGCCATTTCCCTACTAAGTACCCTGGCCCCATGAGGACTCCATGCAGGACCTCATCCGATGTCTTCCTTGGGGCATTATTCCATTCACATTCATATGTGTCACTCTTTAGTCAGTCATCCTATTGCGCTCTCTCAACAAGTCCAAACCATCTTAACTTCCCAGGTCGCATCACTTCTCTTAAGACCTCGTATCCTTCTTACAGTAAACTATCCTCAGTTCTGTCATTATGTGATACTCTACTCATCCACCTCAACATTCTCACTTTTGTTTACAGTAAACTCACCCCCAACACGTTCTCGCCGAACGAGCTCGCAATTATACACGGCTAGTGCTGGGATATGTATAGACAATGTAAGATTAAAGAACCATTATGAAAACTATATATTTACGCAAGAGAGGCCTTTGAAAGGCCAAATCCTCAAACATCAGCTCAGCACGCACAGTTTGTTTTGATCACGTGATGTGATTCGCTGTACTGCTTTTCCTCAGTGTTGTATTTGTAAGTTAAATATTTACAGTACTGTTCTGGTAAGTTTATGTGAAAGTTGAAGTATTATTAAATAACGTTCAAGCAAGAAATAAAGTCTTATAACCAGTTTTCTGATAGACGTCAGAATATTACCTTTTTTATTTGTTTGTTAAATATTTGCTGTACTGCTTTTCCACAGAACTGCATTTGTAAGTTAAATATTTACTATTCTTGTATGCACTAGTACGTTAAAGCACTTAAAGAAAGTTAAAGCATTACATAAAGCCTTGTAACCAGTTATAGATTACACACGGTCGGTGGGTTCCAAGACAATTTGCCATCATGTCAATTCCCCGTCAAAACATGAACGATTCCCCGTCAGGACAATTTGCACCCTGGATGATTCCCCGTTTTTGTTTTTGTTTTCGTTTTTGTTTTTAAAGGCTCCAACATGCTTGCACGTGTCGGCCTTGGTCACCTAATGGCAGCTCTCCACACTGCACGATCCATTGCAGCCTCCGTGTTCAGTCCCTTAACCCTAAGGTCACACTTAATGACCTCGTCCCATGTCTTTCTCGGTCTACCCCTCATAACCCCACCCCCCATATTAACACTTCTCACCTTCCTCACCCAATTATCATCCCCCATCCTCTCCACATGTCCAAACCACCTCAATCTACCTCTCCTCATCACAACACCAATACACTCCAGTCCCATCCTACCTCTCAACTCTTCCATTGTAAACCCAGCCCCTCCAGGCCTTGGACGCAGGGACGTACTGCACATCCACCTAATCATTGTCATTTCTGTACGTCTGAGCAGGCGAATATCTTCCTCCTTCACTGCCCAGGTCTCACTGCCATACAGCATTACACTCCTAACATACAAAGACCCCTTAGCAAGAGCTCCCTGAACTTCTTCCAACCACTTCTCACCCTAGCCACAGAGCTAGCTCCAGCCCCACCTCCAGCACACAACATGTCTCCCAAATAACAAAACTCTTCCACACACTCAAGAGATTCACCAGCAAGTTCAATCCTTTCACGTCTGACAATCTTCACCTGCTCTCTCCCCGGCACGCCGTACACATTAAATCAGCATTATCTCGCAGTCTACCTCTGATACCACTGGATGATTCCCCATCATTATATAAATATACTTATAATAATTAATCAATACTTTTATAAATATCAATCAATCAATCAATCATTTCCTGTGGCACCCCACGGGATGCATAGAGCCTCAATGAATTCTCTCCACCAATATTTGTCTCTTGCCATCTCCTTCAGGTCCCACCAACACTCCTCTCCTGCTTCTTTTTTCATTGTCCTCAACCAGGTTTCCCTCGGCCTACCTCTACCTCTTCTTCCACTAGCAATCCACTCTGGCAAATCCTGTATTAAACAACCTTCTTTTCTGTATATGTGCCCCAGCCACTTCCAGCGAGACAGTCTCACATATTCATTAACTGGTTCCACTCTCGCAATATCCCTTACTCTTTCAATTGTAACTCTGTCTTGCCACTTTACCCCAAGAATCCTTCTCAGTATTTTATTCTCAAATCTTAATACTTTCAGATCTGTTGCAACTGTACTGTACCATGACTCATGCCCGTAAATTAAAATTGGTCTAACCATGGACTTGTAAATTTTCACTTTAGTATGTACCGAAAGCATATTATTATTCCAAACAGATTTCAACATTCCAACAGCTCGCCAAGCCTGTCTAATCCTCTCCTCAATTTCATTGTTTAATGATCCATTAGATGATACAATCGTTCCCAGATATTTAAAGTTTTCTACATTCTTCACCACATTATTCCCAATTACACAATCGATTTGGTTCTCCATGTTCATATTAATAATTTCAGTCTTTCCACAATTTATTACCAATCCCACTTTTTCTCCTTCCTCCACCAGACAATCGAGCACCCTCTGCATCTCGTAAATACTTCCGCAAATCAGTACAATATCATCAGCATAGTCCAAATCCATCAGCTTCTTATTTTCTTTCCAGTTAATTCCTGCACCTGTTCTCCTTACAACCTTTTTCATAACATAATCCATAACCAAAACAAACAACAATGGCAAAAGAACTCCTCCTTGAATCACTCCTGACCTAACTTGAAATGGATCACTCAAAGAACCACCCACCATTACCTTACAAAAAGTACCTTCATGCAGGCTTCTAATAATATTTACAAACTTTTCTGGTATACCATAGAACCTCATAATTTTCAACATAGCTCCACGTGAAACACTATCAAACGCCTTTTCAAAATCCACAAAACACATGTTAAGTGGCATTTTCATCTCATTAGCTTGTTGCATTAGATGCCTTACAATAAAAATCTGATCATTACAACCTCGACCCTTTCTAAATCCCGCTTGTTCTTCTCTTAAAATTTTATCAATTACTGGCTCTATTCTGTTCAACAAGATTTTGGAAAAGACTTTTGCAACTACAGGTGTCACAGTTATCCCCCTCCAATTGCCACACACACTTAAATCTCCCTTATTATTATTAATAAATCAATACTTTAATAAATATATTTCAGGGGGATCCATCAAAGTCTATGTTGTCTTATTGTTGTGACGGCGAACTGGCTTGACAGCAAATAGCCCAGAAACCATTTTGCTCCCTAGACTCCCTAAATGTGGTATTTTGCTGTTATCTGCCATTGGTAATCAATATGAAGCACTTTAAGTGGTTAGAAGGTTTATTTAATGTTATAACTTACAAATACAGTACTGCACAGCAAAACTTCAACATACAAAAACGTAAACACAAGGCAACATTCCGATGCCGACTGGTTTCGGCATCGGAATGTTGCCTTGTGTTTACGTATTTGTATGTTGAAGTTTTGCTGTGCAGTACTGTATTTGTAAGTTATAACATTAAATAAACCTTCTAACCACTTAAAGTGCTTCATATTGATTACCAATGGCAGATAACAGCAAAAGACCACGTTTAGGAGATCTAGGGAGCAAAATAAGTAGTAGTTAAAACTTACGCGGTTTCGCGCCGAACACGCCACGTTAGGAATGAAACCCACGCGTTGGGGGTGAGCTTGCTGTACTGGCCAAGCCTCACTACCATACAATACAACATTTGTCACATAGTTAGGAGACGCACCAATTCCCTAAACTTAAAACCTCATATTCAAGCGATGGAACTACTCCCTACGTGTCAGTAAGTGGGTTGGTGGAGGGTTAGTGCTCCTCCCCATAAAACAACTAACTCAAAGTCAAATGGCCACCCCTTATGGGATTATGGCATCTGGCAGTAGATAGATAGATAGATAAAACTTGTCTCTGCACCTCCTCCTTCAATCTGTATACCCCAAGCCAACAAATTCCTCTACACACTCCAAGTGGCTGTCACTCTAAAGAACAGTTTCCATCCTAACATGATCAGCCCAAACATGCCTACACAATGCATATGCATATGTGTGTGTGTGTGTGTGTGTGTGTGTGTGTGTGTGTAACTGAATTTAATGACAAATACAATTAATGGTATATGGTCGTGTGTTCATTACCTGGTTGCAAGTGAACTGGTGTGTTGCTAGGGTTGCTGCACGTGCTACAGGCAGACTCTTGGATGGCAGCTGTGCCACCACTCGAGGAATATGACCCAGCTGCGGCAGGTACTCCAGCAAGGCACGTTGTGCTGTTAACACTGCCACCACTGTGCTCACCACCAGCTCCATCATCTCACCCTGACACAGACAAATTAAATGTGGTTGTTGTTGCTTAACACCAGTCCACCTAATCAAGGAGACCCATCAATCATAATTTAACAACTGCCTCTGCAAGTGTGGATGCTTATGCCTGTGATGTGCAGTCAGAATTCTGGCAAGTGACTGAGAGAGTGGCCCATTTAATTAGGCAGATTTTTGCTAGCTTTTCTTCTACCAACTTTTTTCTTGCTTCCTGGATCTTACCTCAACTCATTCTTAGGTGGGAAAAGAGGTCTGGATGATGATGATGATTTGTGCTATGCATACAAACAATAATAGTCAACTATAATTTACAAGAGTTGTGTGCACTCTCAGCTCGAATATTACTCACCCTTGTGGAATGGATACTAAAACAACTGACCAAAATTCAGAACAAAGTTGTTAGAATTATTAATAACCCTACTATTACAAATGAACTACCTCCCCTACAGTAAGAAAGAATGTTGCCTCCCTTGCATTATTTTACAGATACTTTTATGGCAAATGCTCAGACCAAGTTGCATCCATTGTGCCACCTCTCCAAGCCATCTCCTGCACTACACAGGCAACTTGTAGTGCTCGTGACTTGACTGTCACACTGCCATATTGCAGAACTTCTGCCTATCAGAAATCTTTTATTCCTTGAACTGCATCACTTTGGAACTCATTTCCCCAGAGTGGTTTTCCCCCAAACTTCAACCTATGGGTGTTCAAGTCCAACTGCTACAGATTTTTTATGAACAGAGGACATCCGTAATCTGGTGTATGGATTTTTTATTTTTTTTTTCATTTGTTTTTTCTTCCTCTGTTCTGTTGATTAAAAAAACAATAATAATAATATGACGTAGTGCTACTTTCTTTATCTCTGATCATTCCATATTTACTATCATGAAGCACCACTTGGCTTTTAACTCCCCTTACTACAATTAATTTTTCACCTGCAATCAGCTTTACTGTGGCAGCTAACTTAATTCTAAAACCTTTTTTTGTGTGTGTGCTTCTTTTTAGTTTAAGTGTTGTCATACGACAGACAGCATTCAGTTTATATAGGACACATCTAGTTTTTCACCTGTAGGAACTGCACTACCCTCAAAAATCAATACTAAACTGTGGCTGCATGAGATTAAATGAGCACTAGTTACAAGGAAGGAATGAGTCACCTTCAATCTGCCTACAGTAGGTCAGCATCTGAGGCAAATACTGACAGGGATCTCTGTCTGGTAAAAGCAAATGGACTATGAGTGATTCACATGTCAGAATGGTTTGCCCGGTATTATAAAGCCACTCCCTAACATAAGGGTGAAACATTTTCAAAATTTTATCTTCTTAACATTAAAAACTCCCGTGAATTATTATTCCCTAATCTAAAAGTCTACCTACTCTATTAATATTTTATAAAAAATATAATACAGTATGAAGATTGCTGTACTGGAGTTTAGCTGGTACTCAAGTCACTTTAGAGGTACCCATGAACAGTACAGTTGGGGACAAATGTTTGTGTATCATTTCACCTCTTCTCACTTTTCTTTGTTTGCTAATAATCCTATGCTGAGAGCAGTTTGGTATGCTTCTCTGCATACTGATGATTCTCTCAGATATAATGTGGCAGGAAGAAACCTGATGGAAAAGCTCTAAGAGTAAACAGGCTTTTGTCCACTACTATATTTACTAATACAAATAATAATGGATCTCATATGGGCTTCAAATACCCAATGTAGGTGTCAATATTATAGAACTTAATTCACATCCTTATTCTCTACCAAGTGATCCTGCAGAGTAATTATGGACCTCAAAGGGACTTAATATACTCAATACTGAACATACAGTGTATCAAAATAAGCCTGTTAACTTACATCATTATTCTTTGCCAACTGGTCCAACAAAGCATCAAAGAGGTCTGAGACAAATGCCTTGGGCTTGCGTAAAACCCACGTGGGGTTGGCCACCAGAAGACGCAGGTACACTCCCCCAACCACCACCTCTCCCGATGTGGTGGTCAGATTAATATCCTCAGGTAGCTTCCATATTGCATTGGGGTCCTCTCGTTGCTGCTGGTGGATCCTATAAAATACAGTCACATGAGTAAAATATACACTCTATAAACACTCTAATAATGAAAGAAATGTTAAAGTATTTGCTGCATATTCTTGCTACCACTTTACTGTTCTTGCTGCTTAACCATGGTCTGTCTGACCATGGAGACCCATTGACCATAGGTAAGCAACTGCTTTGGTGGGGCCATCCTACAGGTGCAGTGCAATTCATATACACCATGCAGGAATCTGGTGCCCCCATGTGGTACACAGCACCTCACCAGGGTTGAACCAAAGTCCTTCACATGGCAAGGTGCAAGGAAATATATGAGGAGTTTAGACTTCCAGGTGGATGCCACAAAGAATGCACAATGTCACCATGTGTAGGCTATCTTGCTTCCTCTCAAAAATACTACAGTATTCAACTTAGGGGTAACCTCTCATTGTCTAAAGGTTAAAAGCAGTCTCTACTTCACCTCTGATATGATGCTGATCTTAACTTTTTTTTTTCCCCTACTTCCTGATGATTCTTTTCTGCAGGAGAAGATTTAAATAATCCAATCATCATCACAATCCTAACCCACTTTTGCACATCAAAAAATGGTTGGGCAGAGAGGATTTTGCTATCACTTGAGATGCAAATCTGAAGAGGAATGAAAAAAAACACATACTTTTTCCTTTTCTCTCCTCTGGTGTACAAGGCAGGAGATTGCTTCTCAAGATTTCATCTGTCCGACTCAAGGCACAGTCTTGACTCCCCTTCCCTGACACCTGCCAATCCTACTGTATGATACACCTACATGTACCATCCATACTGAATACATGCTAGGGCTGTTTCATTCATGACTGGTGTGACAGAAATAGCTGGGGTGCAATTATGAGACTGTTTCCTGCCCCAGCCTTAGATTGCAGTCATGTCTTTTTAAATAGCATATCACTTGTCTAAGCATTTGTCCTATCACTCCAGTTAAGGCTTGAGGGCCCTCCCAAGAAGCAGCAGCTGTGGCACTTTGGAGCTTCTGATTGGGAGGCCCTCAGGCAGTACTTCTTCGATTTTCCCTGAAATGATTATTGCTTCCATGGCTGAGAGCCATCTGAGTATGCCTTGCGCATTACGGGCTATTCTCTTGGGCATGGAAGCATACATTCCTTTCTCATATCCTGCGACTCATGAAAAAAAAACCTTGGTTTAATCATGCTTGTTCTAATGTTGTCCACAACAAGAAGGCCTACAAAGGGTGCCAGAGCCAACCCACCCCTAAATCTCACCTCTCATGTTTCTGCCAAGAATCATGCTAAGTCTGTTCTTCACTATGCTAAAAATAATATCATTCGTTCTAAATGCTCTAAACTCTCCAACTCAAATTCTTCCTGCTCCTTCTGGCACCTTGCCAAAAACCTTCTAACAACTTTACTCATCATCTTTCCCTCCTCTTTTCCACTCTGATAGCTCTGTAGCTTTTTCTTCTACTGATAAAGCAGAAATCTTCGCTCAGACTACTTCCTCCAATGCCACCTCAGACGATTCCGGTGCTGTTCCTCCATCACTTCTCCCCACTGACTTTCTAATGGCTGATAGTAAAATTTCTTCAACTGATGTATTTTCTGCCATCACTGACCTCAATACTAACAAGGCATATGGGCCTGATGGAGTCCCTCCTGTTGTTCTCAAGAACTGTGCTTCTGTGCTTCACCCTGCCTAGGTAAACTCTTTTGCCTTTGTCAACTTGTACCTTTCCTTCTTGCTGGAAGTTTGCTCTCATTCAGCCTGTCCCAAGGAAGGGTCACATTTCCCAGTTCTCTATCACCCAACTGCTTTAACATCCTGTATTTCAAAAGTTTTTGAGTCTATCATCATCATCATCATCCGGACCTCCTTTCCCACCCTAGGGCAGGGTGAGGAGTAGCAATGTCCAGACAGCCCAGATTTGCCCAATCCAATGGGCTACACTTCTATTCACTCATCATTCAAGCCCCCAGAATCCTGACTCTATCAGATATGCTAAAAACATTTACCATGTTCTGTAGCTTTACATAAACATATCCGACTGAGTCAATCCGGACGTTGCCACGTTGAAAAGGGGTGCCAAATCCCTGATCATGCACTTCTCTTCACAACATTCATCCAGCCAGCTTGATCTCTTGTCAGTTCCCTAGCCTCACTGACTTCCAAACCTCACTTCCTCACACACTCATCCACAATATCTCTCCACCTTCTCCTTGGCCTACCTCGCCTCCTACCTCCTTCAGACTCGCTCAGATATACCTTTTTCACCACTCTGTTGTTATCCATTCTCTCCACATGACCATACCATCTCAGTACACTCTCTTCGATTTTGGTGTCCTTCGACTTCCTCACTCCACATATTTCACGAGTCACATTATTTCGTATCCTATCCACCCTCTGTACTCCACATACATTCCTCAGCAGTCCCATCTCCACTGCTCTTACTCTTGACTTTCATTTTTATGCCACACCATAGTCTCACATCCATATGTTAAAGCTGGCACTAACACTCCTTCATGTAAGCCTCATGCAGCTGCAACACACAAGCCTCTGTTTCGTTCTCCAGTGGTGATGAGAATAATCATTGCAGACTCACAGAGCTGAGAAGGTAGAGGCACAAACTGGAGTTCCTCCACTATCCGTGGACATCCAGCCGAAGCTCATGTTATAAAAAATGTAAATATACGGCTAAATTATAACACCAACAGCTAACTTGAATATACAAAAGAATCATAAGCACATTCCTGGGAAAAAAAAAAAGGATGAGACAAGGCACCTTACTTAAAAAAAAAAAAAAAAAAAAAAATCCAGTGAATAGATACCAATACTCTAGAGAAATTAAACCCCAAAAAATCTAGGTAGCCAAATGATGGTGAGAAAGCACCAGCCAATATCCATAGAATACAATGTCTACTCACGGGCAGCCTGGGAGGGAAAGAAAACGCACCAGCACCAGCGTGATGACGTCACACTCTCCTCTCTCCCGTCTCCCGTGTCCCAGCTCATACTTTACACTGTTACACACTAAAATTTTTCTTTCTTTCTTACCATATCTTAGCATGTGCTTGCACATTATGTCAAAAATAACGCAGATAAATAATATATGAATCTCTAGCCAAACAATTTATTGGTTTTAGTCATAGCATGCTCATCATTTATAAGCTTTGAAACAGCATTTAAGCATATGCACTAGAAAACTGTCTCATATCACACTTAAAGTTCATTGAATATGAATCTCTCTCTCTCTCTCTCTCTCTCAAGCAATCAATCAGTCAGAATATACATCTTTATTTATTATTAGTTTACTCATTTTGTTTAAAGTTTTTCTGGATGAAATTATTATTATTTTTTTTATTTAGTACTTGCATTCTATGAAACATACGACAGTGAACGAAATAAATAATTACTTCATTAGGCAGAGAAACAAATCTAGCTATTTTACTGGCTAGATTCTGGGCAGTGGCTTTTCCAGTTTGCAAGGCTTTAGCTCCATGATGACAAATTAATAACTTTTCCATTGTTTTTAATTTTTCCAGGAATTCAAAGTTAGGTTTCATCAAATTTTCATTTCCCCTGCTAATTACACCAATCCATGTGTCTTCTTTATTTGATGCCTTTGAACCAAGGTAGCCATACTGAGGAAATTTATAAGCTAAGAATCCATCAAAATATGCTAGGCCCTCTTGCTCAATAACTTCTTTTAACACTTTAACTTCTAAATCCAGGTTGTCTTAAATATTTTCCTTGCCCATACCCTCTGCCTCTGGTTCATCGTTTTCGTCTGACAAAAAGAACACCACAGCAGACAGGGTCAGTTCATGCTGGAGATTTTATTCATTATCCTCAGACAGTGGAGCATGCTCATCATTGAAGCTGGAATATGATCCTGCTGACATGTTCACATCATTTTTTTCCCTACAGTTGAAAGCCTTTCTTTTTTCAAAATGCTACAACCTGGAGAGAGGTACTATGGCGGATGATTATAGGGTTTAATTATTGCCACTTTCATGTATATATGATGTAGCTTGTATTATATACAAGAAATGTCACAATTCTTGTAATTGTAAAAATAATGTATGTGTGTCGAGCGCTAGTGAATTCCCAAAAGGAAGAACTGGTGCTTTTGAGAAACAAAAGGCCAGATTATTATTATTATTATTATTATTATTATAATTATTATTATTATTATTACACATTGTATTTTGACACAACATGTAAACTATTTTTTCTGAGATGTGACTTAACCCAATGTTTAACAGCAATAGGAGATGAATGCTGATAACATGCTCCCATTTGTCTGAGGTAAGTAAACAAGTGTTCCAGCCCATCTTGATCCAATCTTTATGTTAATATGTAGGAGATATTGTACTAACCCTTTACCATTTCCTGTAACTTAGGCAAAGACTTTGATGACATGATCAGTCCTTTCTGAAACTGGTAAAGCCCTTTACTCCCATATATTCAAACTGATTTTGCTGTGTTTATCATGTACTTTGATGTTTCGTCATGGGTTTCTAAATCTAACCCATAAGCATTTCTAGAATACTTGACATCCCGTGGAACACGGAAATTGAATATATCAAACCAAGTATCAACCAGATAAATGAACTTACTTGTACTTTCCAAGTATCTGTTCTGTAGTAGTCCTTTTCTTTACCATCTCCTCATTTCTTCATTTTTTGGGAAATTGTGGAATGTGATGTGTCGTCTCTGTGTGGCATGAGAAGCATCACTATACTGAACAATAATTGGGCCTTTTTCTCCTCCTTGTGTAAGGAAACAATCGTGGAAAGGTGGCAGATAAAATGTCAGTTGCAAATGGGCACACCACACTTCATGAATGTTGACAGGCTGAGGAGCTGAATGAGGGCTGCAGAGCGCGAAGGGAGAGTGTGACGTCATCACTCATGAGTGGGCGCGTTTTCTTTCGCTTCAGGGCGGCCCGTGAGTAGACATTGTATTCTATGGATATTGGCACCAGCAAGCACAAGAAAGAAAAAGTAATAACAAGAAGCAGGTGGTGAGTGACTGACCACCACCTAAGAGCTGATGTTCATGATATTCATGTGTTATGCTGGGAAAATGCAACATGTGCACCACTCAGTAAGTAGTAGCATTAAACATAAGAAAAGGTACTGTCAAACTTGGGAGGAAAGTCCACATCCATCAGATGGCATTGTATCTGGAGGTTATGAAGCAAAGTATGACCTTAGTGCTCCAAGTCAAAGACAGCTCTTCTCGTTACCACCCAAAACAACTGGTGCAGTGCTTTAAGATTATTTTGAGCCTTTCTCTCAGGGTAACTCAAAAGAAGGAGTGTCATGTGAACAACAGCATATTTATTGTATGCCAGGACGGTTTAGTAATTACCAATGAATTTAAAAGAGGTTGCCAGTGATGCAGCAGCATGGAGAGCTACCATGCCACCATTAGGTGACCAAAGCCAATGCATGCATGCAAGTTGGAACTTTTATATATGATACAATATGATAAGTGAGCAGATACACAAACTACAGTATACAAGTCACTAATCCAGTAACTATCATAATGAACCAGCAATATAAAAAGTAACAGAAGTCTGATGTGTACTAACTCTTCCACGAGTCTTGCCACCACCGCACACACACTTTGGCGGGAGTCATCTGTCCAGATCAATTCAGGGTTCTCATGCTGAGCCTCATACATGTGCCCTGCCGTGGATGGAGCATCACGCATCTGATCTACAAGGGCAGCTGGTAGCATCTGTGGCAAAGAGCAGTCAAGAAGAAAGTATACAATTACAGTTCTTCATAATTATAGTTCTCATCTGAAGTTTCACTATAAGTTATTTGATTATTATGCTGTTGATAAATAATTAACTGTTTTTTAATTACAGTTGCTCATGATTCACTTTTATTTATTTATTTATTTTTTTTAAATAAACCCCTCAGTCATGAATCATAGGTTTGCTTCAAAGTATTTCATTTAAAGCAGCATTTTGCCAGCACATTTCCTAAACTATAAGTATGGACTGACTGCAATCAATGTCATCTGTAAATCCAACCTTCATGAGTATGAGGCGCACACGTGGCCCCACCAGCTTGTCACACGTCATCTTTCCTAAAAGCTCCGCAGTCTTCTCTCGCACATCAGAGTCCTCAGTAGAGCAGAAGATGTTTAACAAGTATATCACAGCACCTGCAGTGGATCAATAGAACACAATTTTCACCATTCTCCTTTCTTTCAAATGTATGTTAATCAACCATTTTGCTTTAAATCAGGCTAAATCCAGGTAATTTTATTCAGCTGAAGGAAGGCTAAGCATGATAGTTTTCAATCCCCCAGACTACCAGAAATCCCCTTAGTTAAGATGGCCTGTTGTGGTTGTCTAAGTACAATATTTTGATGTGTCCATAAAGGCAAAGGTAAATATGCATGACAATGGGAGGCGGTGGCAGAATCGGTAGAGAGTTGGCCTGCAGTCCTAATGGACCCAGGTTCAAATCCCGGCTGTGGCAGGGAACAGTTTAAGGATTTGAATTTCTTAAAATGCAGGCTTTTCTGATTTACCAGATGACCTGTCGACACGTCATAAAGGTACCCCCGCTAATACCAGTACACCAGTCCTGTATGAGACAGCCCTAGCATGTATTCAATATGGATGGTGGGTGTTAGTGATGAAGTGGTGACATGTGGAGATGTAGCAGGACTACTGGGACTTGGGAATAGGCCCTGAAGCCTTTGCCCAGAGTTGGACACACACACACACACACAAACTTTTAATTATTTTTCAGTATAAAACAGTTAATTAACATGGGAACATTTTTCTCATAATTCTCCGTTATTCATTATTAAACAACCACGCTGCACAGTGAAAGGTGAGGGTTGAAACAGCTCACACCCACGTTTACCTAAATGTGTTATTTATTACTTTAAACTACTTTTGGACTTAAAAACATTTACTATAGATGAATCAAATTATAGAATCAGATATATTTTTACATTAAATTGGAGCCCTGAATGTGGTTTCTTTAACATCTGAGGAGCTCATTATGTTACTATATCCAACAGTGAATAGGAAACAGCAATGTTTACAAGCAAGATCAAGAAATGACTATTGCCAGCACCAACATGTGAGTGAATATTTCATCTGTATGTACCTATGTTGATATTTTTTCATTTTAACCCTTCAATCTGCTGATATATTTTTCTATTTTATTTATTTTACCTCCACATAATTTTATTCAACCTTATGAAAGACATCTGGTATCAAAGGGACAAATGAAGGTTGTATCTAATTTCTTTAGTTCATGAGTCTCTCCTAAACTTAATGAAATCATTGAAAGACAGCAAGAATAAGTTTAATACATCATCAGATTCACGGGTCAAGTACTAACAGCAAGCTTAAAAGTGTATCTGTTGTGTTATATACATTGTACTTACCTTTATTGAGAGCTTCTTTGACAATCTTGGTATTAGACATCAGTGCATGTAAGATGTTGAGGGATGTAAGTCTGTCTGGCACCAGGGCAGGAGAGTGTAGTGCCAACATCAAGTACACTAACACCTGTCATCAAGAATACAACATTAATACAGGATAAATTAAATACTGAACAGGAAAAAAGGAAACTACAATAACCTCTCGCAACATCAGACTAACAAAGGGAAGATCCAATCTATTAGAGCAACATTCTGGTACACAATAAGTTTTAACTATACATGTATCGCTATTTTTCCTGCACATACAGTATGACAAAAATAATTAAATAAATAAATAAAAGTTGAAATAATATGACTTTATGACATTACAAAGAAAATCATGAATAACAATACACCACTGAAGACATTAATTCAGTGATTTATATAATAGGGTCTAAAAAAAAGATCCATCCACCCATCCATCATCCAATCCTACGTTGCCCCATGAGGAGCGTAGGAGCCCGGGGCTAGGAAAGTTGGTCCTGGCATTTTAGATGAGAGTGACCAGCCTCACTCATCCCTGAGTGGCATTACATGAGCAATAAACCCCAAACACCCCTTGGATATGAACCTTCACCAGCTCAATCCGATTGGAGCACCTTCATTACCCACTAAACCACCAGGAGCCAAAATTTGGTTATATGGTTACCACCCAGCATAATAAATAGTTTCCTGGTGTATAGGAAACCGTTTGGCTTGTCACTCAATGTAGAGTCACCCACAGGCAGAAGAAAGAGGAAAGAATGAAGGAAAGAAAGACACAAGAGGGAGTGTAAAGTCACCCGCAGGCAAAAGAAAGAGGAAAGAATGAAGAAAAGTAAGACAGAAGAGGATGGAAGGAATATATTTTCCTCTCGTACTAAGAGATGGAGACATCTGCTAGGGAGTTGACTGATTGTATGGTAATATAAAATGGAAACCGGCAACACATACTGATATGCTGGAATTGTGTATTAAAGCAGTATCACAATAATGACTCTGATGACTGAATTGAGTGAATTCTGTTGGGAGTGTGGGCTGTAAAGGTTCATTCGAACTATCTATCTATCTAACTATTGCCAGACGCCTCAATCCCGTACGGGATGGCCACAAACAAATCATCTGAACTACTGAATATAAAAACATAGGCTGATGAGAGCTGGATGTAAACACTCCATCGCAAGTGTGTTTACATGCCTTGTAGTGGCAACTACGAGTTGCTGCTGATGTGAATAGGTATAAAAATGTGCTGAACTTGGTACATCTAATTAATAATAACCAAAAATATGTGATAAGAGGTCCAATATGTAATAATCTGCTGCGAGAGAAAGGAAAATGACACCGTAGAGTCGGCGCCTTAGACTTGCTAGTACAGTAAGCTATTAAATCCTCAAATATTTTTTTCCCCAAAAAATACCTAGCATGTTACTGGGTGCGTCTTAGCACTTGTAGTCTCTTAACACACGGGAAATACAATAATTAATTAAAGCTGTACCAAAGCCTCATGTTTGAAAAAAAAAATCTGAACTAAATTTGTATGAATGTCTGAAGGTAATGGTAATAAAATACAAACTACATTATCAGAGTGAGGGGTTTAACTAAAAGTAAGTCTAAAGTTAAATCATGTATGTACCTCTGATGCAGCTATATCACTGACACAATCAGCATTGCCAGTGACCCCCTCCACCACCGCCAACACACTCTGCTGCACACTAACACATCCCTCCAGCCGCAACAGTGAAAACAACAGCTTGAAGTGTCCTATACACTGCATCTCAACTCCTGCAAAGTAAGTACAACTACATAACATCTGATGCATACAGTATATCTATAATGAATAATGCTTTGAGTAAATGTGAATTTCTGATGTTGCCCAACTGAAATGACTGGAAAATTTAACAGTTTTATACTGCACATTCTTATGAAGCATAAGAGTTACACATGTTTTTCACTTTGTTAGTGAGGATTTCACAGTGTTCATCAACCTTGAAGATAGATAAATAGATAGATAGCTACACAGCTAGAGAGAGAGAGAGAGAGAGAGAGAGAGAGAGAAAGGGGGATGAGTTGGATGAAGGACGAGAGGGGGGGGGGAAAGAAACGATGAAGGACGAGAGGGGGGGGGAAAGAAAGGATGAAGGACGAGGGGGAGGGAAAGAAAGGATGAAGGACGAGGAGGTAGAGGGAAAGGAAGAAGAAAGACAGAAGTGGGGGGGGGTATGAGATGAAGGGAAGGAAAGGAAGGGGAGGGGAGGGGAGGACAGGGAAAGAAAGAAAGAGAGGGGAAGGAGGGAATCTGACTGGGTAATATATACAGTACAATGATAAGGCAAATGCATCACAAAAAATCCGGAAGTACCATAAACCATGTAAATATTTAACTAGCAATGGCCATTACACCTCTCATATGCAGCACTCTGTAACAAGCGCAAAACACAAAACACTTAAAATATTAGTATGTCACACAACACAAACACTGAAAAACGTTAGAGTCTGCTTACTGACACACTTTATACAGCAGTACAATCCATTAGCACACCAGGCTACCATATTTAGCAAGCTCACAACTGATGATTGGAATGGATAGTTAAAACATTAATGTTACGTCTTCTACATAAGACATGTGAGTTATAAACAAGCCTGCCTCAGCAGATTCATACAAACAATGAATTAAAAACCAGCAGGAGTCTTCACACAGTCATTTATCAAGCAGTACCTCACTCACAGCTCTTACTACTGCCTACTCAAAGCGTTATGATTCACAAAATTAATGCTCTGCCAACAACATATCCACTGATATTATGCCACACAAACCATTTAGCAAATAGAACTCCTTAACAATCAGACAGTTAAAAGATGGAGTTTAGTAGAGCCAAGAAACAAATAAACAACCATATGGGGGCAATGGAGGCACCTTAGAAAGATGGCTGAAGCTAACCCAACTTCTAACCACCACCATCAAGTATGTCAGGATACAAGGACACATCTCACTCAGCCAACACACCAAGCTATTGTTGCTCTAACAACTCTACTGTGCAAAAAAAAAGTTGAATACACCTCCACGGGATTCAACAAGTGACAAATGTCAGTGCCCTCTATCATGTGACGCAATACCCTCCTGCCTCACTTGGTCCACCACGCTCCAAGGCAGTACAGTATATAAACACAATGCAGTGACTCCAGTCAGGCAGACCTACACCTGGGTGTACAGCATGGAGTGGTGTGGGGCCAAAAGCCTGTCACAGATGTACAGTCATACAGTGTAATTACATTCTCTCTCTCTCTCTCTCTCTCTTTTTTATTTTCTCTTTTTTTTTATTTTCCCTGATGAGTCCAGTTCAGGGCATATACTAACAGTCCATTCCCTGAGGCACAGCAGTTCTCCAGCATGTCACTGAACATACTGTACAATGCCATATCAATGTTACCTACCATCAATACTTAATACCTGCTAAGGCTGCCTCATTTGGGACTGGTGTGATGGTATCAGCAGATGTGTTGTTATGAAATGTCAGTGGGATAAGTGGATGGTGTGTTTTTATGATATGTCAGTGGGATAAGTGGATGGTGTGTTTTTATGACATGTCAGTGGGATGAATGGATAGTCAGTAAAGTCTGTTTTATTGAAATACATATCATTAGACTTCTCCCTGCCCCTGCCTGGGATTGAAGCCACATCCTTTCAAACAAAAGACCACTTCTCTAACCATTGGACCACTTTCAACTGCTGCTGCACAGCAACAGAACTGCAATTAGTTTCAGAGAATAAACAAGCAACAATCAAATCAGTAATCAAGTGCAACTTGAAAGGCCATACAGAGAGATAGAAGAGCTCCCTCCTCATGTCAGCAGTGAGGGATAAATAAGCCTTGGAGAAATGCCTACTTATTTTACTGCTGAATATCTTCATAAGAAACACCATCATGAAACACTCCCAAACAGCTACATACTCAGCATGGAAATGGTGGCAATTATTACCTGCAATTTTCTGCCAATTTCTGAGCCTTTGAAAGTGTAACCTCCCTTGTTGGTTCATGGTGTAGCCAAGATGTTTCCTAGTAGCTTTTATGTTAATTTACTAGGATACTACAGGCAAAAACCATAGGTAATCAAAGAGATGCCTCACCAGCCCCTTTAAATCCAGTGAGGCATTTTTTTTTTTTTTTTTTTTAGTTTACTCTCGTCAAATTATGACAATTTTATTCGACTCAGGAAGGATCTGTAGTAGTAATGAGATATATTAAGTCTATACCTTTCACTAAATATATAAAAGTCTTTCTTAAGCTGCATAAAGGTCTGAAAATAGCATGAATAAAATGAAAAATGCCATCATATTTAAGGGGCTAGGTGGTAATACAGAGCAGAAAATTTTTGTTACTAAAATTTCATTTTATTTTATTAATACACGATCAAGTATGGGTTTTGGGGCAGGTAGTGACTTGTTAAACCTTGAGCCAGTGCTAAAGAATCAGAATGGTTTGGGTAGTTACACCTCCATCATGCCTTACAATGCAGACACAGTGTGTGCCTGATGGTTCGTAATACCTGGCTGCCGATCACCGTCCTGGCTGCCATTATGGGCACGTCCTGTGGTCAATTATAACACACAATATAACAACACAAATACAGTAAAATCAACAACTACAGCACTAAGGGTCACATGCTTAAACCTTAAATTCTGAAGCACAATGCATGCCCTTAATTTATGAGCCATTTATTTAACACCACCCATCCATTGTGGGCTGGAAGCATAGGGTAATATCTTGAATAAGTAACTTGGTTATCTGGATGATGCAGGGGCCCTGCATCCCAGGACAGTGAACAGAAACACATAACAGGCTCAAGGACCTAAGTTGGAGATGAGTGCCACAACTAAGGGGTGTCCACCTCCATCATATTTGTTTACTGTACTTGTTTTGTGGTACCTGCATTCAGTACAGTCAGGCTGCATCCCACATTACACAAGGCAGTTGGCAATGATACATGTAGATTTATCACATTCCATTTTCATTACATGCTTCAGAGATTACTGTCAAAAGTTGGAAGTTTGCATTCTGCCTCATGACAGAAGGTTTAAAGCATATGACCGTAAATCCAGCCATGTACTGAGAAAGAATGAAATGTTAGGCATAAACATTTAAATTCTGAAGGACAAACCTCTTGGTCATGCATTACCAAAAATGAACTGAAGTAAAGTAACAATGCTGTACAAAAAGTAACATGGATCACCATCATAACTCATTTTCCTCCATACACATAGTGTGGGGATATCCAAAGCAAGGCTCTCTGATGTTTCTATTACCTTCACCCCAGTGACAAAATCATTTACTGTTTTCTTCTACCTCCAGATGCTTTTATTTAGCCTAACTCCTTTAGTATGATGACTTAAATTTCACTTTATTCACATTACAACAAACTTCTCAAACTTATGGCATTAGATGTAACCTTCATTAACCCCTTCACTACAAAAGATCCATCCTGCATGTAATAAAATAATCTGGTAGTAGGAAGCATACAGTTTGAAAATACATTACTGGATTGGAGGAACTGAGACTTTTTTTTTTTCAACTGGAGGGGCTGGAACAGTCTTCATTAATCCATTCAACAGAAATCCATCCATCATCCAATCCTATGTTGCTCCATGAGGAACACAGAAGCCCAGAGCTAGGCAAGTTGGTCCTGACATTTAAGATGAGAGTGACCAGCCTCACTCATCCCTCAGTGGCTTTATGTGAACAATAAACCCCAACCATCCCTTGGATATAAACATTCGGCTTAATCTGACTGGAGAGCCTTAATTACCCACTAAACCACCAGGAACCATAATTTGGTTATATGGTTGCCACCCAGTGTAGTAAATGGCTTCCTGGTGTACAGGAAACCACTTGGCTTGTCACTCAATGTAGAGTCACCCATTGGCTGAAGGAGGAGGAAAGAACGAGGGAAAGAAAGACAGAAGTGGGAGTGTAAAGTCACCCATAGGCAGAAGGATGAGAAAAGAATGAAGTGAAGAAAAAAAGAAGAGGATGGAAGGAAAGGAGGAAGGACAAGAGTAAAGGGCAGACACCCGAGAGAAGCACTACATCAAGTGAGTGGACGGTGAGCGCCCCCACCTACCACACTTCAACAAAAATACCTGTACTTCCTAATCAGAATACAATCGTCTGGAAGTAGTAAGAACAAACCAATAATCAATGGTATGTCACTGGACTGAAGGGATTAAGGACATGAATCAGAGAAGCAAGGAAACCCCAATTACAGTTCCCCTTGGCACAAGAACTATAAGGAACAGAAAAGCCGGGTCGAAGGATTGTTATTACTGTACCATATAATAATAATGTCGGCATAAAAAGCCACTTATTGTATTATACGTAACTTATTAATTATGCTGTTTATAATCTACTTTGGCCTAAAACTGCCATCTCTCTATCTTGAATGCTGAGTTGTAACAACAGATTAACACCAGAATATGATGCTATGAAAGAAGTGCTATGAAAAGAACGTAGTGCTAGCCTTTTTTTGCCAGTGAGGTATGTGAAATGTGATGCACTAGGACAAAAAATCTAGGCCACATAAAAAAAAAGAAGAAAAAATGAAAGAAAAACAAAGTGTATGTTAAATCCGCCATGTATAAAAACAATCATGCAACTGTTGTGGCCCACGGCTCATCTGGATGTGAACCTAATGGACTGCAGATTGAAGCTGCCCTTGTGCTGCAGTCCACCATCCTCTTTTGGGAAAACAGAAAGGGAGCTGCTGAGGGATATTTGTCCAACCAGAAGAGTTGCCTGGTTTTATAAAAGTGCCAACACATGAAAGCATCCCTCTCCTGCCAGGGGATGGAGGTGATGGGCACTTATATCTCTGGCCAATGTTGTCATCCTCCACTGATATCCATTCTGCCCTCACTATAATACCAATCCTCACAACACATCACATTTATTTGCTTCATACGCCTCATTCTTACAACAAATTAAAAAATTCTGAGTACAGCCTTTCCTCTGCCCCCCCCCCCCCCAAAAGCACAAGGATGAAGCAACTGCTCTTCTGCATTCATGAAGTTGACATTTATGTAAACTACACTCTGTTAACTTTAACTAGGCATGAAACTGCCAACTCCATCTTGAATACGAAGTTGTAACAACAAGAGATTAACACTAGAAGACAGCGCAAGTCATGAAGAAATTCCATATCAAAGATGATGGGTCATCTCTGAGCTATGAGAAATACTGTATTAAAAAAAAAAGTCCATCTAGTTAAAATGAATGAACTGTATGTCACCAACCCCACCAGAAGTGGTAACTCTTCCCTAATCTATCTATCTCTTAACATCATCATCATCATCCTTCCTTCTTCTGTTCTTGATTCCATCTCTTCACCTTGGTTTATTGATCCTGATCATTCTCCATCCATCTTCCCCTCGTTTATTGCCCTTTCAGAAGCCTAAGGGCCCAAGGCTAGGCTAATCAGTTCAGATGTATGAGTAACCAGTTGCTCACCTCTAGGTGGCATTATATGAGCAATAAAATCCAAACATCTCTTGGACATAAACCCTAACATCTGCCACATTCAGTTAAAGCACCTTAACTCACTAGAACACCACATACACATATGTTTGTATTATGGGTACCATTAAATGTTGTATGTGGTAATTCTTGAACGGTAACACCCAAAGCCATTTCACCCTCTTTGAGGTGTAGGAGTTTAAGGCTAGGCTACTGTAGTCCAATTTATTTAAGTACAGAGGACCAGCCTACTCCCCTTGGTGGTAATATGTGACTGAATGTCTCCAGTCACCTCTTGGGGATTTAACCTAAGCAAAAACTGTCACTTCAATCACGATGTCCTAACCCACCCTACCTCTGTCTCCCCTAATTCCCCACAACCCTTTCTCACCTGGGTTATTTTTGATGACATTGACCAGTGCACGTAGAGCATCACCAACTCTGGCCAGCCTGGGGTGTGAGACAGAAGCTGAGGAGAGGGACAGCAAGGAGTGTACGTATTGTGTCTCCCCTCCGATGTATTGTAGCAGTTCCAACGTCAGCTCCTTTGGACACTGTAACAAGGAAATGAAATTGGGTTGACCCTATCAGCCCGCTATGTAATTTTCATTTGACTCTTGCTACCATCTGATGATTTCACTCAACTCAGAATAAATTTTTTTTAGCTGGAATGGTTAGATGCAGCCTTAGTAAACCCTGCCAGTACTAAAGGCCATTTCTAAGATGAGTAAAACTGTCCAGCAGCAACAAGGATAAACTAAAAATGGATTCCCCCCCCCCCTCCAGCAGCAACAAGGATAAACTAAAAATGGATTTTTTTTTTTTTTTTTTTTTCCCCAATGGGTTCGCTGAAGCCCAGTACTGTATTGTGATGTGTACCAATGATGTGTAGTACACCATATCATCATTATCGTCATCTGAACTTGTATTTCGCACCAAATGATGGGGTGGGGCAGGGTCCAGAAAGCAAAGAAAGACAAATTGTGACAGGGAAAACTATCAAAAGCACAACCAAAGAAATGAACCACACACTTTTCTCTACCATTCCAGACCCCTGAGTCTTAGCTTTACCTGACAAGCCAAAGCATCTAAAAAGATATTTTTTTCTTTAAAGATACACTTCACATTATCTACTAGAATGAGTCAATCCAATGTGTACAGCAATTTTATTCCTCTCCATCTAATATAGTTTGTCAACCTCACACTACATTTAACACATCCTGTCTTTACATTCTTTAGCTTCTTCACTGCATTCATCACTTCTACTGCAGACACATTTGCTGGCACAATTTTCCTTTGTGCACCACCAATACCAATCAAGTATTCCACTGCTCTACCCTTGACATTTCCTCGCATTAGTTTTTTACACCTTTTAATCTCCTCCAGAAAACAGCAATGGAAAATGTAACAGTGGAACGGAGAGCAGTATGAAAGAGGATGGTTTGAGTTTTGAGTTGGCAAGAGGCAGCTTAACGATGCAGGACATGGTGACATGGAGGTGATTTGTTTGTGGCCATCCCCTCCAGGATGACGGCATCAGGCCATAGGTAAATAAAGAGATAGAAAGTGAGCAGTGAAAAGTAACACTTGATTACCTGGATTGGGAAAGTAGGTTGTTCATTATATATCCTGATAAACACTCCTCCGATGACCAGTTCATCCTTGTGTGCATCAAATTCAAAGGTTCTTCCATACTCAGGGTCTGACTGGCCTGTGCGTACATGAGCCTGCTGATTGTTGGTTAGGAAGTCAATGAGCTGCGTGCGAGTCCCATTGTCCCAGATGAGGTAAGGAGTTTCTACATTGCTAGTCAAAATCTTCAGCACCTGTCAAAAAATGATGTTGCTTTTAACTGAAAATGAAAAATAATACAAAAACACTAACACTTAAACATAACCTTATCTAAATAAATGAAAAGTCATACATTTAGATGAAATCGACGGCATTTTTGTCAATATATCAAATTAAAGGTAGGAGTAGATTAGCTGGAATTATGGAACGAACTGCAAGTCCTACATTTAATAGACGACAGAGGATGGAGAAAGGGAGTGGCTAGAAAGGTATATGTGAGTGAGGTGAAAGGAAGGAGAGGAGGGGGAGACCAAGAATGAGCTTGAGGGATGAAGTGGAAGTATATGAGAGAGGGAGGTTGCAAACTGGAGGGAAGGCCACCTAATGGCAGAGGAGTCAGTGAAATGGAGGCAATTAGTCTGTGGCCACCCGTGACAGCATTAAGGTATCTAGCTACCATATTTAGCTATGGAGAGACAGGTATAGATACAATACTCAAAGACATCCAGAATAAGTTAAATGGATCTAGAGCAGCTATGACGGTGAATCTTGCATTCTGAATGCTGACTACCCATGTGGCTTCTCAATCTGTATATGGAGTGTAAGAAATGTGAA
Organism: Coenobita brevimanus; assembly: GCF_032717465.1. Taxonomy (NCBI): domain Eukaryota; kingdom Metazoa; phylum Arthropoda; class Malacostraca; order Decapoda; family Coenobitidae; genus Coenobita; species Coenobita brevimanus. The sequence continues at coordinate 1,199,690 of NC_137058.1, forward strand.
AACAAAGAATACTTGCAGGAGTACAGGTTTTGATGAAAGAAGGTTAGAAGTGAGAACTGTCTTTAATCTTGTTTCCAGATTACATCAGGAAAAGGGCAAATGGAGAATTCGGCAGTGTCCAACTGGGTGACTTTTAACCAGCAGCTGGCAAAAATCAGGATGGATTATTTTTTTTTTAATGTAAGGAAGAAGGAGCCAAAGGCCTGGGGCCTGCAAACTGCTCCCTCAAAGAAAAAAACAAAAACAAGATGACACAGAGCCAAATTCAAGATCCATTCATTTCGAGATGCCTGGACACACTGCGGTTGAAAGCCTGTAGATAATAAGAAATAGGAAAAACAGACAGAGGGAGACAGTTCCAGAGCTGACTTGCTGCATACATGAAGGACTGCAAGTAATGGTTAACTCTTGAATTAGAGAGCTGGACAGAAAATGGATGAGAGTTTGTTGCTAGACAGGTACTATGCTCATGCCATAGTGGTGAAGGGATCCAAGCAAACAGCTCAGAGGAGCAGTGACCACTCAAGTGGTGATAGAAAAGAGATAAAGATGCAACAGTGTGGCAAAGAGACAGAGGTTGAAGGGAGTCAGTAAGAGGAGGAGAGTTAATGAGACGATATAGTAAAGCCTTGTATGTGAATTAGGGCATGGAATGGTGGGTTTGAAGCATAAGATACTGTGCTGTGAAAAGACTGAAACAGTACACATATGGAAAAGAAAGTAGAGGAGGGAACTGGAAAAAGAAATACAACATATGATACTGCTTCTGTAAAAAATTATTTCCAAGACAAACTCCCATCTCTGACAAACATGGCAAATTACTGTACCTCTTCAGCTGAATTTGTAGGGACGAGTGAGACAACATAGTTGGTGAGGAGTTTCTGCAAAACTCCCTGGATGACAGCGTTGACTGGTGTGGTTCTTGCCTCATCAGTGTACAGTCCACCCAACCGACCACAAGCATACAATGCCAACTTGGCCAGACGGTTGCTCAGTTCCTGCAATGCATTCAGTGTATTAATGCAAAAAATGAATACTGTAAGCTACGTTGCATCTTTGGAGGCACCCTCAGGAAGAGGTTATCAGCCATCTGAAAACACCACCCACACACTTAGTGACTGCAGGAATTATCTCAAATTCAAAAATGTAACCCACACACTTAGTGACTGCAGGAATTATGTCTAATTCAAGAATGTAACCCACACACTTAGTGACTGCAGGAATTATGTCTAATTCAAGAAAGTAACCCACACACTTAGTGACTGCAGGAATTACCTCAAATTCAAGAACGTAACCCACACACTTAGTGACTGCAGGAATTATCTCTGATTCAACAATGTACATAACACTTTTTCTTCTGTTAAAAGGCTGTTGCTGGAGAGGGATGCCTTAACATGATGGCACCAATGTAACTGGGCAGTGGAGCTGTCCAGCTTTACAAATGTCCCTCATTTCCACTTCTCTCCCCTGAAATGAGGATGGTGGACTGCATAAAAAAGGCAATTTCATCTACCAATTCACTGCATTCAGGCCCAGATGAGCCTTGGGTCACTACTGGAACAAGTTAAAATGCCTCACATGCACAGTGACCATCCCCCAGAAATGCTGATATCAGATTCACTCATTCAAGTGAAAGCACTACAGAGCTCCTCCTGTGCGTCCTTCATATGCAACCATGTTCTCCACTCGCACTGGTGCTGTGTTCCTATCACCACCAGCTTCTTCATCTTCTTACCTCTCTCTCTCTCTCTCTCTGCTTACTGGCAACCCTCTTTTGTCATTTAGCCACCTATCTCTAAGTAAGATGCAAAGGCCTGCTGAATCACTTTCCACCCTAACCCCACCTAAACTGGATTCAATACAGTATATGAACTGACTTTTTAATGTGAGAAGCCTGACTGGCTGTCTAGTGTGCCACAGACTGGTCAAGGCACTGCAGTAGAGTACAGTATATCCTTCTCACAGTTTTCCCTCCAGTGGCGGTGACAGTAGATTCATTATTACATGTCACCTTTTTATATAACCTTTTGTTTCAATCAAGACCAAAATAATCTGCATAAAGGTTGCCTAATGAAGTTCCACTGTTACCTACAAAGCTGCCTTGTCTATTTCCCTCAATGTACATTACTTCCAGTACCACAACGGTTGTGATATTCTGGACCACAAACCTGACATCGTCCCTTCAATCTTATCTTTTTCTTATTATGTTGTTCTGACTGTCAGCAGACAATTAAATTCAGCCACAGGAAAATCTACAGGTCTGGATGGGTTACAGTCTATCTCAGTATACTGTATTCCATTCAAAACCATGCATACCTTATTATTTTGACCACTGACATCATTTTATTTGGCCATATGAAAATCCATGGGTTTTAATAGGATTTAACAAAGAAGAGTCAGTTTGTTTTCAACTGACAGAACTGAACCAATCCCACAACCTGAATAATATATCACGGTTCTAAGAAATTCAATGAACCTTAGTTATGAGGTAAGACTAAATCTCCCTGGTCACTAGTCAAATCAAAACTCCATGATTATACAGTAATCCTTCATTTAACACAGCTTCACTTTACATAGTTATCACTATAGTTGTTCACTGAGCTATGAATGCTTTTCAAATAATGCGCCACTGTTCACAGTTAGCCAGTCAAGATGTGCAGTGATGAGGTAAAGGTTGACACATCTCACATTAGCACAGACCTCAATACTTCTTCAACTTGTTTATGGATCTTGACAGTCTTACACACACTGATACACTCAGTCACAGTATATAATTCATTCTAACGATTATTCCCAACCACAAAAAAGATGTTTTCTTATCAACTTTTCTTACTCAAAAACAGCCCTCAATACAATTTTAGGAACACATTTATAGTGTTAGGAATTACCTTACAGTACAGGGTCATCAACTGACGTGAAGGTGTCAAGTACCTCTGTAAGGCTGGAACAAATGCACAATAGGAACTATATTTCTAAGCCTCTTTAAACATAAGTTACCTGTTGATTAGAGTCCTCCGATTTTGTGACGCCCCCCTCATCAAGAGTATAGTCATAAGAGAAGAGGAAGAGCAGCAGATGCCAAAGAATGCCAGCCTGAAGTAGGTTCATCTGTAGTATTTGATCTATGGCTAGCGCTGACACACACTCCACACCCACCAGGCACACTCGCTGCAGGTTCTGGGGAAAAAATTAAATCCTCACCTGTAATAGTTCATTCACATCACAAGCTTTATGGATTTTTATCAAGCTTTTCAGGACACAAGGCAGTCTTGTGGGTTATTAGACTCCAAGTGTGTGTGGCCCAGAAGATTTACATCTGATAGGTGTTTGGGTTTATTTTCAATAATACAAGAAAGATTGATTACTCTTTCCATAAATGTCTGGATTAAGTGGCCTAGCCCCTGGCCCCTACACTCCTGATAGACTGTAACAGACTGGATGACTGGTAGATCAATTTTTTTCTTTTATTCTTTTGTAGTTGAGCTGATGAGAACATTTCCCTTGTAAGTTTTTTTTTTTCTTTAATAATACTGCACGGTTTCCAGCAGCAATGACCACAAATGTCACACTACCATGGTTTGATACTTTAATCATACAATCAGCATCAAATATTTACACTGTTTCAGAAAACGCAAAGGTTACATCACAAGTGAATGTAAGAAAGAGTTACAGGAATGGAATGTGGAAAAGCTTAATGGATAAAATGAATACACTAAGAGGGTATGGACATATATAAAGAATTAACACAGACAGGGAGCCAAAGAAAATTTGTGAAAGTGAGACTAAGGGTAGTAATGGCAGAGGCAAACCTTATGTGATATGGAAGAAGATAGTGGAGTAGCATATTAGTGAAACAAAAAGAAGTGACATGTTAAGAGAGAATAGTAGCAGTAGCCCAGAATAACCTCGGTCTGTCTAGTCAAACAAACTAATCAATTCCAGTCAAGCACTCAGCCTGCAGGGCTGTCCCGTACAGTGACTTAATGTTCTCTTGAGCAAGGGGAAGAGAGTGGAGGTTTGGTTCCTGGATGGTTGATGCAACTGTGTCTCCCCATCCAGTTAACAGAGGCAATACAGAATGCTCCACATCACCCTCTTATTTGGTTATATGGTTACCATCCAGCACTGTGAATAGTTTCCTAGCTTAAGGGAAACCATTAGACCAGCAAGCAGTACTACATGAAGTGGGTGGATGGTGGTTACCACCACCTACTACAAAGACTGTGAAACATGTGTGAGGATATGGCAGCCTGCAGGCATTTCTGTCACACCCATCCCCTGTTCAGGAGTTTCCAGGAAAGACCAAGGCATTGGAATGGATGAATCCCATCTCATATTATTTAGTTTATTCTTGCCATCTCCAGATGATCTGATTCTGCTTCAGGGAGACTTTCAAAACTGACGGGTTAGACACAACTTTGCTTAATCCCTTCATTGCCAGGGGCTTCTACTTATCTGAATAAAATTGTATGGAGACAGCAAAAATAAAATTTAAAAATTCATCTGAATCAAGAGGTTACAAAGACAGTGTAACATGTTAACAGTAAAAAGAATGAACATGTTCAAAAGTTTCTAAAAAGACATTAAATATGCAAGAACAAGGCTGTACTAACAACACAAATTTATCTCACATTAAAATGCCTAGAGATGGAAACATGGATTTTTTTTTTTTATATATATAAATATTTTACTAGAGCTGGAAACTGAAAACATGGGAAAAAGTCATTAATTTATGCACTGTCTAAATAGTCTTATTTTTCCTCTCTTTGGTGATGACACATTTGTATGAGTGAATGGAAATGTCAAGACAGATGAACAGGGCATTTATGTGTAAATGACAAAACTGAGCAGAACGTAATACGAGCGTGAGAGATACGGCATAAAGAGATACCAGAGAACTGAAGGAAGTCAGAGTTAAAACAGTTTGGCTATGATGAGAGAAAGGTAGAGGGTGGCTGGCTGAGAAGGTCACAGGTATGAACGTGGTGGGAAGAAAGGGGATGTGTTCCTGTGAGGAGACCTGGATTTTTTTTTTTTTTTGTGAGGAAGAAGGAACCAAAGGCAACAAGCCTGCAAAACTATTCCTTCCAAGAGAAAAACAAAATATAAGAGAGAGCCAAATTCAAGATCCGATCATTTCCAGATGCCTGGACACACTGCGTTTGAAAAACTGGAGATCATAGGAAGTAGGAAATACAGACAGAGGGAGACAGTTCCAGAGTTGACCTGTTGCATAAATGAAGGACTGGGAGTAACGGTTAACTCTTGCATTAAACAGTTGGACAGAAAAGGGATGAGAGTTTGCTGCTAGACGGGTGCTACGCGCCCGTCATAGGGGTGGAGGAATGCATGCAGATAGTTCAGAGGAGCAGTGACCATTAAAGTAGCGACAGAAAAGAGATAAAGATGCAACAGTGCGGCGAAGAGACAGAGGTTGAAGGGAGTCAGTAAGAGGAGGAGAGTTAAAGGGGATGGGTTGTTGTTGTTACTGTTACAATCTCAAGCTCTTCTCATGAGCCCAGTGGACTGCAGGTAACTGGCCACTTTCAATGTGTCATTCCTAGAGGTCTTTTGTTGATGTTATCTTGAAGATTTATCTCTATTCTGACTGTGTGGTGAATGTGGTTAGCAGGTGTATTGTGGTGTGGGGCTGCACTGTAGTGTGGGCACGGTGGACTGACTGTGATTTATATTTTGTGTTGTATTGTTGCTATGCTGTAGCATTGCTTGGCTAGGTGCACTTGTATCTTTCTTGGTGGAGTAATTTCTGAAGGGTTTATCTCCAGTGGTGGTTCTTGAAGAATACAACTTTTTGCTAGTGGTTTTGGATGGCTCTAGTGGCTATGTGTTTATGTATGTGTTTGTGAACAGTAGTGTTGGGTGGAGGAGGGGGGGGGGGATGTTGCTAAGGTACTCTGTGTAGTGATGGGCAGTTGTTTGTTTCTTGTTTCTTTATGAACAAGGTGATTATGTAAAACATTAAGTTACAAGGGTGGGATGGGTCTTGAACTGAAACTACGAATTGTAAGCCTCGCATATTTATACAATACTGTATGTCAATGGAAGAACTTTTGTTTCTTGATGGAAATGATCAATACTATGAAGTAGGGAAACAGATCTAAAGTGTAACACATAGAGAGGTGAAAAGACCTACACATGCTAGCATGATCTACGGTCGCTAAACATATACATGACAATGTATTCATCATTTATCCTGGGATGTGGACATTCAAAAGAATGCAGGTGTTGTGCTTCTTTATTTATGACTGGATATGTAGCCTACTTGGGTGGAGGTGACTTAATTTGAATTATTTTGCTAGTACTGTGCTGCCGGAAGTATGGAACGAGTGCAGTGTATGTGGATATATACTTGGGGGAGGTGACTAAAGTTTCACAAGAGTAAGCTTTTGTTGGCACTTGATAACCCCATAAAACCCAGGTTATAACTTTCTCATTAACCAAAAATACTTATCTGAACTCTCTTCACTTAACCTGAACTCTTTGGATACAGGGAGTTGCATGTAGTGATTTTAGTCACAACACACCACACAACACTCCATACCATCCTCTCACACCACATCACATAAAAATCACCCTTACACACCCTACCACACTTGAAGCATTAACTGAAGGTCAATAAACTCCAGCACCTAGTACTTTTGTACTTCTTCTGTCATGTCAGTATGTCAGACTAGGACTGAACTTGCATCCTTTCACACAGCAGACAACTTCTCCATGTATCTGAGCACTACCTCCTCCAATTATGATTGCACAATCACCTATGAAGAGAAATATTACTACTACTACTACCCCACAGACATAAATCAGCGACAAAAAAACTGATCACATGGTGACATGTGGTGTATGGATGGAAGAGGACTACTGGGCCTTGGTAACAGGCTGTGAAGTCAGACACATTAAAAAAAAAGAAAAAAAAAAGAAAAAAAAAAAAAATCGAGAGTAATGATGCACAGTACATGGGTAAATGCAAATACAAGATAATAGGAGCATGAAAAGTGTTCATAAGAAATGTTACACCATCATGTGCATTATCTTATGTTAATGTTAACAATGATGAAGAATAAGGTACTGTATTGTATAGTAAATCATTAATGATTCAAGAGCTTGAATGATGAGTGAAAGGAAGCATGGCCCATTGAACTGGGCAAACTTAGGCTGTCTGAATGCTGCTACTCCTCACCCTGCCCTAGGGTGGGAAAGGGGTTCCGGATGATGATGATGATTCAGTCTGACACTAAATACTTTGCTTCTTATTGCTGTAGATTTAGGCAAAACTCTTTAGAGTTCTGAGAATCTCTAGGAGTGGCTCAGTCTACCTGTCTTTAAAAATAAGTTTTCAGACACAAGATGTTTCACTCCCAGATTTTAGCCAAGCCACAACACATCACACCACACATCATGCAACCTCTCTTACCACACCACACAATACCATCCTCCCACATTACATCTCACCACAGGCATAAACTTAACTAAAGAACCCTGATATTCTTGCATCTAGAACAGTATGTTTGTACTTGTTAAACACATTAACATTAGGTCAACACAGGTGAGGGTGGGAATGCTTCATTTCTAAATATATGCAATGATTCACAAATGATAAGGTTATAGTACTACAAAAGAAAGTCAGGAAATTACTATAGTCTGACAGATCGAAACGTAGGGTTTTGGTGGAGTCACCCCCTCCCTGCACTGTTGCCATGTTTCCGAGCTGACCTCTCCATCAGCGATGACCTTGACACTGTTTCCCTCTTGTGATCTCCGTTTTTCTAATACCCCCTATACCCCTGCCACCAACACCCCCTATACCCCTACCCCCAACAACACCCCCATCAACAACACCCGCTATACCTCCACCACCAACACCTCCTATAAATATAGACCCCCACCATCAACACCTGTATAATAATTAGCCGTTGATAATTGCTATACTTTTATTGAGAGCATACATTCTACCCTATTGCTCAAACTCCCTAATCTTACAATCCCATCTGTCTTAATCCTTCCCACTGCCTTCGTTCCTAAATCCCTTAATTGATCTATTTTTAACCTAAGTGTCCCCACACCTTTTAAACCATTTACCTCTCTGTCACTATTCTCCACCATATGTATCAACTTGTATTATATTGTGTATAGAACTTTCATACTGTATGCTGTACTACTGTATAATGTATAAGAATACCCACTGTTTAGTGGAAATAAAGTTTTATTATTATTATTATTATTTCTCTCTCTCTCTCTCTCTCTCTCTCTCTCTCTCTCTCTCGCTAGATTTTGTTATGTGTCATCCATGGTTTTTTACTTCCATTTTTATGTATGGATTATAATTTTGACTTTATTTCCGCACCACCCTTGAGGTAAAAGTCACGGCGCGTTTTTTATAGAGGTTTCCCAATAGGCCTAAATCCTGTAGGGGGTTGGTGACCTCCCACAGCGTACACACAAACACGTGTCGCGTGAGTGCTGCCACCCCAGAGCTGTTTGATATATTTATTTTAATTATGAAAGGATCGCCTCTTCCCACTTTTATCCCTTCAAATTTTCTTGCAATTATACTTGCTAAATTAATTAGCAATGTTAGAAGTGTTGGGGAAGTAAATAATAATTAGAATATTTTTAGAGCAACACTGCCAAATTTTTATGCCACGTTTCTCTATTATCGTATAATATAGTATGCAGAATAGTTTTATTCTTCCTTGATACATGTCAGCACTTTCATTACAGTTATATTAGTATGAGTTATGTTTATGTATCATTCCTACTACACAAACCACAGGCGTTATACATCGTAGGGTTAGGAAACATGGCAATAGTGTAGGGAGGGGGTGACTCCACCCAAACCCTATGTTACGAGGAGGAACACTATAGATGCACAGGACAAGTTTGTCACTGTAAAAATCTATGCTATTATTTTTCAACTAAATGGAGTATGATTTAAAATATTAAAAATTTTGGTAAAATATATACAGTACCAAACAATCCTTCAGCAAAAAAAAAATCTACAGAAAAGAGTTCTGCAAATTCCATTTTAATAAATGCTGAAAATACTGAAAAATTAACACTGTACATAGCAGGTGTCAAAAATAAAATAAAAAACTTAATATTGATGCTTGTTGAGTTTTAGTTATTTTGTGACAAGTTTAGAACATATGTAAAAAATTCTGTACAGTCCCAGTGTTAGGCTACACTACTAAAATACAATTTTTTTTTTTTTTTTTTATATACTGCTTCACAGTTTCTCAAAAAGCATAATTTCACAGAAGAAATACTGAACATATTTTGTCACATGTGTACAAATAAACATGGGACAAAAACATGAAACACAGTTAGATCACAACTACCTAAAGCATCTTACTCCTTTATCCCTTCAATCCAGTCATGAACTTCCATAATATTCTTGCTACCTCCAGATTATTTCATTTGGCTGAGGGGAAACTTTTCAAACTAGAGCAGTTAGATATAGCCTTTATTAAACTAACTATTCACTACTAGAGGTCTGCCCAAAGTACTATGTTCTGGTTGAAGCAAGAATAAAGTTTATACATCATCAGATAGAAGGGTTAAATGTATTTGATGGCAGAAGCTTAATAACCCACCCTCACCTTGAAAGAGAGCATATGGCATAGATCCTTGGTAAACTGGGACATTTCAAGATCCTGGGGTGCATTGGGGACAATAAAGGTAGTCAAAGTTGAAATAATCTTTGCATATATAAAATTTACCTGTGTCAAACATATATCCAAATATATGTATATACACAGATAGTGGCTGGATATTTGAAATAATATACCAATAAGGTATACCTCGGAAATGTTTGGTTAAATATGCAAACTACATTTTAAAACACTATCATATTTATGATCATCATCATCATCATGAAAAGATTAGGAGAAATACACTGAGGTGGTTTGGACATGTGGAGAGGATGGAGAATGAAAGACTGACTAAGAGGGTGTATGTAGGTGAGGTGGAGGGAGGGAGAGGGAGGGGTAGACCGAGGATGAGGTGGAGGGATGGAGTTGAGAGGTATATGAGGGCTGGGGGTGAGGTGGGGGGAGGGGAGTCAAATGGTGGGTGACAGAGTGACTTGGAGGCGTTTTGTCTGCGGCCACCCTTTGCGGGATTAGGGCGTCGGGCTATAGATAGATAGATAGATAGATCATCATCATTATCATTCTACCTCTTTTTCCCATGTAAGGATTTGGCCATGTGGAGAGGTTGGAGAGTGAGAGACTGATGAGGAGAGTGTATGTGAGTGAGGTGAAGGGGGGGTGAGGGAGAGGGAGGCCAAGGATGAGATGGAAGGATGATGTGGGGAGGTACATGAGAGAGGGGGATGTGAGCTGGGAGCAGGGCAGTGAAATGGCGAAGGACAGGGTGACATGGAGGCGATTTGTTTGTGGCCATTCCTTACGGGATTAAAGCATCTAGCAATAGATAGATAGAAGGATGGGATGGGTAGGATCCAGAAACTAAGGAAAGAGAAAGCAGTTTAGAGGGAGAACTATCACAGCATCCCCAGTGAAATGGGCCACGCACTTATTCAAACCAACTGAGACCTGCATTAGTCATGACCAAACACTGGTTACATTTCACCATTTTTAACCTGTGGAACCTGGGTGATGTCCTTTATAGATTATTCTTTGTGCTACCAGATGATTTTCTTTAATTTACTTATGACCTCATACTCTAGGGGTTTATATTGCTATACCTGGCACTGATGAGGTGCCTACATGTGGTGATGTTGTGCATCATGGGTGAAGTTGTAACATCCATCCAGGAGCCAAACCTCCTCATATTTCTCTGTACCTCACCATGGGAAGGATCCAGGTCCAACCCTGGTGAGGCATTGTCTACCACAAGGGAGCACCAAATCCCTATATAGAGTATGTGCTGTATTGTAGCTATCTGTAGGAGGGACCCACAGAAGTAGTAGCTTACCTGTGGTTGATGGGTTTGCTCAGCCAGACAGACTGGGGTTAGGCAAGAGCAGCAGCAACAACAACTAATGCTATATTCAAACCCCTCCAGTTCACAAGGTCTAGCCTTAGTTGAATAAAATCATTAGGAGACTGAAAAAGCCTGGTCTCAGTGGGCTAAAATATGCTTCATACTATACTGGGAAGATCCTTGATTTTTTAACAATACAGTATTATGAAGAAATGTTATTTGAGTTTTTTTTTTTTAAGTGAATAAATTTAATGAATGCATGCTTACCTTGAAATATAAAGTATGGCAGAGATCTTTGATGAAGTGTGACATTTCAATGAGCTTCTCTCTGCACATGGGGAATGATGCAGCTGCTGTGTAACAATGAGCAATGTTGGTGCAAACCTGGACGGCAACGTCACCTGGTTTACTACTGGCATTGAGAACACTGACACATCTGTTGTATGCACCTTGCAACACCTGAAAAATTCACAAATGTAAGAGATAGAACAACTGCCTCAGCTAATTAATATTAATAATATTTCACACAAAGAAAATTTTTTCACATTTCTGCCCTATAAATTTTCATCAAGATCATGATCATCCTGGCATTTTTTTCCCAGATAAAGGGCTGAGCTACATGACATGGAGGAGGAGGGGGAAGCAGTAAGTTAAAGACAGTGTCTAGTTAAAAATGAAACCTGGATTAAAAAAAAATAATAATAAAATAAAATATAATAAAATCATTGCTATGAAATAAAAGTTGTTAGAGGTAAACTGCAATGCGCTGGTATTACTTTACTGGGATGCCATACCTCAAGACCCTTTTCCCTCCTGAGTTCTTCGGCATTGAGGGCAGAACAGTTAATGGTATGGTAAGTGAGCTCTGCTGCTGCTGCCAAAAGAGACGTCTCCTTGCTAAACAGTTGTTCATCATCCGCTTCTAACTGTATTGTCTTTATCAGCATCGGATACCCTGAGTACTTGTATGGTGCCAGCACTGTATCAAAGAAAAATATTACTTTATATGTAATCAAATGACCACTATTTGTACATTTTCACATAGTCACACCCTCATGGACAAGCAACAAACTGCATTCTATTAAAAACATTATTTACCCATCAAACAACCACCTCTACAGATTGACTTTTAGTAGAACAAGGTTGATGAAGCTACAGGAAGAGAGAAGTATAAAATGGCTGAAGTGGATACAATAAAAGGATTCAGACAGACAAATGAAAACAGAAAATAAAACTATGATACCTGGTGATCTAAAAGGCTATGATGCTCCAATCAGATCAGGCCCATAAAGGTTTACATTCAAGGGGTGACTGGGATTTATTGCTCAAAAAACGCTGATTACTCTCACCATACATGTCAAGACAGCAGCCTAGCCTATTCTTCTATGCTCCTGATGGGGCAGTAAAGGACTGGATGCAGGATAGATAAGTAAATATCTCTACTGTACGTGCTACTGCGGTGCAACTGGTATATATTTTCTTACCATCCTTATAGCGAGAGAAGAGGATGCTCTGAGTCCTGATGACCAAGAGGATGTTTCTGGGGTCGGGTCCATCAACTGCGTGAGCCGATCGGCTACAGAGGAACTCATATGCTTTGTTTACTTGCTCAAATTTATCCTGTGAAGGACATATGGAACTAATGAGAGGGTGCTTTGCATGATACAGGTAACAGGTACATGCTGAACACAGCAACAGCAGTAGTAATAATAGTCGTAACTGCAACTCCTGGCTCATCTGAATGTGGACCTAGTGGACTATAGGACAAAGCTGTCCTGCAATTCACCATCCTCCTTTTGGGGGATAGGGAGAGGACTGAGACATTTTTATAACTGGGCAGCTTCACAGGCCAGTCATTTCAATGCCACCACATGAAGGCATCCCTCTCCAGCACCATTATGAAAAAAGAAAATATATTACAGTATTTATCATCATCATCATCCTCATCCTCTTCCTGACATCTTTATTTCCACTCAAGGATGGGGTAAGGTATGGACCAGAAAGCAGGGAAAGAAAATTCGTGACAGAGAAAAAAATGTCAACAAAATGCCCAGGGAAATGAGGCACTCAATCATTCATTTACCATTCAAGCTCCAGGAATCCTGACCTCACCACACTGGTCTAACCATCTATATTTTATTTTTCTTTACAGATCCACTTCATATTACCTGCCATTACCTGAATTTCTAGGCCATCATCATCACATCATTTAATTCCAACAAACCTACAGACAATACAATAGAGAAGTTGCAACCCTAGGCTTGTCTATGAACTGCAGACTGAAACTGCCCTTCCTCCACAGTCCATCATCATCATTTTAGGGGATAGGAAGAGAGCTGTGGAACATCTGTATAAGAGGGCAGCTTCACTGCCTAGTCATACCTGTGCCTCTACCATCCATGTGAAGGCATCCCTATCCAGCACCAAATCAGTGGACAGAATCTTGAAAAAGGAGAAAACATTAACCCTTTGTACGCCATGTGAGGTCCGATTGGCCCCAACACATTTTTAAGATGATGCCATTCAGCCACTTACTGTTCTAGGGATCTGATAAACCAAGCCATGACTTTGGCCAGAGTATAAGCACACAACATATGAGTGAAAAGACATTTATATAATTCAGGAACCAGGAGGATGCAAACTTCACTGGAGGTTGTCCAGTACCCCACCCAGCATTGCATGTATTCCCCCCTCCCTATCATCGAATCATATGTTGTCCTATGAGGAAAATAGGAGCCCAGGGCTAGGCAAGTTGGTCCTGACATTTAAGATGAGAGTGACCAGCCTCACTCATCCGTGACTGGCATTACGTGAGCAATAAACCCCTACCACCCCTTTCAGATAAACCTTCACTAGTTCAGATTCTAGATATTACTGACCAAGTTACTGAATACTGAGATGTTCTACAGTCAGAGGGGTACAATCGTAGAAGATCCTCCCATTTCTGATGCTAATAATGATGACACCTGGAGCGATTTATCATACGTGGTAGGTGGGGGCGCTCACCATCCACTCACTCGAAATAGTGCTGCTTTGGGTGTCTGCCCTTTCCTCTCTTCCTTCCTTCATTCTCTCCTCTTCCTTCTGCCTACTGGTGACTTTACACTCCCTCTTGTCTTTCTTTCCTTCATTCTTTCCTCTACCTTCTGCCTATGGGTGACTCTACACTGAGTGACATGCCAAATGGTTTCCTGTACACCAGGAAACCATTTACTGCACTGGGTGGTAACCACATAACCAAATAATGGCGCATGGCGGTTGAATAATTATGGTGTTCCAATCGGATTGAACAAGTGAAGGTTTATGTCCAAGGGATGGTTGGGGTTTATTGCTCACATAATGCCATTCACGGATGAGTGAGGCTGGTCACTCTCATCTTAAATGTCAGGGCCAACTTGCCTAGCCCCAGGCTCCTATGCTCCTGATGGGGCAACATAGGATTGGATGATGGATGGATGGAAGGATAATGTCATTCAGGGGTTTTCTGATTATAAATATGTCAATCTCATTTATGTTTATGTTTACTTGATCTGTAAATCATTCAGGGGCTTTCTAAATAAAAACGTCAATCTTGTTTGTTCTGAACATGTATTCAACCAAATTTTTTGCATCATTTTATTTTCATGATTTTTTTTTCTATGGTATTATAATTGATAAGACATTTATTTTACTATGTTAAGAGCATGCTGAATGAATAAGAATGATGTAACCTACTCATATATGCCACATTATTCATTACATGTGCAAACTTTTAAAAATTTTGAAGAAAATCATAAAAATATTACTTCCAATAAAAAACACACACACACACACAAACAAATAAATAAAATAAAACACAGAAGGGACACATGGTGGATTGGCTACATGTGCCGTGTCCTGTGCAACATATGTACAAAACTTAACATTTGTAACTTTGTGCATATGGCAGAAATCCAAAAAATAAAGTTGAGGTCTTTCAAGACCCCACACGGCGTTCCAGGTTACGTTTTTTCACCTGGTGTACGAAGGGTTAAAGAGGGAGAAGTACCACCTGAATGCCCATGGTAACTGGCCATAAACCAAGTCACTCATCATTTTAGCCTTCAACAGTCTTGGCTCCACAACTATGCCTTCATGTGATGGCACCAATATAACCTGGTGACTCTGTTGCCAGGTTATACAAGCGTCCATCGACCCACTCCTTTTTTCGCTCATCCACAAGTACCTCTTAATTTGCTACAATAAACAATCATTCCTCCCCTTCATCAATTATCCCTATTCTTATTTTCATTCACCCTCAAGAACTCATACCTGACTTACATGTCAAATCTTTCAAGCTATCAGCTTCACTTAATCTAATCTTTGTTTTGTACAAAGCCATGACATCTTACCTGCCTTCATTGAAAACTTTCTCTGTTTTCCACTCATGTTCTTAATTCATACCTATCACATGATCACATGACACAAAACCTTGAAAGCCTGCCCTGCGCTACTGGGCCCTGAGCAGGCAGGGGAACAAGACCTATGGATTCTTTAATCTTTTTAATACAATGGACCCACAACTCTTCCCCTTTCAGTCCTTGCGATATGCAGAATATAATGTGGGTATGGCATCACTCATCTTCCATCCCTAGGGATAGCTGCTAAAGGCATGGAGAAAAATTTGGGGGATCCATGATAAGACTTGTAACATAACATGAAATTCTCAGATTGGACTCTGATTCTGTTTACATATAGCTGAGTTTCTGTAAAAGCAAAGACTTTCCTCAGTTTGCGTTCACTTGATAAAACTGGGCCACTCCCACAACATGAATGCCAGGTTTTGGTTGCATGAAATCTGAGGAGCCTTAGTTATAAGGAAAGAATAAATTTCTTCAGTTATTAATCAAATCAGCCCTTCAGCCTGGGTACACTTGGCTGTCCACTAAGTTATGAGAGGTTTGGGATCTTCTTTAGGCTAAAACAAACCAGCTATACCAAATTTGTAGCTTGTCACACATAAGGAAGTGACCCTCTAGGTCACTGTCAATCATGTACTAGCTACCTGTTTCTAAGTACTGATGTTTTCTTCATACTCAGTGTTTCATACAATGAGTTTAGTACAAACTAAAATTCTCTCTCTACCTGGTCATCAACAACACATATCTTATCAAAATCATTACAAAACTCTAAATGACACAAACCATATACAAACAGACATCTATCTATCTATCTATTGCCAGACGCCTCAATCCTGTTTGGGGTGGCCACAAACAAATCGCCTCCAAGTCACCCTGTCCCCCGCCATTTCACTGCCCTGCTCCCAACTCACACCTCCCTCTCTCATATACCTCTCCACCCCATCCCTCCATCTCATCCTTGGCCTCCCCCTCCCTCTTCCCACCTCCACCTCACTCACATACACTCTCTTCGTCAGTCTTTCACCCTCCATCCTCTCCACATGGCCAAACCACCTCAGTGTGTTCCTCATAACGCTTCCTATGACATCCACATCCACACCACAACGCTCCTGTATATCCTCATTCGTCAGCCTGTCTCTCCATGTGACTTTACAGGCTCCTCTTAAATAACTTATTTCCACTGCCCTCACTCTTGACTTGTGTCTTTCCAACAACGTCCAAGCTTTACTTCCATATGTTAGAGTTGGTATCACAATACCGTCATGTAGTAACTTTTTCACTTCCATGCTCACTTCCCTGCTTCTTATGACTGCTTTCAAAGAACCAGCAACCTTTCTTCCCTGCTCTACCCTTTCAAGCACTTCACCCTCCAAACCTCCATCCTTATTCATCACACTACCCAAGTACTTAAACGTACTGACATTTTCAAATTCCTCACCATCCAACCTCGCTGTACATTCACTGGCTTCGCCTCTCTCAAAGACCATCACTTTACTCTTCCCTACATTCACCTTTAGATTCCGTTTCTTACACACTCTCCCAAACTCATCCACCAAGCTCTGCAGCTCCCCTTCGTCTTCACTCAACAACACAGTATCATCTGCAAACAACAGTACAGGGAGTTTCCAAACACTATCCTCTCTCACCAGGGCCACTCCAACATCCACTACCCTACCTTGTACCTCTTTTATTACCCCATCCATGTACAGATTGAACAACCATGGAGACATGACACATCCCTGTTTCAACCCAACCTTCAAAGAGAAAAATTCACTTAGTTCACCATCCACACGCACTGCCGCCTTCGCACCATCGTACATACTCTTCACAGCATTCAACAACTTCCCATCTACTCCATATATTCTTAACACTTTCCACAATCTTTGTCTATCCACCCTGTCATATGCTTTCTCCAAATCCATGAAAGCCGCATACAACTTCTTTCCCTTCTCTAGAAACTTTTCCACTAAAGATCTAAGAATGAATATCTGATCTACACAACCTCTTCCCTTCCTAAAGCCTCCCTGTTCTTCTCCAACTAATTTCTCTGTTCTTTCTCTAACTCTGTCAATAAGTATCCTACCATACACTTTTCCTATTATACTAAGAAGACAAATGCCCCTATGATTACCACACACTTCTTTTTCCCCTTTTCCTTTGTACAAGGGAATAATTATACCTGACTTCCAATCCTCCAGGACTCTACCTTCCAGACATCACCACCAATAATAACACGGTCAATGTATCCAAAAAACAGATTTATGGAGGTGGCTAAACACTTACCCTTCCTTCTGGGTTTTTGTCAGGGTGGTATTTCTGTGCCAGCTTGAAGTAAGCTTTCCTAATCTTTGCATCATCATGGCGTGAGTCCTGCTCCAGTCCCAACTCCCTATATGCATCTTCCACACTCATGGATGATGGCTGTTTTTCCACCTCACTCTGCCACGCTGCCAGCACACGTTTCAGCAGTGCTACCTGTAACCGTTATACAGTTGTTACAGTGTACAGTATTTCTAACTTGTGTATTAAACAGTAACAAAACACATACATACACCAAACTGCCTTGGTAAAAAATTCACCAAAGCTACTCTGACAGCTGTAGCAATATAAGGTGTCACATGAAATATTTTTATGTAATAGAAATGTAAATACACAACAAAGAGGGAACATTTAATCAGGTAAACCAGCAACAATTTGAACAGTACAATGGACAAACCAGGTATTCAACATGGACTGTGTATAAGCACTTAAGCTGTGACAAGTAAACGTGTGTTGCACATAGAGGGACTGCTGTGTTTCATACCTACATCAGAATGCCAAGTAAACTGTACAGATGGCCCCCTCTGTATGTCAGGGATGTATTCCAAACTATCTCAACTTTTTCAAAATATTGGTGCTGTAAACTGAATGACCTGGTAGATCAGCTTTGCGGATATCAATTAACTTTATGTAGCAAAGTTTCCAAAATCTACTGAGGAATTAGTATTAAAAAAACATAAGAAATGCAACATAAAAGGAGTAAATTCTACATAATATAACAGATATGTTACTCACAGGGTCTTTGATTGGCCAGTCTGGGAAGCGGTCCACATCACACAGATGCTTGAGGTAGTATATGTCACAGAAGAGCTCATGCTGGAGTTGTGGGTAAGTAATGTGAGGGATGGCACAGTACTGGTAAAGTGCCCTTGTGTTGCTCATCAGACGTGGGGTAAAGTCAGCAAGGTGGGCTGCAAGCTTCTCTATCATGTGTCGCCGCATCTCATTGCTCCATATCACCTGTATAATAAACATTTGAATTTCAGGCAGCTTGTTATCACAGTGCCATAAACTGTTAAAATGGATTACACAAGATTTTCAAATTCAATTGCTTTAAAGTTACTGACCCTAACTCTTCCTGTACATTAGGTTCATATTCCTCTGTCACTAACTTGTTTTTCAGTCTCCACTTTCAATCTTTCACTCCGAGTACTTCTTCCTCTATATTCTTGTTATCTTCTTTGTGCCTGAACTATGAATTACAAACGCATAACCTTCTTTCCTGACACAAGTTCTTCAGTAGCCATTTATTATTGTCTCCCCGAAACTCAAAATGACCCATTTCATTACTTACATGACCAGAGTCAGTCACATCACCCATTCAGGTCTCCCCTTGCAAATACTCTACAAAGCCTGGGCACATCTAGTT
The DNA here is from genome assembly GCF_032717465.1 of Coenobita brevimanus. Taxonomy (NCBI): domain Eukaryota; kingdom Metazoa; phylum Arthropoda; class Malacostraca; order Decapoda; family Coenobitidae; genus Coenobita; species Coenobita brevimanus. The sequence goes on from NC_137058.1 coordinate 1,218,725, forward strand.
GGTCTCAAAACCTGTCCTTCTCTTCTTCAGCTCTGTCACTAAATGGTGCATACACAATAATCAGTACCATTTTCACTATCTTTAAACTCAAACTTTACATACACATACCTCAAGCTGATACATTTATAATCTGTTATTCCTCTCTGCCATTCACTGTTCATCAACAGAGAAATTCTCTCTTTAGTCTGCTCGTCCATGTACATGCTGACCTTACACACTGCATACACTCCCATTCACCCACTCAGTCTCTTACATCTATGTTCACAATGCCATCACAGCATACCTCACATCTCCAAAAGCACTGATTACTTCCTTGCATACATATTCACCATTCACATTTAATATTTCACACTCACCATCCCTCTTGGGAACCTACCTCCATGCAAATTTCTAATCACATAGCTCATCAGCTATAAACTACTTAATGAACTTTTTAGATATCTCTCCACTCACTATCACTCACAACAGGTTCTTACCTCTGGTGTGTCAAATTCTCCTAGGAAGATCTCAGCAAACTTATCAGCCCCATAATTTTCTAAGTAGCATACCATAGCTTCAGGAAGAATCTGACCAAGTATACTCTGCTGCATGATGTCACCACCTGAATTCTGCAGGAGTAAAGCAAATATTTTTACATCATTTCTCTTCACTTCAACCATTTGACTACTGATTTTTTTAAATTGAACAAAACTGCTTGTCTAAACAGAGCCCTAGGTATACCGTTACCAGAGAAAGGTCGATTTGAGATAATTTTTTAAGCCTCTGACAGCTAGGATTCTCCCAGCTGAACATCATCCAATGTTAGCATGAACAAAATGCCCAAATGTACCAACCACAGCAAAAGAGTAAAAATACACTGCACATGGGAAGCTAAAGCTCCCTTAACCTCTTCACAATAATGATGTATTTTCCATCACATTCAGACTACCACCAAACAATTATTTTTAAAGTTTGGACTCCTACTGGTAAAGGGTTAATGCAATCACACTAAAATGACCAAGCATGAATCCTAACTTACATTAACACACCTTCACGGTATCAAGCCTCTTAAGTTTTAGCTATGCTTTGATTTTCGTACACATATTGCAACAATCTCTTGTGAATATAAAGTGATTTTCTCTCCTAACAAAAAGAGGAATTGCCAATCCCATAGTACCCCCTTCAAGGTGTAGGGGTCTGAGGCTAGGATAATGCAGTTCAATATATATATATAAGGGTAAGTGACCAGTATACTTCCCCTGTTGGCATTACATGATTGATAAAAATCTAATAATACTTATAAGCATTGCTAGACTCTCTTGGACTGGATCACACTTACAGCTCAACCACAAGGCACCTTTTATTACAGGAATTTACAAAAATTGTACTGCAAAACAGTGCCTCCTCTGCTCTAAATGACTGCAGCGGGTGTGACATGTGGAAGATGCTACTGGATTGTGAGGTGGTAGGGATAGAAGCACAGACAAACACAGAAGAAGAAAATGCGAGACATAGAAAGTGGGATATGAGAAACAAAGACACTTATTTACAGTCAGGGAGAAAAGTTTGTCCTATGTTTCACCTCTTCTGGTTCTCATTTCCTTTTGTTGGTAAATATTTTTAAGCTAAGAGAAGCTTGATTTGTTTTTCTACTCACAAATGATGCTTTCTACTCTAAAGCATCAGGGAGGAAAGTAATCAATATGCCTTACGTGTGAAGCAGAAGCAGTGGAACGATGGCTAAACTCCTGTCCTGATTATACACTGGTTGTAAGAGACATAAGAGTTGTTGTTGTTGTTGTTACTTAACTCGTCTGGCTGGCTGAGCAGACCCATCAGCCACAGGCAAGCAACTGCTTCTGTAGGGATCCAGCACCCCCCCCCTGTGGTGGACTATGCCTCACCAGGGGCAAACCAGGGTCCTTCCCACAGCAAAGTGCAGGGAATAGAAGATTTGGTTCCAGGGTGGATACCACAGCTGTTACACAAAAGGTTCACAATGCCACTACATAAAGGCTCCTGAACAGCACCATAAGAATATGAATTAAACAGGAAAATAATGTGAATAAAATGTCATACTGTACCTCTTCTGCTCTAAATGACTGTTGCATGTGTGACATGTGGAGGAAGCGTCCAATTGGAAGAAGATTAGAACCCATATACATGAGGATGAAGTAGAACACTCCTGTTGTGTACACTGTTGACATATGAGGGTTGTCCTGCATGATCTCCACTAACAGTATTGAGACCTGTCGACAGAAAAAGGAATATTCAAAGCTTTATTGTTTTCATATCAGCGGAGTGAAGTAACGGTGTTGATACCTGTGGTGAGAAAATAAAATGTTCAAAGCTTTATTGCTCTAATAATTACAGACAGAAATAAAAGTTCAAAGCTTAAGTCTTGATACCCATGGAGAAGAAAGTTCAAAACTTTACTGTCTTGATACCTATGGAGAGAGAGAGAAAAAAACATATTCAAGATTACTGTCTGCATGTTTGTAAAGAGAGAGAGAGAGAGAGAGAGAGAGAGAGAGAGAGAGAGAGAGAGAGAGAGAGAGAGAGAGAGAGACAGACAGACAGACAGACAGAGAGAAAAAAAAAACGGTAGTTAAAAGCTATATTATCTCAACTGTAAGTGTGGAAAATATTCAACTTGCTCAACTCATTCCATACAATGCCATCTTTTTCACAGCTTTTTCTTACTGCAAGTATACAAATTTTTTCAACAAAAGAGTGAATATTGATGAGATGCAGTTTAGGTTTATGCCAGACAGGCGGACCACTGATGCCATATTCACTGTTTGACAGCTTCAGGAAAAATATATTGGTAGGAGAAGGGATCTGTATTTTATTTTTGTTGATTTGGAAAAGGCCTTTGAAAGAGTCCCTAGAGAGGTGGTGAAGTGGGCAATGAGAAAGCTTGGCTTGGAGGAGTGGCTGGTTAGGGCGGTTATGGTTATGTATGAGGGTGCTTGCACCAGGTAAGAGTGAATGAAGATTTGAGTGATGAGTTTTCCATGAATGTTGGTGTGCATCAGGGGTCAGTTTTGAGTCCCATGTTGTTTATCATGGTACATGAAGCCCTCTCATGTGACTTTAGAAACAGACTCCCGTGGGAGATGTTGTATGCTGATGATTTTGTGTTGATTGCAGAGAACGAAAGGGAGGCGGAGGAAAGGTTTAGGAAGTGGAGAGATGGTATGGGGCACAAGGGCTTAAGGGTATATGCAGATAGTACAAAAGTGATGATATCCAGGTTGGTGGCGGTACTGTCAAAGACAAGGGAGAGTGTGCCATGTGCAGTTTGCCACAAGGGCGTGGGAAGTAATTCCATCTTGTGAGGTGTTTGTGATAAATGGGTGCACAAGAGATGTAGTGTCATCAGAGGTAGACTGCGAGATAATGCTGATTTTATGTGTGAGGCGTGTCAGGGAGAGCAGCTGGAGATTGTCAAGGGTGAAAGGATTGAACTTGCTGGTGAATCTCTTGAGTGTGTGGAAGGGCTTTGTTATTTGGGAGACATGTGTGCTGGATGTGGGGCTGGAGCTAGCTCTGTGGCTAGGGTGAGAAGTGGTTGGAAGAAGTTCAGGGAGCTCTTGTCTCTTCTGACATTGAGAGGACTCTCCCTATGTGGTAAGGGGTCTTTGTATGCAGCATGTGTTAGGAGTGTAATGCTGTATGGTAGTGTGACCTGGGCACTAAAGGAGGAGGATATTTGCAGGCTCAGACGTACGGAAGTGACAATGATTAGGTGGATGTGCAGTGCGTCCCTGCATGCAAGGCCTGGGGGGGCTGGGTTTACAATGGAAGAGTTGAGAGGTAGGATGGGACTGAAGTGTATTGGTGTTGTGATGAGGAGAGGTAGATTGAGATGGTTTGGACATGTGGAGAGGATGGGGGATGATAATTGGGTGAGGAAGGTGAGAAGTGTTAATATTGGGGGTGGGGTTATGAGGGGTAGACCAAGAAAGACATGGGATGAGGTCATTAAGTGTGACCTCAGGGTTAAGGGACTGAACAGGGAGGCTGCAATAGATCGTGCAGCATGGAGAGCCGCCATTAGGTGACCAAGGTCGACGCATACAAGCATGTTGGAGCCTTTAAAAAAGAAAACGATAAAAATGAAAATGAGCCACCTGGTGGTAACAGGGTATTATGAAAGCTGTAGCTCCACCTACCAGTTCACCAAGTCTTTCCAGTGCTGAATAAACCATCAGGAGATGCTGTAGGAAATACAATATAATACCAGTCTACAGCATGTCCTTGGGTTGAAATGGTTAAAAACAATATTCTTGGTGAAACTACGAGTTGTATTTCTATTAACTTCAAGGATATCATACTGCCTTTCCTCAACGATTCATTTTGCACATCACACTCAATCGGTAGAGAGGTGGCCTGCAGTCCTACCAGACCCAGGTTTGAATCCCCGCTGGGACAGGGATCAGTTTAAGGATTTGAATTTCATTAAATCTGACTTACTGATCTACCAAAAGACCTGTTAACATGTCGTAAAAATACCCCTGCTAATACCAACACACCAGCCCTGTATGAGACTGCACTAGCATGTATTCAATACAAACGGTGGGTGTTTGCACTGTAAGTGGTGACATAGGTTTAACTTGTAGATTTACAATAAAAGTCATTGTTCCTATTTAAAATATGAATTTTAAAAATACAGTAAAAGCAAATAAACTACTGTATATAACATATCAGCACAAACATGCCCCAACTCTACAGGGTTAGGTTTAAGTAGACCCACATCATTCTCATAAGGCCTATGGTATTTTCTACTGTGAGTTAACATGAAGAAGCCATTTATAATGGTACAGTATGTTTCTTTTACCGATGTACTGAAACAAATTGTGCTATTGGAGGAATAAGGTATGACATACACTGCATAAATTCAAGCAATTACAAACATCGTCATCATCATAATTACGAACAACATTATCTTGACCTATTTCCCAACTAAGGCTGGGGTAAAGCATTATCCTCCCAAAAAAGGAAAGATAACAATGTGAGAACTATCAAAGCATACACAATGAAATGGGCCACATCAACACATTACTCAGGTTTGATAAGACAAACCAGTGACCTACCTTCTCTACTAGCACCGGATCAAACGTGAGCAAGAGCTGGGTGATGTGTGGGAGAGAGATGGGGTCTGAGAGGAGGCGTTTGATGCGTGAGAGAGGACGTATTACAGCACCATCGTCGGTACGGGAGGGGAAGTATTTACACATGGTGATGAGCATGTTCAGGATCAACGTAGCAAGGTCACTCTCTGTCATCACTGCGTTACCCTGCCATTATAGTAAAAGGAAGGAAAACACCTATCAGTATGACTATTGGTGTTGTAATCTCTAACTCTTGTAGATGTGAACCCACTGGACTGCTGGTTGCGGTTGACCTTCTCCATCATCCTCCTACTGGGGGACAGAGAGGGAAGGATTTTTGCATAAAACGGCAGTGGAGTTGCCTGTGTATATCAGTGCTCCCATGTGAAGATGCTCCTCTCCTGCACCATTAATAAAAGAATCTTTGTTAAACAGTATGTTTAGCACGTCTCAAACTATCACAACTACTTGTATTTCCATTCAAATGGTACTGTAAACTGGAAGAAACTGGTAAATAATAAAAATTAATAAAAATACCATACCTGTACATCATTACTACTCAGTGGACTCAAAAAACCAAACAACTGCCAGCTTTCAAAACCTTAAGGCTCTTTTTTTACTGTATACTAACCCAAATTTTGGCTAGACATGGATGTAAACACCGCTGCAGTTCACTGATATCAAATGATCAAATATATAATCTAAAATTTACTGGCATCATCAGACTATTAAACACTTAACTAATGTGGGCCTAATTTACTGTATCTGTTTACTGAGATTCATAAATAACATGAATTAAGGCTGAAATCCATGCATTAAACATTATAATTTGGCTTAGCTATGAACAACACGGGCACTGGGAACAATGCACTTTGACACAATAATGAATACCTACAGTACATGTATCGTACAACAGTGTGGCTTGGTGAGTGTTAATTACTGTATACTGTATTAAAACTTTTTCTGAAAGCATTAAGAGACTCTAATCACTGTTCACCAGTCTCTATTTTTATTTCCTTAATTAAATAAATGCTACTATCACTGACAATAACAAAACCTAAGTCCATGATACAGTATGCTGAAGCTTCAGCAATGATAATGAGATCAGGTAGAGCTGACGTTTAACTCATACATGTGTGTTTTGTAGTGTTGTGGAGGGAAGCTTAGTACCTGGGCAGTTAACACAAATTTTGGTGGTGGAGTAGTGGATTACTTCTCCAACTGCGTGAGAATGGCCAATGACCTAAAACCAGCCAATGACTTAAAACCTATTTCAGGGGCAGAAAAAGATTATTATGTTAAACCCGCTTGTTAATTCAGGCTCTGATTATATGTTTAAATGACAAATATAGATGACAGCCTCCCTGATGAGCATAATAGAATGGCCCTTTAACAACTGTACTGAAAAATGTATCACCTGATATGGTGTTCCATGGGCCAAACTCAAAACGGACACTTTTGAACACTAGCTCTTCTTGCACTCTGCCAATTAATTTTCATTGTTATGTACAGGGTGCTGAAAACAAGACTGCTCTAACCTTCCCATGGTCATATCTTCCCTTGTACTTTATTCTAGCTACCACCATTTTTTGAAAATAAAGTAGTGAAATAAGCCATAACAACCAAGGCATGCCAATGCAATGTGCACTATGCTGTTACATTAACTACCCTATAAGTGGGACAACTCTAGTACTGCATTCTAGTTAATACTAGATGAATTCCCTCAACTGAGCTATAGGAACTTTAGGATGCTATTGAAGACAGATAAATGAACAGTAACATCAACTGAGAGGAAGGACAAATGAGGCTGCTAAACAAAAACACTTAAAAAGTGTTGATGCCTTCACATGGATGTGAAACTTTTCTTACCCAATTTCATCTATATTAACCCATTTGTGTGGTGTCCTAAATAGGGGACAGAACTAAGCAGTTTCAAGAGTTTATAAAGGGTGAAACCCCAGGGTACAAACCTATGAACGCTGCCACTATGTTGGCGGAGGGTGGTACACTTAGTACCCTTCCAGCAAAATCTCTCACACAGGAACCCTGGGCACCATTACGTTAAGTAGGCTCTAAATACCACATAACCTGCTTACTGACCATTTAATGTTAAACACATCTGTGAATATTATGATGTGATTATGACTCACTACTAAGTGTCTGTGTCAGCAAGGTGATTATAATAATGGAGAATACTGGTCAAAGTGGGTGGTTAGTTGGCATCTGAGAGGAAAGGGAAATTGGCAAGGATATAATCTTCCTTAGGCTAATAAGTATGAGCTGCACAGCTTTGCACCACATACAGTCAACCCTCAGCTTACATGGCCTACTGATAAGCTCTCCAAAGACATACCCTACTATACAGAAGTGAATCCATCCATCCATCCATCATCCAATCCTACTTTGCCCCATGAGGAGCGTAGGAGGCCAGGGCTAGGCACTTGGTCCCGACATTTAAGATGAGAGTGACCAGCCTCACTCATCCCTAAGTGGCATTGCATGAGCAATCAACCCCAACCACCCCTTGGATATAAACCTTCACCAGCTCAATCCGATTGGAGCGCAATAATTACCCACTAAACCACCAGGCACCAAAATTTGGTTATATGGTTACCACCTAGCGTAGTAAATGGTTTCCTGATGTACAGCAAACCATTTGGCGTGTCACTCAGTGTAGAGTCACCCACAGGCAGAAGGAAGAGGAAAGAATGAAGGAAAAAAAGACAGAAGAGGGAGTGTAATGTCACCCGTACAGAAGTGAAAAATATGTAAAATACTAGTCTATATTCTAAGTGCTGTTGGAGACTTTGCAGCACCTCTTTTTTAGTAATTCATCATATTACATTTCAATATCATACTGTATGTTACTGATGCAAAGTATGCTGATATTAAAATAATATAGCCAGTGCATAACACCCAAAAGAATGGTCAGATGTAATATGCAACATAAATTAATAAGGTGTTACAAAGGTCAATCTGCCACACAAAATATGAGCCAATGCCATTAAAAACAAGTTGAGGCTGGGGCTGACCTCCAGCATGTCTTAGACAGTGCTAGGGGATAGCCTGGAACCCCTCAAATCTGTTAGTTATTATCTGAGGAGGATACCAATTACTTATCTAATGCGGTGTCAGAGCCGCCAAAGGAGTAAACAGGTCACTTTTGGTTCAATGGCACAAGAGAAATATGTGCACGTGGAAAATGTGTAAGCTGAGGGTCAACTGTGCATGGCAACAATTACTGCATTATAGTGTTTAATCAAGCTTTTAGTAACTCACAGTTGCCGCAAGTGACCATTTTAGCTGTGGAATATTTGCGAGAGGCTGCCATCCATCCATACCCTGAGCCCAGCACAATGTCTTTGGAGTCAGGGTACTGTTGGCCCAAAAATCTTTTAGTTCTTTGAAGCTGTAGGGTCCTGCCCGGTCCTTGTTGGTGCCCTGTAAAGGTAAAATGAAATGGCATGATCATTTGTAATATACTGCACTGTGATTGTAGCTCTACTACGTGAAATTAAATAGGTTGCAGCGAAAATGAATGACCAAGAGATATCACCATACTGAAGGTACCCTAGGCTTGGTGTGTTAACTGGCTGCATCAAGGAAGTGGGGCACGACCTGCTTGTCCCAGTTATAATAGATAAGCCAATCAAGGTACCAGACTGGGAAACATTAGAGTGATATCTCCTTCACTCATGGTGCTCCGTTCTTTAGCACCCTCTCCGGTTACAGTACACTACATCAATCTCATCAACACAAACTGGGTACCATGATATCCTCTGTATTTCATTCATGGTACTTTCAGAAAATTTAGCTAACTTCAGAGAGCTTCCTTATACATAAGGATAAAAATATTCTCCATTAACTCCTTCCATACAATGATGTCTTTTTTCATATTTATCTTACTAAGGTCAAATAATTTACTTCAGCTTAAACTTACTTCCAGCATAGGAGTTTGGCTAAAAATATGCTTGTTCATTGACCCTTTCAACCCAATGTTGCCTCTTTTATTTTTATTCTTAATAATATCATACAATTTACTTTCCTCACAAATTCCTTGTTACAAACAGGTTAATTTCTTCAATAGGATGACATATTTTTATATCTAATTCTTGCCACCACCAAACTCTTTTACTCGGTTTAGATAAACTTTTCAAACTGTAGGAATTTAAGAAGGCAACATCTTATCCCTCCAGTTTGAAAAAAAATCTCTCTAACCTAAATAAAACTGTCTGGGAGATGTATACATAAAAATTTAAAAATATGTCGTTGGACTGATCTGAGAAAAAACAAAGTAATATGTTAAATGCTTCTGTACAATTATGTCTCTCTCCTTTTTTATTATTTATTCTAATTTAGGCCATAAAATTTACCTGCACTTTAAAATAGGCTGAAAATACTCAAAGTTGTTGGTCACTAACCTGATAATCATACTGGGATAAAAATGTTCTTCATTACTCCTTTCTGTATGATGATGTCTTTTTTATACTAATTCTTAATGAGGCCATGAATTTTACTCCAGCACAGAAATTCCCTGTAGCAGAGAGCTAAAAATGGTTGGCCACTAACCTGATAATACCATTCCTTCTCCGAGTCCCGTGCCATGTCAGCACCAGCCTCGATTACATTGGTTTGGGTGGGGGTAACTGCACGGCTGATGTGCAGATGGGCCAGTGTTAGGAGGTCTGTCAACACTCGCACACCTCCTGCTTCCACCACTTCACGAACGTTGCCCTTCTCCAGGATCAACTGAATCAAAAAGGCACAATCATCATCAGCATCATCACAATCTGTCATCATTATGAGTAGTCAGGGCCTAAGTCTAGATCATTATATAAAAGGTTAGATGAAGGCCTCCAATCACCTCCTCTAGCCAGAACTTGTGGAAGGGAGTCATTATAACAAGGGTAATCTAACCACTAGACCACCAGGTTAATGAAGTAGGTGGTCCTTAAGGACTGTCATTTTTTATCCTTTGCAATTAAGTTCTCAGTAAATTACCAAAAGGTTGCCCATTAAGGTACTTTTGCAATTCTGATATTACCAATTTCCCTTAATTTACAGTACCAACTGCATGAACAATGTTAAGATACACTGGAACACATTCCTCACATACACAAGTGCTTAAGGCTGTGTTTGTAAATCTACGAGCAGGAATTTATACTGACACCCACAATTTTTAGTTACCAGTATTTACAGAACACTTATGACTGTTAACTGAGATTAGTCTGCATCACACATTACAGAGTGTAGTTAGCTAACTGTCATAAAAATATGGGACTTGTCCATACCTTTGCGCTCTCAGCTTTATTATTGCATAGGACTAAGTCTGCTGTATATTCTTTCAAGGTGTACTACTAATTCAGAAGTGGATTGGAATAAGAAATGGAAAAACGTTTATAAAAACCTGTTAACTATTAAAATTAATAATGGGCTTTAAAAATCTCCAGACAAAGCTGATACTGGATATAATTTCTCTGACAGGTTAGTACAGATATAAAAAACAAAAATAAGAACTTTACAGTACCCAAACAAACTTAACATTCTCATGGCTGAATGTTTTTGCATAATAATTACATTTCAGTTAACGCTGGCTAATTTATTCAGCTAATACTGAGCCACAGGACACAAACTACTAATTATGGTACCATTCACTCTCTCATGTTAAGAGGAACTCTGTTATTTCTATTTCAGCCAATGCCAGACAATATAATTTGGTTGAGATGGAATCACAGAAACCTGAGTGTTACGAGCTATAATATACACAGCTGTCATTGTAAGTGAGAATGGTCTTCCATAACACTGTAACTTTTTCCTGACATAATATGTACACTAAGAGACCCTGGCAATTTAACTTTACAGGTCGCAACCTAGTGCTGGAGAGGGCTGCCTTCACATGGTGGCACTGACATAACCAGTTATAAAAAACCTCAACTCCCTCCCTAACCACTAAAGGGGAACGGTGGAGTGCCTAAGAAGTGCAAATTCATCCTGCATTCAATAACTGATTTCATACTTCGATGAGCTTGGGGTTAAATCAATAACAGTTGCAAGGGAACTTCAATGCACAATTTTTTGTGTAATCTAATGTGAATTTAATGGCAAAAATTACAGTAAATAAAGATTATTTAGAGGACTTAATGTACAAAAACTTCATACACAACCAAATCCCATCATGCTGAGAAACAAAAGGAAGCAATCTCTCTCCACCTTTCCCAAGGTGCGAGCAAGCATTGTGATGATGTAACAAAAAAGGAGGAAATGGGGTGCTTTCAAAGCTAGTATTCCGCTAGACGGCTCCACTGTAGCAGTAAACACATTCCCCGCACTGTTTAAAAAGCATATTTTTCTTTGTTAAATATCTATACTGTTGTGTGAAAATGTGGATCATGGTAATGTCACATGCCGAAATATAAATAATACAAATAGAACACGTATATATAACGTATCGTGAAGTGTTTACATTTATCATAAACGGAAATTAAAATATCACTGATGGCACGTGATGGCAACTCGTCCTTCCAGTGACCCTATATTATTTAATTTCTGCTACATTTAGTGCAAATTTGGTTCTTAATACATTGTCTGTTCAGACTGTAAAGTACGCCTAGTGGGTATCTAGACTCATCCAGTTTCTATGTGGGCAGAAATTTAATGTTGAGTAAATACTGGCATTCAACATTTTGCTCGCTTCCTTCACGCATGCGCACCACAAGACAGTCCCGTGTTTAAGTTTTTTCACGAGGGATGTCGTTTCCACGAAAAATTTTATTTTGATGGCGTGTAATGTCACGGATTCACTCTGAGTAGAAACAAGCTAAATTCATAACATTCGTCATTGGTTCATAAGTGACTATGTACAGGCATTGTGTTTCACTGAGCGATATCTTTGTGATTGTCATTCCCACATCTTGCCTCTCTAGCTGTTAACTAAGCTACGCCCATTTCTCATGTCCCTGTACCCGACGTTGGTTACATTACTGTCGTAAATGGACACACCCACAAACACACATAGTTCAGTAATGTGAGTTCCTGACTGTTGAGCTGAGAGAGAGAGACCTTCCTCTGCATCTTCCTTGCACCATGAGTGAGTCATATTCATATGTATCATTGTAGCTTTTTGTAAATAAAGTGTTAGTGAAGTTTTGTCTTTTTCTGTTGAGAACTAGTGGTTATTTTAATTTTTACATTTCACCAAGTGCCTACCAAATAAATACCTTAAGGTCATCTTATCATCAATATCTCACACACATTGCCCCCTCTAGGCAAGTCCCTAATGGTATGGTCATGTGAGAACTGTCTCCAGGCCACCTGTCCACACACATATGTTTGTAAGATCTTCCACTGACTGAGTCAGTAGCTTGTGCACATACCAGTCCTCTTGACCTGGATGCAATCTCACTCGGGGTAGACATTTAAGAGGATGCAGTAGCATTTACTCGTCATGTGTTCTCACATATATATATATATATATATATATATATATAAAATCGTGAATACTGAACTTGACTCCGTGTGAATCATGTGGATCACTTGGAGGCGATGTCTTGGCTTGTGTACCTTCCACAGTCGTCTGTCCTCGGTGAGACCGGGCAAAGAATGACCCGTAAACGATCTTGGTTTTGGGACGGTTCCTCAGACCGGATGATTTTTGATGGTGAATGCCAGTATTTACTCAACATTAAATTTCTGCCCACATAGAGACTGGATGAGTCAAGATACCCACTAGGCGTACTTTACACTCTGAAAAAACTATGTATTAAGAATCTAACTTGCACTAAATGTAGCAGAAATTAAATAATATAGGACCACTGAAATGGCGGATTGCCATCACATGCCATCAGTGATATTTTAATTTCAGTTTATGATAAATATAAACAATTCATGATACGTTTTATATACGTGTTCTGTTTGTATTATTTATATTACGGCATATGACATTACCATGATTCACAATTTCACACAACAGTGTAAATACTTAACAAATAAAATTATGCTTTTTAAACAGCGCGGGAATGTGTTTACTGCTACAGTGGAGCCATCTGACGGAATACTAGGCTTTTCAGAAGCACCCCATTATGATGAGAACTTTCTATACATCCACTTGAAAGACGCTCATACTCCAACTTACTGTGACAGAGCTGGCGGTCTCTTTACCAATTATAAATTTCAAATAGAACCAAATCCTACCTTATTGAGAAAGAGCAGGAGACGGTCTCTCTCCAACTTATCCGAAGTGCGTGCCAGCATAGTGACGATGTAGCGTGTGTCGTTGAACTGGCCGATGTCGGAGTGGTGCAGGCCATACACCAGCGCCATGGCTTGTAGACACAGGCACTTCATAGCCACCTTGGGTGTCAGCAGAAACCGGTGATACAGGTCATTGAAGAACTCGTACCTAAATGAAAATGATAATAGCCGGTATGTTATTACCCATGAAATTGTCTTCGTCATCATCATCATCGTCTCTTTCTCCCTACCAAAGGATGCAGTATGGTCAACAACAATAATTCATCACCATGATCATAATAATAAAAGTCATCATCATGCTGACCTCTTTTTTAACACCTGAAGATAGGGTGGGGTAGAAACCACAAAAAAAAAAAAAAAAAAAAAAAAAAAAAAAAAAATCACCATCATGACTTTTTACATTTTTTTATCACTCCAAATGATGGGTGAGGTAGAGTCTATAAAATGAGGAAAAAGAAAACCAAAAAGAATGAGTATCTACAGCATGCCCAGTGAAATGGTCCAGACACCCATTTACTCACCATTCAAACCCCTGGAACCCTGACTCCACCTCACATACCTAACCATCCACATACATTTTTTTTTTATTACCCTTTACAGAAGCACTTCACATTAACCACCAGACTGAGAAGTCATCACCATCAATCACCCTCGTCATTATCATCGCAACCCTTTTCCCACCTAAGGATGAGGTGAGTCTACATCCAGAAAGCAAGAAAGGTGGAAACATTATTGTGGGAAAATTAATCAACAGTATGCCCAGTGAAATAGGCCACACACTCATTCACTCACCATTCAAGCCACAGAATAATTATAATACTACTATTATATACTAATAATAAAATAATAATAATAATAACTCACGACTTTCTGATAGGTGAATCATCTTCTGATGTGGTGCTTTCCTGCTCTAGTAGAATCCGGAGATAATAATCACCAATCTTGATTTCATCTTTAAGTGATGGATAACTGACCTGAGAAACATTATACCATACCATTTAGCTACTCAATGAAGCAACACAGCATACTGAAGTACTGTATATGCAAGTTGACTAAAACTGACATTACTTTAATAAAACTCTACTATTAATATAAACTCACACATAAATAATATGCTATCTATCTATCTATCTATCTATTGCCAGACGCCTCAATCCCGTTTGGGGTGGCCACAAACAAATCGCCTCCAAGTCGCCCTGTTCCCCGCCATTTCACTCCCCTGCTCCCAGCTCACATGTATACCACAGTTTAAGACAGAGTGTAAATACAGTGCCTGATAATACTGGAGCTGGTTAGCCACGGAATAGTAAGAACGATGTTACTGTACAGCGTGATTCACCACTCTGAGGTACCACAATATGATGAGTATATCCATTACTAACAAAAATATTTTGTATCTATGGAGTTTCATTCAAATATGCTCATTAGTCTATCTATATAGATAGATACACTTACGAACATATTTAAATGAAACTCCATATACACTATACAAATTTCAGTCCATATCAAACACATACTACATTTGAGAAACCCTGCAACATTTGAAATGAAAGAGGCACCAGTTCATCAACTGCACTGATTCAATGATCATGCCGCACTTGACAACAAACCATGTATTTCTTACTCTCCCGACATAACTCATGGGATTCTTTTTCCGGGCAATGAGGTCACTTTGACAGGAATTTATTTAAAACAAGCCTTGCATATTTGATTGGCTAATGAAAACATTAAGAAAAATGAAGATGCCGCACTTGACAACAAACCATGTATTTCTTACTCTCCCGACATAACTCATGGGATTCTTTTTCCGGGCAATGAGGTCACTTAGACAGGAATTTATTTAAAACAAGCCTTGCATATTTGATTGGCTAATGAAAACATTAAGAAAAATGAAGCAATCCCAATGGATTTGTTGTAATGGAAATTCTCTAGTTTGGAACACCATGAAACTAAGTACCTGTACTAAGTTTCATTTCAACTGGTTTATTGTCAACAAAAATAATGAAATTATTCTAGTACCTTAGACTAGTGAATCATTCTGTACTATAAAGAAATGTACTCTGGGGTACATAGGTTCTGCTATCATTTCACCCCATCTACTTCCCAAATTCCTCTGCTGGCTAATATTCTTAAGCTAAGAGAAGCCTGGTAAGTTTCTCTGCCCAAAGATGATGATGCTCTCTGACAGGGTACATTATGGAGGAAAGGGATAGACATATCCTGAGAGTGAAGTAAATGCAAAGGACTAACAGGTGCACATTTATCCATGACTGTACTACAGGTATCTATCAGCCAAACCTATACTGTCCCATCAGAAGCAGAGGGCTAGGCTACTTTCTCCCAATAATTAAGGCAGGAGTCACCACATGCTTTCCCCTGAGTGGCATTATGTAAAAATAAATCCCATCTATCCCTCAGCTATAAACCCTTATGGACCACATCCCACTGAAGTGCCAAACCCACTACCATAGACCACCAGGCAATTATTTGGTTACGTGAATATTACCAAAGTAGTATAGCAAATGGATTCCTTGGCTTTGAGAAACCATATGGCTGTCACTCGGAGTTGAGTCACCTGAAGGAAGTGTTATATCAAGTGGGTGGATGGTGGATGCCCCATTAACCAGAAAATATATGATTTAATCCTAATAACTAACCTCAAACTCTTGATGGTTCCATGCGATCACCATGGACCCTCTGACATCTCTGTCTTCATTAAAGGCTCTCATCTCTGCTTCAAGAGCCACTCTCAATTCTTCTCGAGTCTATAGAAAGAAAAAAATGTTACTGGTGCTTCATGAAGCTCCCTGTAATTGATGGGACACTATTCCTAAATATACATACAGTATATATATATATATACAGTACTGTAATCCCCATACTATCCGGACGCCCACTTTCCGGACATCCCCACTTACCGAATATTTTGGTCCCGGGATCCAATATTCCCAAAATGGGCCAAAAATTGCAAAAAATTAGAAAAAAATTCGACCTTTCCCCCCCGTAATTTGAACTTGGTGCGCGCAGTGCGGACCAGCGGTGTTTTGGTGCATAGTTCCGCCACCGTCAGCTAGAGCGCCCCTGCATCCTCCCCACTTACCGCCTGTCTCTTGTTGTGAGTGCACGCTCGTCATCATGGCTCGCTTTTGTGGTGGTGCCTTACCTGCTGCAGGCTCTGCTGCTGCTCTCCTGCCTCTTGTTAGTGTGTGTGATGATGGCCCCGCCGCCTGAGAAGAGGAAGAGAGTGGTTTTGACTCTGGAGAAGAGGGAGATATTGGACAAGGTGGATGCAGGATGGTCAACCTCACAAATCTTCTGTGAGTTTAACCTGCCCCAATCTACTTTGTTTGATATCAAGAGATCCCGCGACAAACTCGTCGACTTCTCGTCGAAGAACAAACGCAACGTGGAGAGGAAGATGATGTTTACTCCCTGGTATGCTGAAGTCGACCACTCCACATTGATTTGGTATCGACAGCAATGTGCTGCTGGTGTGTGGCACGAAGCTTAAGGCTGCTGCTGAGAAGTTCGCAAGGCTTCACGACGCCCCAGACTTCAAGGCATCCGAGGGTTGGCTCTTTGAGTTCAAGTTACGACATGGCCTTACCAACTGTAAGGTCCATGGCGAAGCTTTGGACGCCAACGAGGATGGAGCAGAGGAGTTTCGGCACAAGGTGAAGTGCTTGATCAACAGGGAGGGCCTCACTCTCAGTCAAGTCCACAATGCTGACAAAACTGGTTTATTCTATTGCTCTTTGCCAACGAACACTCTAGTTGAGGAGACGAAGAAGCGTGTACCTGGCCGCAAGCCCTCCAAGCAACGGATATCTGCTTTGTGTTGTGCCAATGCTAACGGCATGCACCGACTTAAGCCCGTTATTATTGGCCGTGCAAAGCAGCCTCGGTGTCTTTGTGGGGTGATGGATGTCCTTCCTGTCGTTTGGTACCATTCTTTGAAGGCATAGTTCACTGCCCACATCTTCAAAGACTGGTTCCACCGCCATTTCGTCAAGGAGGTCCTCCACTACCAGACGAAGACACTGGGAATCCCGCACGACCAGGTAAAGGCCCTCCTTCTCCTCGACAATGCACCTGCTCACCTGTCCGACAAGGACTTGGTGGCTGAGAATGGGCACATTAGGTGCATGTTTCTACCACCTAATATGACTGCTCTCATCCAACCAATGGACCAAGGAGTGATCATGGCAACGAAGAGGCTGTATCGACGGAAGTTCCTGGACGAGGTGATGGCTGTTCTCGAGGACGAGAAAGAGCGCAGGGAGAGACGGGACACGCGAGGCCAGCATACTTTGGAAAACCTTCGCCGCTACAACATCAAGTCTGCAATCCACAACTGGGCCAGTGCATGGAAGGAAGTCCCTGTCAAGACTCTAGAAAATGGTTGGTCTTGTCTGCTTCTCGGAACGGATGTGGAGCACAGTTTCCTAGGTTTTGACATGGATGACTTCCATGCACATCTACATGCGCATGGGGACGATGTTGATGTAGACGAAATGCGTGAGTGGTTGGGTGATGACGAGGGCGATCCTGGGTATCAGACCATGTCTGATATTGGGATCGCATCTTCAGTTGCAGGTGTCAGTACCCAGCTTGAAGATTCTGACGAGGACGGCGATGATGATGCGGACTCCTCTCAGCGTGACACTACTCCAGCCATCCCCAAGCTGAATGCACTCCGGGAACACCTAGAGTTCATTCTGGACTACCAGGAGCACCTGGACTGCGACAGGGAGATGGGGCCCTTGGGACTTGTGGAGGAAGTGCGCGCTTTCAGGTAGCACATCATTAATCGTCAAAATCGTCGTTCCTTGCTTCGATCAACCATTGACAGCTTTTTCAGACCCGTGACCCCCACTGTGCCCAGCCCTGGCTCCACACCATTGCCTCCCCAAGACAGGCCCTCATCCTCCGAGCCACAACCCAGCACATCAGGCACGGTGGAGTCACCACCGGATGTGAGTTTGCGCCTGTCTTCAGAGTCGTCAGCAGTGGGTAGTCCATCACCACGACCCAGCGATGCACCCCTAGGCCACCTGCTTCAGCTACTCTCAGACTCTGACAGTGATTAAACAACAAGAACTCTCCACTAGACCACACGGGAATTTACAGTGTTATGCAGTTAAGAAAACAGTGCGTAGTGTTAAGAAATTAGAACTGTGAGTGCAAAGACTAAAGTGCAGAGTGCAACACTGATTTTATTGACGTTCAATGGAGCACAAATTAGACTAGTGTGTGTAATGTTAAGAAAATGGATTTATGAGTGCAAAGACTTAAGTGCAGAGTGCAACACTTATTTCATTAAGATGCAATGGAGCGCAAATAAGACTACAGTGCGCAGTGTTAAGAGAATGAAATTCTGGGTGCAAATGACTAAGTTCAGTGCAAGATTTCATGTACAGTGTACTGCAGGTGCTTCAGGTACTCCTTATTACTGTCAGAGTCTGAGAGGAGGCGGATTATTCATCGAGATGGCCAGGGACTTGTTGTAAGTACCCAGAATGTTTCATATTGTACTGTATTTTCCATACTTACCTCTAAAACCTCATTTCACTATTTTATGTCCCTTACTGGTGTGAATAGGGTCTTAGCTGCTATGCATGTGCAGTAGGGAGGTGTTTTTCTGAGTTAGGCTAGGTTATGGTCCATAAGTACCAGTCCAGGAGCCAGGGACTTGTTGTAAGTACCCAGAATCTTTAATATTGTATGAAATCACCTCTAAAACCTCATTCTCTGGTTCTTTTACATTTATTTCAGTCTTTTATGTCCCTTATTAGCGTGATTTGGGTCTTAAATAGGTGCTATGCATGTCCAGAGGGAGTTGTATAGGTGTTTTTTTGAGTCAGGGTAGGTTAGGGTCCATAAGTACAAGTCCAGGAGGCTGGGGCCCACTTTCTGGACGGGATCATTTTCCGGACATGCTCTTGGCTCTATTACATCGGAAAGTGGAGGGATTACTGTACATATAAATAAAACATAGGACTGGATGATGGATGGATAGAGAGAGAGAGAGAGAGAGAGAGAGATTGGATACGTTTGTGTGAAGCTACAGAACGTGGTGAATGTTTTTGGCGTATCTGATAGAGCCAGGATTCCGGGGGCTTGAATGATGAGTGAACAGAAGCATGGCCCATTGGATTGGGCAAATTTGGGCTGTCTGGACATTGCTACTCCTCACCCTGCCCTGGAATGGGAAAGGAGGTCCAGATAATGATGATGATGATGATGATGATGATAATTATACAGTATGTATATATATATATATATATATATATATATATATATACAGTGGGCTCACACAGTGCGCGTCACCACAGTGCACGATTCGCCTTGTGCACGAGTGACCAAAAATCATAACCAAAAACCCTTTAATGCACGAGTTTACCGCACAGAACGTGAGGCAGAGGCAAGGAGTGGCTCAAAAATGCCATTTTCTACTAATGCGCAACCACCCCTCACAAAGCGCGTCACGTGTCGTCATGTTGATGCGCCAGACAGAGTCAAGTTGAGCAGCCTAGCGTGATGGAAGGCAGGACTGAGCTGTGTATGTCAAACATTAGCAAGATCCTTGCTGCCGTGGATAAGCTCAAGGAAGAGGTGAAGGAACAGGAAGTGAGCAACCTAAGAACGGAGGAACTTCTGGTTGGTATCAACAAACTCTTCTGTTTCTACACAGACAGGCACAGGGAAGAAATAAACAGGAGAAGACAGACGCTTATAACAAGTTATACACAGCGGGCTCAAGTTGGTGAAACAGAGGAACCATCGACATCGTCTACTCCTGTTCTTGTTGAGGATGAAGAGGGTGCAATGTCAGAAGTGTCAGCATTGGACTTTGAAGGGTTTATGGCCAAAGTGAGTGACTTTGATGCTCCTGGGGAAGGTGATCAAGAGGAGTCTGCGGAGGGAAGTGTTGGTGCGGTGGGGAGTGCGGCGCTGTAAGTGTTGCTGCGCCTCGGAACCCCTGTTATTTAAGGTCATCAGGCCTGTTGTTTACTGTTGTTAATGTGACTACCCATATTTTTGTTATTGTAGCTATAGCTTTAGTACAATGTCTGAAACATATGACCTTTATTATGTCTCTAAGGGCCAAAAAATGTCCAGGTATAAGGGGGTACTGCCCATATGTAATTATTCCCATAAGATTATGTATTCCTAGTACGCGAATTCCCAGTGCGTGAGCTCGTGCACCGCCCAATCTCTCGCGCACTGTGCGAGCCCACTGTATATATATATATATATATATATATATATATATATATATACAGTATATATATGTATATATACATATATATATATATGTATGTATGTACTGTATATTCGTTTTTTCTTTACTTTTTGAAGGCTCCAACATGCTTGCATGCATCAGCTTTGGTCACCTAATGGTGGCTCTCCACGCTGCACGATCTATTGCAGCCTCCCTGTTCAGTCCCTTAACCCTGAAGTCACACTTAATGACCTCGTCCCATGTCTTTCTCGGTCTACCCCTCACAACTCCACCACCCATATTAACACTTCTCACCTTCCTCACCCAATTATCATCCCCCATCCTCTCCACATGCCCAAACCACCTCAATCTACCACTCCTCATCACAACACCAATACACTCCAGTCCCATCCTATCTCTCAACTCTTCCATCGTTAACCCAGCCCCCCCAGGCCTTGCATGCAGGGACGCACTGCACATCCTCCTAATCATTGTCACTTCTGTACGTCTGAGCCTGCAAATATCCTCCTCCTTTAGTGCCCAGGTCTCACTGCCATACAGCATTACACTCCTAACACATGCTGCATACAAAGACCCCTTACCACATAGGGAGAGTCCTCTCAATGTCAGGAGAGGCAAGACTCCCTGAACTTCTTCCAACCACTTCTCACCCTAGCCGCAGAGCTAGCTCCAGCCCCACCTCCAGCACTCATGTGTCCCAAATAACAAAGCTCTTCCACACACTCAAGAAACTCATCAGGAAGTTCAATCCTTTCACGCCTGACAATCTCCACCTGCTCACCCCGGCACGCCGTACACATAAAATCAGCATTATCTCGCAGTCTACCTCTGATACCACTATATCTCTTGTGCACCCATTTATCACAAACACTGCACAAGATGGAATTACTTCCCAAGCCTTTATGGAAAACTGCACATAGCCACTCTCCCTAGTCTTTGACAGTACTGTCACCAACCCTCGATATCATCACTTTTGTTTTATCTGCATTAACCCTTAAGCCCTTGTGCCCCATACCATCTCTCCACTTCCTAAATCTTTCCTCAACCTCCCTTTCGCTCTCTGCAATCAACACCAAATCATCAGCATACAACATCTCCCACAGGAATCCGTTTCTAAAGTCACGTGAGAGGGTTTCAAGTACCATGATAAACAACATGGGACTCAAAACTGACCCCTGATGCACACCAACACTCACGGAAAACTCATCACTCACATCTCCATTCACTCTTACCTGGGTGCAAGCACCCACATACATAGCCATAACCACCCTAACCAGCCACGCCTCCAAGCCAAGCTTTCTTATTGTCCACTTTACCACCTCTCTAGGGACTCTGTCAAAGGCCTTTTCCAAATCAACAAAAATAAAATACATATCCCTTTTCTTCCCAATATAATTTTCCTGAAGCTGTTGAACAATGAATATGGCATCAGTGGTCCCCTTGTCTGGCATAAACCCAAACTGCATCTCATCAATATTCACTCTTTCTCTAATCATACCTTCTAGAACTCTCTCCATTACCCTCATCATCTAATCTAAAAGCTTTACACCTCTATAATTTCCTCTTTCCAGGGCATCACCCTTCCCTTTATACACATTTACAATTACACTCTTCAACCAATCATCTGGGACAACACACTCATAGATAATCATATTTATCAGGTCAGTGACTAATATATATATATATATATATATATATATATATATATATATATATACATATATACAATAAGAAAAAGAGATCAAATTAACACAAGTGTTTCTTTTAGTAAAGTGAACAGCAGGATCTATGTTTACATGGATTACTGCATATATGTAACTATAAAAATGTAGCAGACCACTTGACACATTTTTTGCACTCATATGGAAATACTGAGTATCTGTAATTAGTACTTCCACAAAAAGAATAACCTAGCTGATGCACAGCACTATGGGAGTTTAATTACAGTGTCAAATCAGGGCAGCATTACATCAATGGTCATTGCTGCTTAACAATCATGTATGAAAATAAAAATGTAGTCATTCCTTGCTAAAACTCTTGCATGTGTGCAGACAAAAGGTACTTTCAATTTACACAACTTTTAAGTAAGACATGATTCTGGTCCATGAATGATGGGCTAAAAGCACAACAATCATTCATTTCTGACTTCAAAACAATGTGTAATGAGTCACAAACAACTTAAGGTGAATAAATAGTGTTGATTCATCAGCAAATTAATAATGGAACTGACAGAATTTTAAACAAAGAAAACCTGAACAGAGAAATGCTATGTGAATTATAGAAGTGTGTTCAATCAGACCCATCCATGTGCACCCAGCCATCTTCTACTACTTAACCTAACTTGTGCACATATTCTCTCATGAACAGCCTAGCTTTTTTCAAATATCACCACTTGAGTGTAACAGAAGTGGTGATATATGAAAAGGTGTAGGACAAAGAAATGAACCTCTAGGAACAAACTAACCAATCTATGCAATGAGCTGGAAAACTACCAATAAGCAAAAATCCATCCATCCATCATCCAATCCTAAATTGCCCCAAGAGGAGTGTAGGAGCCCGGGGCTAGGCACTTGGTCTCGACATTTAAGATGAGAGTGACGAGCCTCACTCATCGCTGAGTGGCATTACATGAGCAATCAACCCCAACCATCCCTTGGATATAAACCTTCACTGGCTCAATCCGACTGGAGCGCAATAATTACCCACTAAACCACCAGGTGCCAAAATTTGGTTATATGGTTACCACCCAGCATAGTAAATGGTTTCCTGGTGTACAGAAAACCATTTGGCTTGTCACTCAGTGTAGAGTCACCCACAGGCAGAAGGAAAAGGAAAGAATGAAGGAAAGAAAGACAGAAGAGGGAGTGTAAAGTCACCGTAGGCAGAAGGACAAGGAAAGAATGAAGGACAGAAAGACAGAAGAGGATGGAAGGAAAGAAGGATCGTAAAAAAAAAATAAATACAGTAGAAGTCCGATTTTTCGGCATCTATGGGAGCAGGCTAGTGCCGAAAAATCAAAATTGCCGAATTATCAAAAACCCTACCCACTCAATACCTTATATGTTTTGGTGAACACTATCATCACTACTCATATCATTACAAATGTGTTTGGAGAGAGTACTGTATACTGTTTGATACTGTACAATACTGTAATGAATACAGTACTATACATGAATATGAAAAATAAAGAAATTAGTGAACATACTGTATATAAATGTAATGGTACAGTAGGCCTACAAGTTCACATGCACTTACCTAAACTTATAGTAGGTTCCTTATTTACATATGTACAATAGAAGGGGTTGATTGGAGTCTGCTACTGCTGGAAGAAGTCCCCAGCAGTAGAGGCTCCTCATGGAGAATTTCAAGACTGACAAAAAAAATCGGAAAATCTGCCGAACGATCAGAGATTTTCGTAAATGGGACTATTTCTCAAAACTGCCAAAATGTCAGATTTGCCGGGGAATAGGATGCCGAAGAATTGGACTTTTACTGTAAGTAAATATATAAATAACCATAAGTCAGACAGAAGACAAAGGAAGAAGCAGTGGCCCTTAATCCATTTGATCCTTCTCCCCCCTCCCTCATCTCAAGATTATTTCATAAAGTTTGGAAGAGTATCTATGTGAGAACCTCGAGGTTCTTACGAACTCCTCCACTTCCGAAAGTCTCTCCTAAACTGAATAAAATTGTTTGTAAGGAGCACAAATGACGCCAACCTCTTTAATTTGATGGTATACTGTATCTGTATTGCTGCTGTTTATTCTCCAGATATTTTTATTCATCTGAGGACAAACTTTTGAACTGGAGAGGTTTGATATAGCCTTCTTTAACCCCTTCAACATTACAAGCCACCGAAAGTTCAATACTGTATTAATCATCTGGTGGTATACCGATTATTTATATCATTCGTATCATTTATAACAACTTAACATACTTGCACGTGTCACTCTTGGTCACCTAATGACGGCTCTCATTGCTGACCGATCTCTGGTAGCCTCCATATTCTGTCCCTTACCACTGAGGTCACACTCTATGACCTCATCCCAAGTCTGTTTTGGTCTGCCTCTTGTAATTCTACCCCTGACATTCATACTTCTTACTTTCCACACGCAATCGTCATCCTCCATCCAACATGTCCAACCAATCTATATCTACCCCTCCTCATCACAACAACAATACATTGAAGTCCCATCCTTCCTCTCAACTCTTCAACTGCAATCCTTGCCCTGACTGAAGAGCTATCAAAATAAAAAAAGGAATCACAGTACTGAAGGGGTTAACTCAGAACACCAATACAGGGGTAGGATTAATGCAGTTCATCCCTGTATTGCAACCTTACAATGATGCTCTTAACACACTCTGGTTCCACTGACTTGTTCTTAGCTAAATATAATAATCTGGTGTTAGCTAGAATAAAACAAAAGTTATTTTGACAATGAGAAGATAAATCTATGACAGTAGTATCACTCTCTGGCTTCTGTGACTAACTCTCAGTTGCATAAAATCATCTCACATCTGCAGAGATGGGACACTGGAGATGCCCTCATCATTAAGGAGTTAAATTTAGCTTATATGATTTTTTATTATATGCATTTTCATCCACATCCCCACAGTTATGTACACACAGATCCAACTGCAGTAAAACAGCAGATGATGATGATGTAGTAACTTCTTTATCACATGAAATGTGAACCCAGTGGACTACAGGCTTAAACTGCCTTCTCCTACAGTCCACTGTCCTCCTTTCAGGGACTACCGAAGTAGTTCAGGAACATTTGTACAAGTATAACCAGGCAGTTGAGTTGCCCAGTTATACTGGTGGCATCACCATATGAGTGTCCATCTCCAGCACCGAAATATCAGTAATCACTGGTGGGGGGGGGGGGAAAGCACTAAACTTTACCTTGTAGTTCCACAGAAGATTTGGAAGAGAGTGATCCTGATTAAATTTGTAGTAAAAGAGTGGCCAGTTGGCTGTAGCTTTGAGCTTCTCTCTTCTCTTACGCAGGACTAGTGGACGTTCTCGAAATTTCTCTTCAGCAGTCTTCTCTCTCTTCATTCTTGACCTCCAATGTTGTAATGCAAACTATAAAATTAAACAAATACATTATCAATTTCTAATTACTGTTTTCAGAAAACGGTTGTCTTTGTAAATTTGTTTTATTATTACACCAGTGCCATTTGTTATTTATAACAGTATTATTTTAGGTACTAAATGTAATGCATGGAACTAGCTCTACTGCAATACGATACTGTACATGTGTATTTATCAAGAGAAAATCCTGGTGTGCTGAAGACACAAACTCTCAAGGTCACACTAAAAAGGTTATCACATAACATTAATTTTCCTCAGCCGTAGTATATGAAACACTTAAACACTCCACAATGAACCCAAATCTGATATGAAACTGGGACCAGAGCAAGTTCACTGAGCTGTACTCATTTCAATTATTCCATGCTTATGCTTGTATTTTTTTTCCTTCAGTACTGACAGAATACTGATAATGTCTCAAACATAATACAGTACCAGCAATTTATGCAAACCATGTGAAAATTCAAGCTTAAATGAAGCTAAGTGTTGATGAATGCTTTTACAATAAAACGATGCCTTTTCTGTTTTAACTCTGCTATCTCTGATTATTTGATTTAGCTTAGGACATTTATTTCAAACTGGATGGGTTACACAGAGCTATCCTAAACTGACAAAATTATCTGGATGCTGCAAGAATAACTACAATATAAAGAGACATCACCATGCTGAAGGAGCTAAGGCATCAAATACTCAAATCTTGCAACTGATACATAGTATGCCAACTGTCTGATGCAATAATAATTACGATAAAGTACTCATGCACATTACAATACTGTACAGGCCTATTTCTGCAACTGGGTGTTGTCACCCTCTACACTATGCTGTAATAAGTGATGCAATAAGATGTACAATGGTTGCCAAGTAGCACATTTAACACTAAATGTATCATACAGTAAAATACACTGGTTTTCAATGCACTGAACCCAAATCCTCTTCTGTCTTTTGGTCATATTCATCTCCCATTGCTTTGTTACTCAGTTTTTCCACTTTACTTTTTCACTCTAGGTATTACTCTCACCAGTTTTTTCCACTCTTTGTGTCACTCTACATACTACATACATACTAGAAAAAAAAAAAAAAAAAAATCTAAAATGACTAATAAGATGAAGAGATGGAAAACCTGCAGTAACACAAAGTGGGGGGGGGGGTAGGGGGAAGCAAGACAGCATTTGGGATGGGAAGGAGATTTAGAGCTCCATACTTATTACTACATTCCACTTCCACTGTAGTAAAGAGTACGAAACTTAGAATCTCCTTCCATTTTAGAATATATATTTTTTCTAGTTCATTTTTTTACGGCAGCTTGCTATCAAATACACATTAGCTATACTATAAAATGACTTTTAACTGTGTGATAATTACTACCATGATTACTGATTTGTAAAATGCTCAAGTGGAATGGGGCAACACAAATCTTTGGAGTATCACAAATTCTATGAGGTCTGACTGCTACAGAAAGTTTTTAGACTGTAACTTGCATACTGCAGCTCAAATACTGCTCTAAATGTGAAAAAGAAACATTCCTGGTTGTTAAGAAGCACTTTGGTGCAAAACACACTTGTGTACACCTTTTTGTTTTGGAATTATGCCTGATGAAGTAAGAAATTGAAAAACAAAATTGATATTTTTGCAACCTGACTTCACAACTCTTATGAAGGTTAGTGGGGCTATGCAAGTAGCTTTACACTTAAGCATTACAGGTCTTTTGGCTCATATGCTTAAAGCCGGATTTTGCAAGCATATTAGTGTGGGTGCCCTTATACCCAATGTACTCACATGAGACATCATTTGACCCTGCACCAACCCTACGAGGTACTGATTACTCATACAGTAATGCAACCTTCTCAACTCTCGTTGTCAGTTTCACACACAAGAATCTACCGCCAAGTGCCTTAACCCTCCAAGGGGTAGCCACAAACTAATTGCCTCATGTCATCCTGTCCTCTGTGAAGAAGGCTGCTCTCTCTCCAACTCAAATCACCTCACTCATACACTTCTCCACCCCATCCCCCACTTCATCCTTGGTCTCCCCCTCCTCCTCTTTCACATACACTCTCTCAGACAACCTCTCATTTTTCAATCTCTCCACGTGGCCAAACCATCCCAAGGTACTCTCCTAACTCTTTTCAGTTCATCCACAACCCCACAGCATTTCTTAACTTCATCATTTGTCACTGTTTTGCCATGGAACTCCACGTCTGCCTAGGATAGATGGTGACTGAGTGGTTAGAGAGGTGGTCTCCTGTCCTTATGAATGTAAGTTTAATCTCTGGTCAAAGCAGGGTTCAATTTAAGAATATGAATTTCATTAAAACAGACTTAACTGATCTCTCACAAGACACACCTACATGTCATAAAAACACCCCTGCTCATACCAATACTATCTATTCTATCTATATACCTAGGCTGCTTTCCCCAAGGAATGCGAGGTAGCTCATACCAATACACTAGTCTAGAATGAGACAGCCCTAGCATGTATTCAGCATGAATGGTGGGTGATAGCGCAGAAGTGACGACATGTGAAGGTCTAGTACATAGGAAGAATGCTGGGCCTCCAAGAATGGCCTATGGACAAAGCCACTCCATGAAGCATTTAATTACAGTGCCATCCCCAAAATAAAAATTCCAGATTTTTAATAATAACAGCTTCCCCTCCCCCCCCAAAATACATACATACATATATATATATATATATATATATATATATACACTATCAAAGAACTCCTGATCTAGTTTCCAGGCTCACTGTTACCTTGAAATAGTGCCATAATAGTCTACAGTAAGCCAAGCTAGCTCGAGCTGGCCTCACATGAACCATGAGATTGATTTAATAATTTTCTGTTCCGTGATTCTGTCCCACAGGGGAAGGAGGGAAGCACTGTGTACTGTTGAGTTTTCACACCTCAACCATGAAAACCATGATTGTGGGATATTACATCTGAGCATGGAAACAGTGAATGATAAAGGGAATGTCATTTAGGTGGGTGGCTACATTTTTAACTGATGGTAATGATACAGTTCAATTTCCCAAAAAAATGTTTTCCAAAACTATTTTGATTCTAACTACTTCAGATTTGGAAAACTGCACTGTATTTATTTATTTATTAGATCTTAAGATATTAATTACTTGTATACTTTTTTACTGAAGTCCACTTCATTTTCATCCAATGCAACAAAACAGGCATTAATAGATCCATACCACTTTAACCCATACCAGTTTACTTGATGATAATTTAAAGATTACAGCTTTAATAGTCATGCATCCTGTTTTGTGTGAATAAAATGATCAAAGCATAACATATTTTCTTGTATTTACAAAGGATTGGTCTTTTACAGCATGCCATCTGAGATAATTACTGACGTAGTGTGACGGGCATTGAAGAGGAGCCTACATATGGTGCCACTATGGGCCTAGGTGAGGCAGCTGTATATCCCACCCAGGAGCCAAACTTCCTCATACTGACCTACCCATTGCTGTGGGAAGGACCTTGGTCCTACCCTAGTGAGGTGCTCTTTACCTCAAGGGGGCACTAGTTCCCTACATGGTGTATGTACAGTAATATATTATACCGTACTGTACCTGTGGGACGGTCCCACAGAAGCAGTTATTTACCTGCGGTTGATGGCCTGCTTGGCCATAAAGACTGAGATTATGTAATAACAACAACAGTAAGTCTTCAACATGTGGCATTCTCTAAGACAAGAGACATAGCAATCATTTTATATAAAGTACAACTGTGAACCACAGTTTGTGTCCATCCTCTCACCTTACCTCTGGCTGGAGAGAGGTCACAGCCAGGGATAAACATTGAACAACGACCTGATCAGCATTATGGCAGTAGTCCAAGGCTCTTCTAGAGTACATGAGGAATGGTTCGTGGTGACTCATGCAGTCTGTAAATATCTTGAAAGTACAGTACCAACAAGTTCTTCACTCAGTGTGAACTTTGGCTATGACTTCCTTTCACCCTGACATATCATTAAAGGAAGAGCAGAATATACAGCTTATGACTACAAGATTAAGATGATGAGCAGATAATATCACTCATTGCAAGACTGGAAAGTGAACAGATAATACAGCTAATGACTGTATGATTAAGAGGGTGAGAAGATGATTATCACCCATGACAAGACTGGATGGTGAGCAGATAATGCAACTCATGACTGTATAACAACCTTCATTTATAAGTATAATAATACAAGAAGAGGCATGTTGGAGATCTGATGTAACACTAATGTATTTGTCTATGTCTTGCATCTAGTGTCTGAACAACCCCGTTTTAGTGGTCACAACAGCCAATGTGAGATGGAAAAAATGCACTTCTGTAGTGACAAGTAATACCTACATCACACCACCCCTGTAGTATATATAAGTGTAGCAGTTTTACCTCTAAGCAATGATAATAAACATACAGTATTAAAAACATGTTTGAAACAGCTCTTGTTCTTACTAGAAAATTAATATTTAAAAATTTAAGCTTGGAGTAAGAAGCTATAAAAAATTAATTCTGATGAAAGCTTTGCAACATTGAAAAGCCACAATGCAATTAACACTACACCAGGCCAGTCTTGCGTAACTTTTCTACCTCGTTCCCACGCTGGGGGTGAGTTGTCAACGAAATACATGTGCATGTCTGGCATATTCACCAACTTCCTGTGCCATGCATTTGGGCCATGAAAAGTCACTACAAAAATAAACATCATCGGCACGGAATTGGTTGGCCAACTGATAACGTGTCAGCGCGTTATTGGCCCGGAATCGGTTGGCCAACAAATGACGTGTGGGAGTGTCATCGGCCCAGAATAGTGCTAATTGGCACTTCATCAAAAGCGAAAATACTTATATGTTTACAATGATGGTGTAAAGTACTGTACAGCGAGTGCTTGCATGACGCGCAATCACAAAGCATGATTCTCACAAAACATGAGACATGCCATTTTGTGTCCCCAAAATGTTACAACACGGAAAAAAATAACTATAACGTGGTCGGAGGAAGCTGCTCATTTTTTCCAGAATCTGGCTACATGGTGACAATGGATATAATGTGACGGGAGGCCCAAATTTATGCTTCAAAGTCATACTACACAGCCAACGATAGACTGAATATGGCACGAGGCACAAAATTACAGTGGGAATTCACACAATGCAGCAAGTGATAGACTGAGCGTGGATTGCATCGGCCTAAGAAGTATTGCTATCACATGTCTGCGCATGGTGTCATCACAGTCCACTGAGCATTCCTGCCCCAGCTGAGCCTACCCTCTCCCTGTGCTCTGGCTGCACACGTGATCTGTGTGATCTTTGCTCTTTTTTTTTTTTTGTCCACCTGACCCAGTCCAACCATGCCACCACACCGTGACCCTGTTAAACGTCAGACGTCTCTGACTCAGGAGCAGAAGATGGATGTCATCATGAGGAAGGAGAGAGGACAGTGGAATTGTGACACTGTGAAATTTTACAAAGTTAACGAGGCCACCATTCGTACGATTCTCTGCAAGAAGGAAGCTATTCTGAAGCCAGCTCCTTGTTTTTCCTTGAGCAGGCATATACAGCCTAAAATAAATTTTTCTCTCTTAACTAAGAATGTTTTATTAGAAAATGGAGACTTGGGAAGGTCCCCCACTCTAGTTTCCTTGTTTTTACTGTAAAAACAAACATAATTCACAAGCATGGAATCAACTGTAAATATGTTTGAAAATCTCACCTCTGAACAACAATGACCTGTGACAAGGGAGTACCTATAAATCCCAGCTTCCCAGCAACACAGGAAGAATCACTCCCACATTTGGTAAAGTTGTACAATGGGATGATGCAACAGTTTCAGTCTGACTTGGAGCTGAAGGGGGTTCAAGTCAGGCCAAAATTGTTTCTCTCTATCTCTCTCCACAACAGCAACTTAAAATATGGAAATAATTCTTCCATTTGAACACTCAATGGCACCATGAGATCAAGATACAGGCCATAAATACAAAGCATGAAATGTTCGCTGATTTAACTTATATATATCATAAGCTGTTGTGTTGTTGTTACTGTTGTTGCTACTTAACCCTGGTCTGTCTGGCTGAACAGACCTGTCAACCAGAGGTAAATAACTGTTCTGTGGGGCCATTCTACGGGTACAATACAGTGCAGACATCATGTAGGGTTCCAGCACCCTCTTGTGGTGCAATGTGCCTCACCAGGGTCATATCAGGATCTTTTCCACAACAAGGTGCAGGGAAAGTTTAAGTTTTGCTCCTGGGTGGATGTCACAGCTGGTTCACCCAGGGGGCATAGCACCACCACATGCAGGCTCCCTATTAGCATCTCTAACTTAAGTAAAGCAATACAAGTAATGTAGAGTTATAATCCTTCCTGTTATGTCTGCACAGAGGTTCCTGTTATATGGTGATGCAGGATCATTAGCTTTACCTGGAAAGGAGCACAGTGAGACAGTGAAGAGCAATTTGCATTTCTTACCTGTTAAGTTGAGGGCTTTAAGATGCTGGATTTAGCGAAATGTGATTATCAACCCCTTCACTATAGTGATGAATCTTACAATTTAGTCACACAACATGTCAATTTCATTTAACAATTGTTTCACCTCTAGTTGCTTAAAGCTATACAAAAGTCCATCATTTCAGTTCAAAAGTCTCCATTCAGCTGATTAATATCATCTGGGGAATAATATAGAAATATGTCACTGGACTGAAGGGGTTAAAGACATAAAACATCCAGGTGATGTGTGGGTCTTTACGAAACATTGTGCAAGTTAGCGGTTCTTGCAGATGCAACATATAATTAACTAAACTGGGTGACATGATGGGGCAATCTGTTTAACACCAAACATGCCATAATTAATAACATGGGAAATGATGGTCAAAGATTCCCCCCCTCCCCATGGCACCTCTGGAGTTCCTCCATGATGAATTGTAATAAAAATGGCATGAGATACTGCATGGAGGAGCTCCAAAGGCATCATGTGTCCAAAATTCATTGCTGTAGGCTTTATTTTTTCAGTTTTGATTTTGGTGAGTTCATTATTACTCCATGTAGCTCCTGATAAACAAAAATCTGCAGCAAACATATGATTATCATGTACCGTATATGGAAAAATAAGACCAGACATGCAAATATGTGAGTTATCAGGTACATAATATATATATATATATATATATATACATATATATATATATATATATATATATATATATATATATATATAATGTTAACCTCCCTAGCAAGGTGCCACCCACAAGCATGAGTCTACAACTTCATTCCTTATGGCTAACACTAAATAAAAATTCAAACATCCCCAACCAAGCCTCCCTGATCACTACAAATTACCCTACCACTTCACTTCTTGTATGTCAAGCCTTTACGCCCAGGGATGTCCTTTTCACTCTATTCTTGCCAGCTCCTGCTGATTTCATTCAATTTATGAAAGACTTTTCACACTAAAAGGAATAAATGCAACCTTAATAAAGCTCTCAGAATATGAAAAATCTTCCCAGAGCTGGATAAACGTGTCATGTAGAAACTATACTAAAATAAAAAGGACATCAACTAGAATTAGTAACTACAGATCTGTCACGCGTTGGCGCGATTAAGTATTTGAATAAACTCGTGACATTAACTTTGGTAGGAAACCGCGAATTCTAGTGGAATCCCAGTATTTATCGCTCAGTTTAACCGCCACGTATTCACCCGATCGGGAGTGTTTTTCAGGACATCTTTTACTATTTCATAAGTGATCGTCTTTGTGCGTGACATTAACCTCCGCCTGAGTTATATTGCGGGTGTGTATCGCTCACACTCGTTGGCCGTTAGCAAGTGTGGCCACGACACTCGCCTCTCTCCCACAATTTGAATCAGTCAAGATTTGAGCGCCGTGGAAGCAGGTAGCGTGTGTGGCAGTGTCCTTCCTCAGCAACGACGCCTAGTTCCCGCCGACACTGTTGGATTCCCACCTAGCGTGATTGGCGAGAGACTCAGTGTGTGCAGTGTCCTTCCTCAGCAACGACGCCCAGTCATCCACTTTGTCCACTCTTCTGACCAGTATTTCTTTTCGTTTTTTTCCTAGGTTTAAGAGTTAGCTTTTGAGTGAGCGAGTGAGTGCGATCTCCTTATTTTGAATTCATTTTGAAATGTAACGTAAATTTATTTCACTGTAATCAATAAATTTAACAGTTCTTTTTCTTGAGCTTAATGTAATGTAAATTCATGTTTTATTTTCCATATTAAGCGTATTTCACTTATAGCTCCTAGTTTGCATAAACGCTTTGTCTTATTCACAACTGGTACTTAGGCCAGTCCTTTTTATTAACTTAAATCCGTTGTGCCATCTAGGAGTTAATTGTACCAGCAAGAACCTGTTTATCATTAATAGCATTAGTTACTGATTGTCAGGGGTGGAGTTACTTTCTCCAGAGGCCAACAGTACTAATAAACAGCACGTGTGAATAATTAGTCTCTGCTGTGTACTGTTGAGAAAGTTTATAAATTCTCGTCCTTAGAGAATCGGTGAAGTAAGCCGGAATAAAGTCATCATTGCTTGATTTTCACAAGACAATTCATTGTCCTGTTCTTAAGTATTATTGAATAATATTCTTTAATACTGTATACTCTCAAAAACCCTGTGACAAGATCTCCCTGTAAACCACTTCATTCCATTTGCTCTGTTCCATACAAGCCTTCCACCCTCCACACTGGAGAGGGATGCCTTCACGTACTGGCACTGATGTGACTCTGTGGCTCCACTTCCTGATTATATAAACATCCTCAGCTTCCACCCAATTCCCCAAGGGGAGAAGGATAATTTGAACCTGCAGTCTACTGTGTTCATATTCAGATGAGCCTGAGGTTGAAACTACAACTACTACTGCTACTCCTGCTGGTGTGGGTGCTTAGACTTCCATTATTTAAAGTTTCTCTGGCACCATCATTCCACTTCTCTGGGCTCTTCTTCCTCTCACTCCCTATTTATACCTCTATCTATATTCTGGTATTTTCTTTATCAATCTTCTGTAACAGATTTTTTCTCCATAGCCAAATCAATTTAAAGGCAGCCTAATCTGCAAGGATGTGTGTTTCTGTAAATAATGATCCATCTATCTATCAAGAGCCAGATACCTTAATCCCAGAAGAGGTGGCCATAAATGAACTGCCACCTGTCACCCTGTCCTCTGTAATCGGGCTGCCTTCTCTTCAATTCACATTCCCTCTCTCATATAATGTACCTCTCTACCTCATCCCTCCATCTCAACCTCAATCTTGCCCTCCCCAAGTGAGCTCTTCTTGTCAGTCAATTATAATGAAGTCTGATATATTGTCGCTTTGCAAGACAATGCATGGTGGTACACTGGCAAATATATGTACAAGTCATTACACAGCAGTTATTCTAACCTGACAACAATCCCTAACAATACTCAGCCCAGTTGAAGGCCAGATGTTATCAGACTGGAGAGTCAATTTTACTAATAACTAGAATCATTATTGCCTCATAACTAAGGCTCATTCTGCTTCACTCAACCATGACTAAGTTTCCAAGTTGTGGGAGTAAAAAAAAAAAAAAAAAAAATAATCATAATCAAAATCACCCTCATTCTATCATAATTTCCAATTTTCAATCTTTGAGCACATAAATCAAATGACAAAATTAGTCTCAAGTATAATGTCCCATGCTACTGTCCTGTAAGAGGTGCAAAGCTGCTTGAAACACACATGTGAATCACCACAACCAGTACCAAATAGAGAGAGAGAGAGAGAGAGAAGGGGGGGAGGGGAGGAGGTTACTGGGCAAACAAGGAAGCATTGCATACTTTTCAATAACATTAACATACAGGATGTCATGCATTTAGAAACTATTTAACACTATATTACACTATACAAAATGCAAAATAAAAGTCAGCATTTACTGCACGTCCAAGTAACTTACCGTATCCTGGGTAACCCAAAAAGAAAATTAACACCATAAATACGTTACACTTCAAGGATTCTCATTCTGAATAATAACAAAAGCATATCTTAGTGTTGCTATTATGCCCACTGATATCTAAGCAGAGTGACAGTAGATAAAACCAATACACATGACTAACAATTAAAAATATAAATGAGTATGAACAGATTACGCAACATATGCTAAAACATCACCTGTCCAGCCTATAAACTATACTGAAGTTTTTCAATACAATGCATCCTCTTAAAAATATAACTAAAGAGGGCCTTCTCCAACATGGTATACAAACTATCTACCAGATTTTTAAGTCAAAATATCAAAGTATTTGGAATATGCCTTACATTCCTTCATTAAATTTGTTAAGTATATACAGTTCACATTGCTACCTTCTACCCTTCTATCTACAAACAGACCTTCTATCCATCTACCTACAAACATATCTCACTCCCACAAGACCACAAGTGAACTGCCTCCATGCCACCCTGTCATTTGTCATTGAACTGCCCTCTCTCCAACTCATACCCCTCTTTCTCCTTTACCTCTCCACCCCATCCTTCAGCCTCATCCTCAAGCTCCCCCCTCCCTCACTCCACCTCATCCTCAGCCTCCCTCTCCCCCTTCCACTTCATTCACATGAGCTCTTTTGATAAGCTGTCCCTCATTATCCATCCTCTCCAGATGGCCAAACAATACTACCAAACCACTAATATCAACAGCGTATATGCTCGCAGCCAAATATTAACACCAACACAAAACAGTTGCAGGTCCTGTAGTCTGCTGAGACACCTTGCCTTAGCATCATTTACTTCCCTCTTCTACCTATCCATCATCCAATCCCTTATTACCTCATCAGTAATGCTGGGGCCCATGGTCAGGTTAGTCAGTCAAGACATTCTAGGTGAGTGACCTGTCACTCAACCCTGGGTGGCATTATACATGCAGCAAATCCCAACCAACCCCTGGATGTAAACCTTTATAAGGCACACCCAATTGGAGAATGTTAACCTGCTAAACCACAAGGCATTCATTTGATTATATGGTTACCAACCAACACAGTAAATGGTTTTGTGGGCTACAAGTATACATTTGGCTTGTCACTCAGTGTAGTTTCATGAAGACAGCACTACAATGCAAAGTAGTCACTCTAACTGGACTGTTCTAACCACCTAGTGACTATACTATAGGCAACTTAATTCGTAAAGATTTTTTTTTTTTTTTTTTTTTTACACTTTCGTTCCATTCCTGTGTTTCTCCTATTTATCCAATGAATTAATTAATACTGTAGTTACCAGTGACTTACTATCTTTATCATACCATTCTTCACAAAATTACCTTATACAAGTCAAGAGTCACTGGATACTGGAATATATCTGAGCTTAACATTTACACAAAATGAATGGCAAATCATGTCACTGAGATTTTTTATTTTAGCTTAAATCAGTAAATAAATCAGGTACAAAATAAAAGAAATAAGTCCAGTAATTTCAATAATGGTGAAGACTTTTTGAGTTTACTCTTGCTACTCTCAGACAACTTTTTTCAGTTTATGGGAGACTTCTTGTAGTAAAGGGATAACTGAAGGCTAAATCTTCAAGCTTGAAAAGCACCTAAAAGCCAAGCTGAAGTACTGTCTAGGCAAAAACTTCTTAACCTCTTCAATTCAGTGACACTTTTTTACATTTGTATTTGATTCTCGCTGCCTCCTAATCATTTTCTTAAGTGTGAGAGACTTTTGAACTTGAAGAGGAAAATACAGCCATCAATACCCCTTTCTATGTGACGGGTGTTTACCCTGGTGAATAAAATCATTAGTAGTAAAAATTAAATGTAAAACATGTAACTAGACTGAAGAAACTGAAAAAGCCTTCAATAACCCCTTAAACATGAAGTCTTTCCAACCTAAGCTGAATATAATCACCTGGTAGATGCAACAATAAAATTTAAAATACATCAGAGGACTGAAGAGATTAACAGAACCTCAGAAGGCAACAAAGAACAAAATATAAAATACTTCATTATCCTGTCAAAAGGGTTATGTAATGAAAGCCCTAATTTAAAGTTATTTCACCTGAAGTTGCTTCAATACAAAGCTGCTCATGAATTAACTACATTTCTTTAATTAACAGCTGCAGTGCTTCATTAGAAAGCCACTTTCTGCCACTAGAATGGTTTTCTGTGCATCATCATCATTGTCTTCTGTACATTTATCCCTTAAATCATGAACCTGAGGCAGTCTCACTTAAAGCAGCCTTTTGCCTGACCACAGCAAAGACTTCGAGTGAGGACTGACTGTCTGCTGAAATAACATAACACTTCAGTAAAGTATGAAGTGTCAAACACACTGACACACTACTGACTGTGACTGTGCATCATTCAAGTCTTCCAAATAAGTAAACTTGTGAGACAAAGTTTCCACTCACTCTCTACCCTCATCTCTGGCTGAAAAGACGTCATGGCCAAGGATGCACACAGGAAAAAATAAAATGTGCATTGTTAACCCCTTCAGTCTGTTGATGTATGTCTTGTATTTTTGGCCATCTACTAACTACAAGTGAAGATGTGTATGCCTGTGAGGTGCAGTCAGGATTCAGGGGCCTTGAATGGCGATTTAATGTGAGTGTGGCCCATTCAACTAAACATTTTTTTTTTTTTTTACCTGGCTCTCTGTACCTACCACAACCCATCCAAGGGTGGGAAAAGATGTATGGATGACAGTAGATGATGATGATGATGATGATGATTTAGAAACCTTAAGAAGTTTTTTGAAACTGGAAGGAAAAAAATATCTTTCATAAACCACTTCACTATCAGAGACCCCTCCTGAAGCTGAATATTGTCATCTGAAGGCAGGGTAGTTAAAATAATAAATAAGACACGATCCTGAAGGGGTTACTGATTTGAAGTTTTTCTAGAGCCCTTAAGTAAAAGCATCATCACCAACTATTCCTTCTGTAGTCCATCCATCCATCCATCATCCAATCCCACTTTGCTCCATGAGAAGTGTAGGAGCTCGGGGCTAGGCAAGTTGGTCCTGACATAAGATGAGAGTACCAACTATTTCTTCTGTAGTTAGGGCTGTTTAGAGTTTGCACTTTAATACTGGATATCAAGTTTTCATTCAGTCTAAAATTATGACCACAATTTCTCTCCAGCCAAGGGGTAGGATTAATCCCTTCAATTGGGCGATGTAATTTATATTTTATTCTTGCTCCCAGCAGATGAGTTTACTCAGTTTAATTTTTATTTCTAATGATTTTTTTTTACAGATATGTTAGATATGGACTTCATTAAACCTTCTACTACAAAATATCTCCCCAAAGCAACATAAATTACTTCACGGTAGCAAAAACAAACTACAAGTCAATGTCATCAAACTGAAGGAGTTAAATGTTAGCACAATCAAAGGATAACTACAGTATATTGTTTTCACTTTAACTGGGCTTTAAACTGCCATCTTTGCCTTGAATGCTGAGTTGTAACATCAGATTAAGACTGGAATATTATGCCAGTTGTGAAGAAGTGCTACTGAAAGGATGCCCCTGAGCAATACGCTGCAAAAGGATGAAAATCTGGTCCATGTGAAGGTGAAAGAACTATAATGTGCACAATTAATCCCACACCACTCATACTCAACGCATGCAGCACAGTACTTACATCAACATGCTTTTCCAGGTATGCTTCATAGTAGGCCTCCACGTGCTTGGCCCCTATTTGCAAATGTCTTTCCACTGTCTCTATTTTCTGTACAGCAAAATAAATTGTAAAAAAAAAAAAAAAATGAGGGACAATGATCACAGGAAATTAGTTAAATGAAAGAGAAGGTTGAGTAATATCAATCATTCCACTGACATGAAAAAATAAGCAGACAACATGAATTATTTTACACACTTCAAAGGACAAAATAAATTAGTTTACTTTATAACCACAAATGACATAGCAATGCAAAGCTGAAAGCAAGGAAACATCTGAATGCAAATTGAGGGAAGCACATAATATCTACAGCTGCCTTACATATTTTAAACTGTAACTATTAGGTACGAAGTTCCACTGTCAGAAATTATACAACAGTAACACATAAACTGCAAGATTATATGAGAGTTTTCTGTCCATAAACAATACACATAAATTATCTTAATCAGAAAGGGTAAAATCAGACAGGCAGGGGTTTTTCATTTGACATGAACAGAATACTGTACAGTAATACAGCTAAAAATTAATCAAGCTTGTTTTATACAATTTATATCAAAAATTAAAACCATCTTACTTCAAATACGATACAACAGACAAAATTATCCATACTCACATCCATATGTTTCTCCATTAGATGTTCTACTTTCTTAACAGAGGTTTTGTATGCTCTATCTAGTGTCTCCAACACCTGGTTCTTCTTGTTCTTCTCTTCTTCATCTTCTGCCATTTTCAAGTTGTCCCTAATATTGATGCGATCTATGTCATCGAGAGGAACTGTGTCTTTGCTTTCAAGAAATGCAAGAAGACCTGATGGCTGAAAATAAAAGCAGATTAAGACTACATGTGCAGAACACTACTACTAAGCATATCAACACAAAGAATACTATCAACACAAAGAATACTACAATACTACAATACAATTCACTGGAGTATTGAAATGAGCTTATTAAACCAATATAGTGTACTGCAACAATCAGATTCGTTTCATTTTCGTTTAGTTTGAAGGCTCCAACATGCTTGCCTTGGTCACCTAATGGCAGCTCTCCACACCGCTCGATCTTTGACAGCCTCCCTGTTCAGACCCTTAACTGAGGTCACACTTAATGATCTCGTCCCATGTCTTTTTCGGTCTACCCCTCGCAATCACACCCCCAATGTTAACACTTCTCACTTTCTGCACCCATTTATCATCCTCCATCCTCTCCACATGCTCAAACCACCTCACTCTACCTCTCCTCATTACAATGCCAATACACTCCAGTCCCATCCTACCTCTCAACTCTTCCATCATAAACCTAGACCCCCCAGGCCTTGCACGCAGGGACGCACTGCACATCCACCTAATCATTATCATTTCTGTACGTCTAAGCCTGAGAATATCCTCTTCATTTACTGCCCAGGTCTCACTAACATACAGTATTACACTCCTAACATATGCTGCATACAAAGATCCCTTAGCACACAGGGACAGCCCTCTCAATGTCAGGAAAGGCAACAGCTCCCTGAACTTTTCCAACCACTTCTCACTCTAGCCACAGAGCTAGTTCCAGCCCCACCTCCAGCACACAAAATGTCTCCCAAACAACAAAACTCATCCACACACTCAAGAGACTCACCAGCAAGTTCAATCCTTTCACCCCTGACAACCTCCACATGCTCTCCCCGACACACCACACACATAAAATCAGCATTATCTCGCAGTCTACCTCTAATACCACTACATCTCTTATGCACCCACTCATCAAAAACACTACATGAAATGGAATTACTTCCCACGCCTTTGTGGCAGATTGCACATGGCCACTCTCCATCTTCTTTGACAGTACCGCCACCAACCATAGATATCACTTTTATTTTATCTATATTTACTCTTAAGTCCTTGTACTCCATACCATCTCTCAACTTCCTAAACCTTTCCTCTGCCTCCCTTTCATTCTCGGCAATCAACACCAATTTATCAGCATACATTTCCGATGGGAGTCCATTTCTGAAGTCATGTGAGAGGGCTTCGAGTATCATGATAAACAACATGGGACTTGCCTGGGCAACCAAAGCCACTCCCAGGTACTCGAGCCCCGTGAGGGGCCGGGGGGGTTTGCGGTGGTTTGGCCCCCATGCTGTCCTCCTCTTCTCTTCGACAGCCTCTAGGAGGTAGACCCACGACGAAGATGCCACCGCTCCAGGTCCAAGTCCCATGTTGTTTATCATGATACACAAACATGCACAATAACACAACAAGATGGCTGGCAAACTACTTAGCATGCAGATGTGCACACGTAACATTTGCCGGTCAGTCTTCTAACATCAGAAACTTCACAAACGGCATCCCCTAAGGATCTGTTTTCTCCCCTACACTCTTTAACCTATACATGCACGACATACCCACACCCCACACACCACAGATACACATAGCTTCCTATGCAGATGATATAACACTTACATGTACGCACCAAAACGCAAACACAGCTGCACACATCATTCAACCTTACCTCAACACACTACATGAATGGTGCACCACAAACAGGCTCAAAATAGACCCAGCCAAATCTACAGTGACTCTTCTCACAAACTGGACAGCAGAACACAGTCACATCCCACACCTCACCATAAACAACACTCCCCTACCACACACACACACACACACACACAAAATCCTTGGTGTAACATACAATACATCAATGTCACTTAAACAACACATCACAAACATTAAAAATAAAATAACACCAAGACTCAATGCTTTGAGGTCACTTGCCCATACAACATTCAGACACAACAAAGAAACCACCACCACAGTATACAAACAATACATACGTTCAGTGATGAATTATGCAAGCCCTGCCAGGGCTTCTACCCTCACCAAAACACACTACAACACTCTACAGACCATACGGAACAAGGCCCTAAAAATAATCACAGGCTACACAGCTACTACACCCACAAACCACCAACATCAAGAAACCAAAGTCCTCAAAGTCAAGGATCGCCTAGACATGAGAGGCACCCAGTTTCTTGCTGCAGCCTCCACAAACCGACAACATCCACTATATTACATGGCAGCACATCCACCTACACCAAGGAACATCAAAACAACACCCGGCACACGATACCATACACAAATACTGTCATCTCTCCCCCCTCGCCCACCTCAGACCAGCTTCCAGAAGCATATCCACACCCAGATCACTCGCCGCTCAATTCAGTCACTTAAAGACAACACACAGCTGCATGCACAGCCTCCTGACATCCACCCTTCTGAATCCTATCTCCCTCGTGAGGACAGGGTCCACCTGGCCAGGCTGAGATGTGGGCACCATCCAGCCCTCTTAAGCTACCAGAAGAGGCTGGATGACTCCATCGCTGATGCCTGTTCAGGATGTAACACAGCATCCCACTCTATTAAGCACATTATGGAAGACTGCATTGCACACAATCACCTATGCCAACAACACAACATACACTCTTTGAGAGCTCTGTGGGAAAGCCTGGTCTTGGCCATGGCCTTCCTAAGGGACTTGGGGCTGTTCAGCCAGACTGCCTAGGGAACAACTACTACTACAACATGGGCCTCAAAACTGACCCCTGAAGCACACCAACATTCACGGGAAACTCATCACTCAAATCTCCATTCACTCTTACCTGGGTACGAGCACCCACATACATGGCCATAACCACCCTAACCAGCCACTCCTCCATCCCAAGCTTTCTCATTGCCCACTTCACCATCTCTCTAGGGACTCTATCAAAGGCCTTCTCCAAATCAACAAAAACAAAGTACAGTTCCCTTTTCTTTCCTATATATTTTTCCTGAAGCTGGCAAACAATGAATATGGCATCAGTGGTCCCCCTGCCCAACAACAATTGCATCTCAACAATATTCACTCTTTCACTAATGATACCTTCTAGAAGTGGTCCCAGGTTGGAATATGCAGAAGTGGTGTGGTCCCCACATAAAAATTAAGATATAAACAAGATCAAGAGAATAGAAAGCACAGCAACTAAGATGGTCCCTAGCCTGGCAGATCTATCATACAAGGAAAGACGAGAAAAGCTGGATCTGCCTTCCTTAAGAAAGAAGGGAGGGGGGCAACATGATTGCAGTGTTCAGGGCCATGATGGAAGCAGACAAGCTGACAGAGAATATCTGTTTGTCTGGGATGGGGGAACAACGGGAGGACATGGAAAGAAATTGAAAAAGACAAGTTGCCTGAAGGATATCAAGAATACAGTTTTCCATAAACAGTAGATGCATTGGCCTGTGGAACAGCCTGGACAAAGAGATTGTCCAGTCCTAAAACTTCTATCTATCTATCTATCTATTGCCAGACGCCTCAATCCCGTTTGGGGTGGCCACAAACAAATCGCCTCCAAGTCGCCCTGTCCCCCGCCATTTCACTCCCCTGCTCCCAACTCACACACCCCTCTCTCATATACTTCTCCACCCCATCTCTCCATCTCATCCTCGGCCTCCCCCTCCCTCTTTCCCCCTCCACCTCACTCACATACACTCTCTTCGTCAGTCTTTCACCCTCCATCCTCTCCACATGGCCAAACCACCTCAGTGTGTTCCTCATAACGCTTCCTATCACATCCACATCAACACCACAACGCTCCTTTATATCCTCATTCGTCAGCCTGTCTCTCCATGTGACTCCACAGGCTCCTCTTAAATAACTCATTTCCACTGCTCTCACTCTTGACTTGTGTCCTTCCAACAACGTCCAAGCTTCACTTCCGTACGTTAGAGTTGGTATCACAATACTGTCATGTAGTAACTTTTTCACTTCCATGCTCACTTCCCTGTTTCTTATCACTGCTTTCAAAGAACCAGCAACCTTTCTTCCCTGCTGTACCCTTTCAAGCACTTCACCCTCCAAACCTCCATCCTTACTCATCACACTACCCAAGTACTTAAACGTACTCACATTTTCCAATTCCTCACCATCCAACCTCGCTGTACATTCACTGACTTCACCTCTCTCCTAAAACTTAAATGGGTTTAAAGCTAAGTTTGACTGGTTGAG
The DNA here is from genome assembly GCF_032717465.1 of Coenobita brevimanus. Classification (NCBI taxonomy): domain Eukaryota; kingdom Metazoa; phylum Arthropoda; class Malacostraca; order Decapoda; family Coenobitidae; genus Coenobita; species Coenobita brevimanus. Next base: position 1,263,061 of record NC_137058.1, read on the forward strand.
ACAAGGAGATGGGACCCCAAGAGAGTAGCTCATTTCCTGTATAACACAACTAGTTAATACACATACACACATGTGCAAACGAGAGAGAGAGAGAGAGAGAGAGAGAGTATTAAATTGCAAACGTTATACCGGTACATATAGCAAAGTAATAAAGAGACATAGGCTAGCTCTATATGTAATGTTTTCCATCAACTAAACAACTGTTTCACTGTATAAACTGAGCTTAAATGAAGTTGCCAAATGTTGTTCATCCCCTTATCTCAAAGTTACTGTCCTCTTATTGCCTTCATCTACTGCCTTCTTTCTTATATGCGGTAAATCACTTTATTAAGACTACAGTGAGAAGCGTGACTAAACATTAGGGCTAAATAAATAACATAATCACTAAATGGATGCAGACATTTTGCACTTTTTTTGAGTGTGTGTAACTACATGCATAAACCCACACGGCCATCACACTTACACACAACAAGCACACAGTATACAGTATATAACTCTCTCTCAACTCACTGTTTTCAGTCTTCAATTCTTTTCTTTCTTTCCTTTTTTCTCCTTCCCCACTCACCCACTTTACTGATTCTGAATAATACTATTAAGCTGCAAAATATGTCAAGGTAACAAAAACCTTTTACACAGGAACAGGCAAAACAATAATGAAATCTTTAATAAAAGTCATTTTAATGTTGCTTCTGTCCATATCTGGTATCCCAATATCGAAAGTATATATCGGTATCGGTTCAGTATAGAAAAAAAAACAAATATTGGCAATATATTGGTTTGGTGTATTGTATCAATAACAACACTAATTCTCATTCCATACCAAAGCCTTAAACCTATTTACAGTTTGAAAGTGGGCATTACACACCATAATAATATCTTGCAGTCTCCATACCCAGTCCTCTGTTTGGTCTCATGATCAAGATACACATTATCATCATCACCCTGACCTTTTATCATCCAGCTTAAGGATAGGGTGAGGTTGGTTCCAGAAAACAAACATGGAGAAGGCATGAAAGAGGGAGGACTATCACCAGCATGCCCACTGAAACATGCCAAAAATTTATTCACATGACTTTCAAGTCCCTGGAATCCTGGCTCCAAGTAAAATTCTTAGCCATTTGCATATAACATTTTTGGTATACTAGTATTACACTCTTCTTACCACAGTTCTGGACAGCAGATCAATGGCAAGTTGGTTGTCAGCAGCCCATAGGGATACAAGGTGACGTGAAAGCTGGCGGTGTGTTAGGAGACGGCCATCAGTGGTCTGGGTAAAGAGAGCAGTGAAGAGGTGGCGAGGCAGTGCACCCTCCGTCAATGCAAGCAGCTGCATCTTCATTGGTATGTCATTCTCACCCTCTTCTATTACAGCCTTCAATATCAACCCTGCATTCTGCAAACAGAGTTTATGTACAATAAAACTGATTCATTGTGACAAGCTGAAAAAATGGGTTGGAAGGAAATACAGGAGAGGTTTCTATCACTTTGTACATATGGGTTCTGTGTAGCCTGAAACATCAGAGAAATTAAGAAATGTAGCGCCTTCCTGTATTGCCTTCTCACCCACTTTATCGTGAGATAAGTCTATTTATTTATATAATCCAACCATTTTCTGCCACATTAGGAGCATAGAGGCTCAGGGCTAGGCTACTCAGTCCCATAGTCTTAAGTGAGGGTGACTATAGTCGCGGAACGTGACTCTGAGGTTGTTATTATTGTACCCTGGCAACCCACCATTCAAAAGTGTGTCCCATTTCATGTATAATATGAGATGCATGTGATTCGTGTATAGTATGTTTGTGTATAATAATATTCGTGTATAATATATTTGTGCATAATAATATGATTCATGTATAATGTGATACAAAATCGGACTCACTTTTGAATGGGAGGTTGCCAGGATACGATAATGACAACCTCGGAGTCGTGCGCTGCAACTATAGTTGCCTTTCTGAGTGGCCTTACATGGGCTACAAATCCCAACCCCTCCCAGGATGGAAACCCTCATGGGCTACATGTGGTTAAGTACCTTGATGCACTAGGCCACAGGTATCAATTTGGTTATATGGGTATACAAACTTTTATGGGTTTAAAATCAGAATTACTTATACACAACTTTCCTGACAAAATATTTCACTGTCATCTACAGTTACTTATGAAAACTGCAAGAAGTTGAAAATGTTACCTATCCAGGTACCAGTAACTAGCCAGATACCAATGACAGTATTACTTATTCTGTTACATGCAAGCATGTTCGGCCTTTATTCATTCATTCATTCATCATCTAATCATGTGCTGCTCCATGACGAGCATAGGAGCCCAGGGATAGGCAAGTTGGTCCTGACATTTAAGATGAGAGTGACCAGCCTCAATCATCGCTGAGTGGCATTACATGAGCAATAAACCCCAACCATCCCTTGGATATAAACCTGCACAGGCTCAATCCGACTGGAGCACCTTAATTACTCACTACACCACCAAGCGCCATAATCTGGTTATATGGTTACCACCCAGTACAAGAAATGGTTCCCTGGTGTACAGGAAACCACTTGGCTTGTCATTCAGTGTAGTCACCCACAGAAAGAAGAGGAAAGAATGAAGGAAAGAAAGACAGATGAGGAAAGACGAAAAGAGGGAAGGAAGAAATGATCGGGCAGTTGCCCAGGAGCTACCCTACATTGAGTAAATGGATGATAAAAATGATTTTTCAGTCTAACAATTAATTCAATACAAAACAAGAACAAAAAAGAGGACCGTCTACTTGGATTATCCAGAGGATGTGTATGAATAACTCCAAAAGTATGTGTCTTCAGGCACATTTAAACTAAATTCATTTATCAAAGCATGGTATGGAAATACAGTACAGTACTTGTAATACTCCATGTGGTTATGAGAGACCAAGGATGACCTTTACCTTGACAATGGCCAGTGATGGATGTTGGAAAAGTTTGTACAAGGATCTGCCATTGTCAGCCACCATCTCCAGTAGTCTGTCAAAGTGTGCTCCATCTGTTGTCTCGCTGTATGGTGCACACAATGCAAATGTCAAGAAATCCAACATCGCTGATACCACAAGTGCCCCTGTTCCATGGGTCTGTAAAAAATTAGAGAGATAGTCAATACACTGTTCTGCCTAATATCAAACAATGGTATAAAAATCAGTAGGATAGAAGTTGTGGAAGCAATGAAGAAAGTTAAATCGGGGAAAGCCCCAGGAATTGATGGAGTGTGTGGTGAAATGCTGAAGCATGGGGGAGAGATAGTAGTAGAATGGATGTGGAAGATGTGCAGATTGGCCTGGGAGGAAGGTAGAGTCCCGGAGGATTGGAAGTCAGGTATAATTATTCCCTTGTACAAAGGAAAAGGGGAAAAAGAAGTGTGTGGTAATCATAGGGGCATTTGTCTTCTTAGTATAATAGGAAAAGTGTATGGTAGGATACTTATAGACAGAGTTAGAGAAAGAACAGAGGAATTAGTTGGAGAAGAACAGGGAGGCTTTAGGAAGGGAAGAGGTTGTGTAGATCAGATATTCATTCTTAGATCTTTAGTGGAAAAGTTTCTAGAGAAGGGAAAGAAGTTGTATGCGGCTTTCATAGATTTGGAGAAAGCATATGACAGGGTGGATAGACAAGGATTGTGGAAAGTGTTAAGAATATATGGAGTAGATGGGAAGTTGCTGAATGCTGTGAAGAGTATGTACGATGGTGCGAAGGCTGCAGTGCGTGTGGATGGTGAACTAAGTGAATTTTTCTCTTTGAAAGTTGGTTTGAAACAGGGATGTGTCATGTCTCCATGGTTGTTCAATCTGTACATGGATGGGGTAATAAAAGAGGTACAAGGTAGGGTAGTGGATGTTGGAGTGGCCCTGGTGAGAGAGGATAGTGTTTGGAAACTCCCTGTACTGTTGTTTGCAGATGATACTGTGTTGTTGAGTGAAGACGAAGGGGAGCTGCAAGGCTTGGTGGATGAGTTTGAGAGAGTGTGTAAGAAACGGAACCTAAAGGTGAATGTAGGGAAGAGTAAAGTGATGGTCTTTGAGAGAGGTGAAGTTAGTGAATGTACAGCGAGGTTGGATGGTGAGGAATTGGAAAATGTGAGTACGTTTAAGTATTTGGGTAGTGTGATGAGTAAGGATGGAGGTTTGGAGGGTGAAGTGCTTGAAAGGGTACAGCAGGGAAGAAAGGTTGCTGGTTCCTTGAAAGCAGTGATAAGAAACAGGGAAGTGAGCATGGAAGTGAAAAAGTTACTACATGACAGTATTGTGATACCAACTCTAACGTACGGAAGTGAAGCTTGGACATTGTTGGAAGGACACAAGTCAAGAGTGAGAGCAGTGGAAATGAGTTATTTAAGAGGAGCCTGTGGAGTCACGTGGAGAGACAGGCTGACGAATGAGGATATAAAGGAGCGTTGTGGTGTGGATGTGGATGTGATAGGAAGCGTTATGAGGAACACACTGAGGTGGTTTGGCCATGTGGAGAGGATGGAGGGTGAAAGACTGACGAAGAGGGTGTATGTGAGTGAGGTGGAGGGGGGAAGAGGGAGGGGGAGGCCGAGGATGAGATGGAGGGATGGGGTGGAGAGGTATATGAGAGAGGGGGGTGTGAGTTGGGAGCAGGGCAGTGAAATGGCGGGGGCCAGGGCGACTTGGAGGCGATTTGTTTGTGGCCACCCCAAACGGGATTGAGGCGTCTGGCAATAGATAGATAGATAGAGGTATAGTGTTATTATGTTAAACATTCATGTGTCAAAGAACAAAAAAAAAAAAAATGTGGATTCAATTTTCATACCACTAGCAAAATTACCTAGCAGGAATATGAAGCAAAAGAACATTTTAAAGGACCGATGAATGAGAACGATGAATGCGTGGCAATGGTAAATATTACTAGACCTTCTGATGCAAAAAGATGGAATGTGGTGCCTAAGAATGCGACACTGGTAAAAATGAAGAATGCCGTTACGAGGTTGAAGAACATGAAAGCAGCAGGTGTTAATGAGTTACCGTATATGCAGAGATGCTAAATGTACTGGAGAGAGAGGAATGAAACGTATGCTGGAAATGTGTCAGAAAGCTTGGATGAGTGAAGCTGTAACTGTAAAGTGGAAGAAGGCTCTGGCCATGCCTTTGTGAATACATAAATGTGACCAAAGGGAATACAAAAAATTATCATGACATAAATGGTGTGAACTAACACTTAACTTTCACTACGAACACATACTAACCACATGATAAACCCAAGTCTCCAGCAGCTTCTCCTGGAACTTAGCAGATGCAAGAAGTGAAGCTTTGTTGAGCTGCTCCTGTTTAAGATCTGGGAAGTCATGCATTGGCTGGGTAAGGGCACACAGCATGTCTAGTGCAGCATGGGTAACTCCATCGTCATTCCTCTGTAGTGCTTTTACCACCTTTACACCAACCTTCTCCCGGAATCTGCAGTCAGAACATCATTAAAAGTCAGATCAAGTGCGTAACTCCTACCATAATAACCATATAAATTACAGCTCTCTCTCCACCATCATTCCCCTGTAGTGTTTTCACTACCTTCACACCAATCTTTTCCCAGAATCTGCAGTAAGAATATCAGAAAAAACTGCTGTAAGCTCATACCAAGTGCATTATTTTTATTTCTACAACTATACAGTATTTCAACTACAGAGTACATTAGTTACTTCATTATCACTCCTCTGTAGTGCTTTCAACACATTCATACCAACCTTTTCTCAGAATGTACTGTCAGAATATCCAAAGGACCTGCTGTACCTTCGCATCAAAAGCATAAATCTTACACTACATTCATACAATACCATAATTATATTTATCAATCATCATTATTTTCGAGTGCTTTGGCCTTCACACCAACCTCTTCCCAAAATCTGCTGTGAAAACACAAGGAAAACTTGCTGCAATTCCAAATCAAATGCAAACCTTCCACACCTATGACCACATTTACATTTCATTATCTATTCATCGCCCAATCCTTTACTGCCTCATTAACAGTGTAGAGGCTCAGCACTAGGCTACTTGGTCCTGATATTTAATGTAATCAGTCACACACCCCTGATCAGCACAGTCAGTATAAAATCTCAAATCGGTAATCCTCCCATAGTATGACAATATAAGTATTGCAGCTAACACCACATTAATTTATGCAGCAAAGAGTAGGTCCTAGGAGCCTGAGTCAATACTGTGACTAACTAGTGTCTCACTGTCATGAAAACTCATATTTAATTCCAGCTATTACTAGTTTATTTTATTCACCTCAGTAAGTCATAGGAGCTGGCTTTTAACCCTTGCCAGGCAATAGACCCCATATAGGGCAAAATTAAGGCCGGCACAGGCCAAGTTACAAGCCACATAAGAGGTACAATTTACACTGGTAATAAAAAAACAAAATGGCTCAAAGGAGGTAAACTACCTTACAAAGAATCAGCCCTGCATTGGTTAAACACATAACACAGAATTGGCTGAGGCACAACATCTAACAGCAATGAGCATCCATCAATGGTATCATACAGAACTGTAGTCCCTCTGACATGAGGAAAATAAACTGCAATTGTGTGGAATAAAACATCATCTAAATGCTCTCTAATATTTTTGGTGGAAGTCACTGTCCTGTACATCACTTGAATCCACTCAGTTGACGTAGTGTTACTGTCATGTGACTTTACAATGACTGACAAGCCAAATGGTTTTCTGCAACCTAAGAAACATTTGTTATGCTGGGTGGTAACCATATAACCAAACTTAGTCATCTAGTGAGTTAAGGTGCTCCAACTGTAAGAGACCCTTTGGGTACACTGACCTGCAACACCGATTAGGGGAAAGCAACTGGCCATTCTTAACTTTAATGTCTGGCTCAGCCTAGCCGTGCATCCCTGCACTCCTGATGGGGCAACAGAAGACTGGATAAAATTTGGTTTTACGCCAGGTATCCCTGAAGGGCTAAGGTGTTGCCCCTGGGTAGAGGAATTTTGAACTGGAGCGTGTAGCATTTTATGACTGGATCCCCTTCCTGATGTCCACCAATGACTCTTGGATGGATTCGATCCCCCGACCCTTCGGTCAGAGCGGATAATACATAGATATATATACTTCTAGGTACAGGTTATGACAGAACCAAACTGTACTCAAAGTTAATGGAGTCTGCAGGAAAACAGCTACTTTATGTGAAACAATTTCAAGTGGGATGTGCTTCTGACTCAGGACTAAACGGCAGAAGCATTCAAACACTCATTCATCACTTTAAACAACTTTCCAGTGCATCAGGAGCAAAAATAAAAGTTCATCAACAACTTGAAAAGGAAACAATTAGAAATGACTGTGTGCACCATTCAACTCACCCTGGTAGTGAAGTGAGACAGGCAAAACCGGCCTTGGATGCCACCAATCTGCGCAGTGCATGGAACTGTGCCTCCACCTCCTCCGCGGGCAGTGTGGCCTGGTCCCCCTCACGCAGCACCAGCGCACCAACACCCCCCGTTATCAGACGCTCCTTGTTCTCCGCAAACAGGCCCTGTTGTCGTACACCCAGACGTCGCTACACCAGAATTCTATTACTCATCCAGTATGGGGATTGGGGGGAATTTTCTAAGTGACAGAATAGTTTCTGACAACTTGTTATTCATCCACCAGAGGAAATGGGAGTAATTTTCCAAGTACTAAAATATGTCCTTGATATACACTGCCTCTTTTAATGTTCTTTGTTATTATGTACTGAGAATTTGCCAATTAAAGTTCAGTGATTATCTACAAAGACAATTCTCCAGTTTCCCTCAATTTATGCAGCAGATGAATGGAAACAGTTGTAGTATGCTTCAACACACCCCGATATATAACAAGGGCCACCTGCAGTTTTAGTTTATGGCAACAAAGTGACGAGTGTTAAATTCAACATCTCACACACGCTATGGCAGCACAAAATCAACAGGTGCTGTGACACCAGAAACTCAGGTTTTCCAAACCTATTAAAATGTAGTAGTGACATGAAAAACAAGCACGAGGGTCAATGAACAACCTTCTTAACACTGCTTTAAATCTAGTTACCTTAGGTTATGTAGTCATGTGAATCGTTTGGTTTCATTTTTAAAGGCTCCAACATGCTTGCATGAACCAGCCTTGGTCACCTAATGGTGGCTCTCTATGCTGCTCGATCTCTGGCAGCCTCCCTATTCAGTCCCTATTCCAGGTCCTTTTAGGTCTATCTCTCGCAACCCTACCCTTAATGTTAACACTTCTCACTTTCTTCACCCAACTGTCATCTCCCATCATCTCCATATACCCAAACCATTTCAATCTACCTCTCCTCATCACAACACCAATACACTCCGGTCCCATTCTACCTCTTAACGCTTCCATTGTAAACCTAGGCCCTCCAGGTCTTGCACTCAAGGATGCACTGCACATCCACCTAGTCACTGTCACTTCTGTACATCTGAGCCGGTGGACATCCTCTTCCTCTGTCAATGCCTCCCTGTTCAGCCACCACTCTCCTCATCTCACTATTGAAGGCATCCCTTACTGCTTTGTTTTACAGCTTCCATATTTTCCTCCTAAGTGCACAGGTCCTCTTTTTCATCATCTGCTCCTTAAGCACCATGTCACATATCAATAATTTGTGTTGCTGCACACACTCCTCACTCCCTATAACTTTAACATCCCTCACTAACCTCCTATCAACCCTTCTGGCCAGGAAATAACCAAAATATCTGGTACTGACAATCCCTCCCGGCAATCATTCTGGTTGATCCTCCCCTACATCTAACTTCCTGCACACAGCCAACATCCACCCACCTCCTACTCATAGCGTCGATCACTTTCCATGCTCTACCCTTCAAACTTCCCACATTCCATGATGCCAGTCTTATCCCCTTAGGTGATTTAGTTCCCACAGGCTTGCTTTGATTTTTCTTTCGTGTCATAATTGGTAAGAATAAAATAACGGGGAGAGACAGACCACAGGCCCCAACCACTCGCACAGTCCCAAGTCCAGGAATGGGATCTAGGACCCATAGCCCACCAGCCATGACCAGTGGCTGTGGCAGTGGCCTCGGGGCACCCTGACAGGACAGCTACAGGGACATCCTCCAAGCGCACCCTGGCACCGTAACTGCCCTGCCATCATACGCCCATTGATAGGGCAGCCTCCTAAGGTGCTACTTCCCGTTCAGGCCCCCCTCTATTGGACAGAAGTGGCAACCTGAAAACTGCAATGCCCTTACATACAAATCTTAGCCCCATCCCATCCCGAACCCCAAAACTACGCTGGCGGAGCCCTCGTCATGCCTCCCCTCAATAGGTCTGCCACTAGGTAGCAGGGCAAAGTTTTCTGGCCACATGCCCTGGCTGGTGTCAACCCCTGTGACACAGTGGGATACAGTGTGTGATGTGTAAAGTAGATGTACAGTGGTGCATGAGACAGTTTGAGGAAAGTGTTTGGAAGAGTATGTTGGTTTACTCTCCATGTTAGTGTCACAATGAAAAGGTCAGCAAAGGAGGATGGTGAGATATTCGGGTAGTTAGTGAAACAGGAGCTCCAGCTCTCCTATCACCAACATTCCCATTCCCCTTGGAAGTACCACCCTGATCAGCTGGTGCTACAGCCTTTAACTTTACACTGCTTGATATAGCATTAATATAAAAAACTGTCCACATCTTCAATCATTCATTCATTCATCATCCAATCCTACACTGCCCCATAAGGAGCGTAGAAGCCCGGGATTAGGCAAGCTGGTCTTGACATTTAAGATGTGAGTGACCAGCCTCACTCATGCCTGTGTGGCATTACATGAGCAATAAACCCCAACCACCCCTTGGACATAAACCTTCACCAGCTCAATCCGATGGGAGTGCCTTAATTACTCACTAAACCAACAGGCACCAAAATTTGGTTATAAGGTTACCACCCAGCATAGTAAATGGTTTCTTGGTGTACAGGAAACCTTGGCTTGTCACTCAGTGTCGAGTCACCCACAGGCAAACGGAAGAGGAAAGAATGAAAGAAAAGACAGAAGAGGGAGTGTAAAGTCACCTGTAGGCAAAAGGATGAGGAAAGAATGAAAGCAAGAAAGAGAAGAGGATGGAAAGAAGGATGGAGGAGAGGAAAGGGCAGACACCCAAGAGCAGCACTACATCGAGCGAGTGGATGGTGAGCACCCCCACCTACCACATCTTCGATATAATACAAATGTAAAATAGCTGTAAATGATGTATGTACAGAGGTAAGTCAAAACTATGCTCACACCACCACCTGCTGTACGTTACATGAACTGGCAATTCTGAAGTCATAAATTTCAGAGTTCCTGAAAAGGATGCATTGTGAGGGATGAGTAAGACAAAACTATTCTTCGAGAGAAAAAGTTGCTTAGGTGCATCTGCAACCTTGGAGGAGGATAAATTTCTGACACTGAATAAAGCTTAATTTTCAAACCTCTGGTTTGCCATTTTTGTCACCTAAGGAAACCTGCCAAATCAGGAGGGGGAGACCTCACTTGCTGGCTGTCTCATCTCACACTGTTTTTGGTAAGTGTCAGACTAGGTATACGCTTAAAGCCATTCACACGGCCCAGCAGTCCTCCTACATGTTACATACATTTTCACATGTCACTACTTTAAAATTAATATTTACCATCCATAATGAATGCAAGCTGTGCCTGTCCCATTCAGGACTGGTGTAATTCTATTTTTTAATCTCTTCACAATATTCTTTACTTCTGCCACTCACACTCTCTGGCACCAAATTTCTTACTGTATTCTAAAATCCAGCCATATTCATCTGATGCTCCGCAGGTATAATTTTCCTTCATTATTTCTGGATATATGTTAATTTTTCCATCTATCCTTATTGCTATTCCATTTGCTAACTCTATAGATGCACTTGGGTATCTTATTCCGTATAAGTTTTGACTGTTTTATTCAGCTGAGGAAAATTCAAGCATTCCAAAGATTAAACAACACAATTTTGAACCCTCTGACTCGTAAAGTTTCTTTCATCACCATCATCATCACCATCTGGACCTCCTTTCGCACCCTAGAGCAGGGTGAGGAGTAGCAACGTCCAGACAGCCCAAGTCCGCCCAATCCAATGGGCCATGATTCCATTCACTCACCACTGAAGCCCCTGGAATCCTGGCTCTATCTGATACACCAAAAACATTCATCACTTTCTGTAGCTTCACATAAATGTATCTGACAGTCAATCAAAATTTCTTTCACTTAAGCAAAATCATCTTATGGTAGCCTGAGCTCTTGCTACTAGTGCTGTGATTCCAAGTTCAACTGAAACTGAACCAAGTGGACTACATGTTGAAGTTGCTCTTTGCCTGCAATATACTGTTCTTCTTTCAGAGTATAAGGAAGGACCTGACGTACATTTCTATAATAAGGCAGTGGAGCCACCCAGTTGCATTAGTGCCACCTGATAGCCTGAAAAAAATACCTTCATGCATCTATAAAAGAAATGGTTACTATAATTAATAACTGACCAAAATATTCTTTTGATCTTTAACATACAGTACCTACTTTATCCTTTTCCCCTAACTCTCTTCAGTCCATAAAGTCTGTCCCTGTGCTACCAGTGCCACCTCACTAAACCCTGAATTCCTTCCTAAAAACACTATCTTGTCCCAACATCTCTGACTCAACTTTAACCTCCTTCCTGCCTAAATAAATCTATGCAAAATGAATATAACATATACTGTCTACAACAGCACAGAGGTTGATGGTATTCAATCTTAAGTAGCACAGAAGATGACAGAGCAGCATTCGTGAAGATCAGAAAAGGTTCTGAATTGGAAAACGTTGTGCAGATAAGTTATTCACTTTGGCAAAAGAAAGTATATGACAGCAGTAACAGGGAATATATTGTCAGTATGAGGCTACCAGAGGTAGCAAAGGCCATCTTAATACAAGGGTGTGCCTGTGTATGAGCAAAAGGAGGCAACGAATGTTCTGAAGAGAAGGCAGAAGTGAGAAGGGCTGTGTCTTATCACTATATTTGGTTAATCTTTATAAGAATAGGGTTCAATGAAAAATCAAAGTACTATACTGTATGTAGCCTCATCAGAAGGACCTCCAAGTATGTCTGTCTCTACTTGGTAAGAACCCCTCTTCCCATGACACACCAACTTCCACTATGTACTCCCACACCTTATTCCTCTACTCTCTTCTCCTTCTCCTCCCCCCAAACACCTAATTTACATACACTCACCTATACTCTGCCCACTTTCAGTTGGCCTGAAAAGGTTTCTTTCTCCTTCTTCAGTACTTCGATATAAAGAAGGGATTATTGCTAGAATTTTATGGTGCTAGTCACAAAGACATGCTACAGAATGAATACAGAGCTATACTCTTGTCTTATTTTCCCACTGGGGTACAGGAAATAAGCTGCAAACAATGAAAATCCCCACCAAGATTAGATGGATGAGCAATGTCATCCTCTCCCTCTCCATTACGCCAACCCACTTTCCACTACTTATTTGGTGTATGGATATTCACAGAACTGCTCTTTCATCTCGCAGGGGACACACACCAGGGAAGAAGGGCGGCTCCAGGTACATCCCCCTCCCTTCTGTACTCTTAACCTCTTCAGTCCAACTTTTTTTATTTCTAATTTTACTCTTACAATTCTCACACGTACTCAGGTTCGGGGAGATGTCATGTAGTAAGGGATTTAATGAGGACTATATCTAAATCTTCCCCTCACTGCTAAAGTAAATAATCTAAAACCAAAAAAACAAAAGTATCATCATCATCATCCGGACCTCCTTTCCCACCCAAGGGCAGGGTAAGGAGTAGCAATGTCCAGACAGCATGGGGCCTCCAAGGCTCTCTGAAACAACTGCCATGATTAAACGATTTTGGATAGGGGAATCTGGGGGACACTTAACCCTGCCAGAAACCCCAGTTATATGGTTACCACCCAGCGTAGTAAATGGTTTCCTGGGTATAGGAAACCATTTTGCTTGTCACTCAGTGTAGAGCTCATATGGCATCACCCTACATTGAGTGAGTAGATGATGGGTGCTCCCACATTATTTTTTTTAAGGAATAAAAAATAAAAAAACAAAAAAAGCAGTGAAGGTGTGAATACTGAGTGGTTGGGCAGCTATGTCTATGGAAATTGGAAAAAGAAGAGGCTTCCAGTCCTTGCTTCTTCCTGTTAAAATATATTTCTCAGTCCTAAAAAAAAAATTATCCTTAACCCCTTCAATCAAAGGAGTAATTATTTTATTTTTTGCCATCTCCAGATCATCATACTCGCCTAAGTAAAGAGTTTTCAAAATGAAGCAATCAGCTACAGCCATCATTAATAATTTTACTATACAACATATTCCCTAGACTGAAAGAAATCACCTAGTGGTAGCAACAATGCAAGAAAAATGTCCTCAGATTGAAGGGGTTAATAATTAACCAGAAAAATAAATGATGGCATACAAACGAAGGTCAAAATCACCAAAATTAAAAGATGAAATGAAGTTCCAACAAAAGATGGAAGCTAATACCCATGGCTCCTCTCCTACCTCCGCTGTGACCGCATGAAGGAGACCAGAGTAGGAAACATTGGAGTTAAAGCGTTCAATGGCCTCGGCAAAAGTCCATCCGGGTGGAGGCTGCTGGAGGAATTTAAGATGCATGGACTCCACCTCTTCATCTACAGGCACTTCCAGAGGGCCCAGACGCTTGCCCCGGGATGTAGGTGTCATCCGAACGTGTACATCCAGGTTGCCAGATGCACGCACTCCATCCACCAGCGATGCCAACAATGAGTCTCTATGACAGGAAATTACACCATATCAACACACATTTCACTCATTAATATCACCACCACCACCACCACCACCACCACCACCACCATCATTATTCTTTTTTTTTCTTTTTTTTTTTTTCGTAATCTGATAAGATTCACAGAACTGGGAAAGAGAAAACTCAGACATAATCATCCTAACCTCTTTCTTTCACCTAAGGGTGTGGAGAGATAGGGTCGAGAAAGAAGGGAAAAACACAGAAAAAGGACAACTATCAACAGCATGCCCAATGAAATGGGCCAGACATTCATTCACTCACCATTAAAGCCCCCAGAATCCTCACTCCACCTCAAAGGCATAATTATCTGCATATTTTGTTTGGTATTTTCTTTACAGATGCACTTCACACTGCCTGCCAGATAGAGTCAACCTGCCAACTATGATGGCAAGTATCCCATACCAAATATGCCGATAGCCTTACCCACTAATCATCATCATCATCATCATCATCATCACTTTTAATTTTATGTCTGCTTTCCATCTGGCAAAGGTCAGGCAGGTTCATCTGACAGCAAACATTTATCTTGATCAATTTACAATTTACAACCTGAACATACTACAGTAGAAGGGAGGAATGGTATAACCAGGTCTCATTATAATTATTATTTTATAATGCATTTTCCTAATACAGAAACCTCACAGACAGACAGGAAGAGGGTCCTGATCCATTACTTATATACCACATTGAGTACACCGCTTCCCATCCGATCAGCGAAGTTAAGCAACGTTGGGTCTGGTTAGTACTTGGATGCGTGACCGCCTGGGAACACCAGATGCTGTTGGCATCCCTACGTGTCAAGTGGGGTTGGTGGAGGATTAGTGCCCCTCCCTGTAAAACAATTAACTCTAAGCCCTTGGCCACCCCGTCTGGGATACATGGCGTCTGGCGATGAATGAATGAATGAAAAATTTTCCTAATAAGGCACTCCAATCTGACCGAGCCAGTGCAAGGGGTGGCTGGAGTTTATTGCTCACGTAAAGCCACTCAGAGATGAGTGAGACTGGTCACTCTCATCTTAAATATCAGGACCAACTTGCCTAGCCCCACACTCCTATGCTCCTCATGAGGCAATATAGGATTGGATGATAGATAGATGGATGGTAATTTGCTATCAAGTCCCCAGTAAATTGCAGAAAAATTATATGTAAAAGTTTCACTGGTACCTTTACAGCTGATCTGCCAGTTTTCACAGATTTACAGTCATAAATGTTAGTAAAAAGTTGTGATATTTTAGAACACATCCCTTACTTATACCAAGGACTGCCTGGTGTTGAACATAAAAATACCATCCATTCATACATCCAACCAGCATCTAATTCCTTTACTGCCCTATCAGCAATCGAGTGCCTAATGCTAAGCTACTCTGACCTGACATTAAAGGAAAGACTGAAAAACATACGGTACTGAAACTGTGTTTGATGAGAAGACTGTGAACAGCAATTTTGGCCTGATTTGGATCCGAAGCACTTTCAAGTTGGAAAGTGTTCTATCCTCATAATGAACATAATTTCATCATGCTGGTAAAATTTTTCCATCTGCAATGGCAAATCATGACACATGGGAAAGATATGCTTATATTTTGTGTGTTAATTCCACTGCTCTTTCATCACATACTGGTATTTAAAATTAAACACAGGAGTTTAACCTTAAATTCATTCAATACTGAACCATCTTTGTTGATGTATTACTGTATTGGTACTAGTAATCAGACAGTTTTATTCAGCTTAGGGGAGGCTTTGAAACTGGAGGAGTTTAAATACAACCTACATAAACCTTTCACTACTAAAGAGCTCTCCTAAAACTGTCTGGAAGTAATAAATATAAACTAAAAATTATGTAACCAGATTCAAGGGGTCAGCAATACACAAACACGAGAATACTGTACATGTTTATACTCACCTATCAGATGATGTGTATACTCTATTGCCACCTCTAATGTATTCCACAGTGAGCATCTGTGGGTTGTCTTGGTTGCGCACCAGAGCAAATATATCAGACAGCGGCCGCAGCGTCACGATAGCATAGGAGTTGGGATCACGTTCCAGAAGGCAGGATTCACTTACACATAAAGTTCTTCTCACTGGGTCATTGTGTCTGTGGCTCACTTTGTGTACTGGGAATTCACACAGTGATGTTATGTGCTCATCTCCACTGGAAGAAAAAAATATGGTTCAATAAATGTACAGTAGGCTAAATCCCTTCACAAGTACTGTATCAGTGAGGCTAACTTCTTCATAAAGATTTATCACCCTCATCCTGATCTCTTTTACCCATCCAAGGATGAAGTTAGGTGGAAAAAAAATAAAATGTTATGCCCGATACAATGGGCCAGAACATTAATTCACTCGCTATAGTTACAAGCCCTTGTAATCATGCAGACTGAACTTGCTCTTTTGCAGTTCACTATCCTCCTTCTGGGGGTTAGGAAGGGAGCTGAGGAATGTCTATATATCCCAGCAGCTCCACTGCCTGGTCATATTGATGCCATCACACAAAGACATCCCTTCTAGCACCACAATATTACTTACTACCCTCATAAGCTTTTGGGCAGATGTCAAATATATACCTGGTTTGATTATCACTTAATATTAAATTCAACTCATGAAAAGAAAAGCTACATGGTCTTAAACACTCTCCCACATACTCACCTATATTTCCCCATTTTAATTTCCATTGCTTTCTGAAGGGTAATGGACACCTTCTTTGCTGTTATTGTGATACCAATGTACTTCTTTGCATTATCTTCAACCTTTCTGATTATTTCATCACGACGATCTGTAGAGAATATGTGCAGCCTTCCAAATCCTCCGGACTGAGAAGAAAAAGGATGCTATTAAAAATTGAACATGACAATAGCAAGCTGCAGAGACAACTATAATGCATTTGTTCCAACCTGACAAATATCCATAACCCCTTTCAGCTCAGGTGATAGCAAACTATAAGGTAGTCAAACTGGAAATTCAATTTGACTAATGTAGTAGCTGCAGTCAAGGAATCAAATTCCTGCTTCATGGCTAAAACTAATCAAACTTCTTGTTTGTGTTCAAGCTGTCACATAAAAAATCAACCACAAGAAAATAATCAAAATAGAATACTTCAATTACTAAATGCAAATAATACTTCAACCCAGCAGTCTTGAATCACCAATTTTTTTTATTTATTTATTTATTTATTTTTGTGGTAGATGGGGGGCTCACCATCCACTCACTCAATCTAGTGCTGCTCTGGATGATTGCCTTTTCCTCTCTTCCTTCCTTCTGTCCATCATTCCTCTCCTGTCTTTCTTTCCTTCATTCTTTCCTCTCCCTTCTCTCTATGGGTGACTCTACACTGTGTGACAAGCCAAATGGTTTCCTGTACACCAGGCAACCATTTACTACGCTGGGTGGTAACCATATAACTAAATTATGGCACCTGGTGGTTTAGTGGGTAATAAGGCACTCCAATCGGATTGAGCCTGTGCAGGTTTATATCCAAGAGGTGGTTGGGGTTTATTGCTCACATAATGCCACTCAGGGATGAATGAGGCTGGTCACTCTCATCTTAAGTGTCAGGCCAAACTTGCCTAGCCGTGGGGTCCTACACTCCTTATTGGGCAACAGAGGATTAGGTGATGAGGATCATGATGATGAATATCTTTTTAAACAAATTACAATATTTAGCTGCCATAAACATTATACAGAACTTATGCTGCTTCAAAGTGTCACTAAAACATTTTTTTCCCTAAACTGCAACACTCACTTAGTATTCCATGAGTGGAACAGCTGACACTAATAGAGTAAAAATGGAAGGGATAACATAATTTTAAGTGACGGCATGCAGCAACAGTAGGTTATTTCAGCACAGGGGTGCATGATCAGCACCCACTCCGTGTCTTGTTCAGCTTAATCTAAAACAACTGAATCTCAGGAACCCATGTCCAATCTATCACCATTCAATCTTTCACTGCCTCATCAAGAAGAGGCCCAGAGATGGGCTACTGAGCCCCAACATTTAAGACAAGAGTGGCCAGTCACTTACCCTTGGATGTAAACCGTTACAGGCCACATCTACTTACACTGCTTGAGCCCACTAGACCACCAAGCATCCACTTGGTTATATGGTAATGGTACCATAATACAGCTAATGGACTCCTGAGGTTTAAAAAAATAAAATAAAATAAAAAAATAAATAAATAAATATATAATAATTAAACTGTCTTGCCACACAGTGTAATGTCACATGAAGGTACCACTACATCCAGTGAGTAAACACAGTCAGATGTTCATAAAAATAAAGTGGCACTGTTCAGCATCTCAACTCTGATATTTGTGAAGGATGTGGTGCATCTTCCTAGCTGTGAATGATTGGTGAGAAGTGATTCACTATGGAATGTGATTACTGTAAAAAAAAAAAAAAAAAAAAAAAAAAAAAGCCAATTGATGGATGATTTTAAAAACCTTGGTGCAATAACATAAAGACATGGAAGTGTGAAAATGATGTGATAAGTGGAGATATGCAAGGAAGTAAGGCAGTTGGACACCAGAAAGCCTTGGAACAGAACAGGAAATGAATATGTAAGGCGCATGAGGACTACATAAGGTTGGGTTACTATCCATATTAACGTGTGTCAGACAATGATACAGCAAACGTATGAGTTGCATACGGTAGTTGGATAGAATTTAAAAAAATAAATAAATAATGGATGGATGGATAATAATGTCTGGACAGACAGTATTCCCATACAATAACAATGGATAAAACTGATGGTGAAAGTAGTATGAATAAGTTTCAAGGAGCTGGTAGGAGGAAGTGTGGATGGTCAAGAAGATGTCTTGATATGGCGAGTGAATTGTGAGAATGTGAGATAAGGACAATGATGAAGGACACGATGTGAAAAAGAGTACAGTACAATGCAATACTGAAGGGATGATGCATAGGCTATATGTATAGCAGTGCCTGTACACAACAATGGATGCACCACCTTAACATGACAGATGATAAAATGATTGTGCCCCACAGGTGTTATGACAAAACAGAACCCAGTAAAACATTCTAGCATGGATGGTCTTACCTATGCGGCAGGGCTGAGAATTTCCAAGGCCTATATGCTGAGTGAATGGATGCATGACATAGCTACTGTAATCCACTGAGCACTTCAACAATTACCTAACCAGAAAGGTCAACAAGAATGTCCACAATAAGGACTAGCAACTTGATGTCCCTGAACATGAGGTGAGTGGGACCCCAGTGGCTGATAATGATGATGGTAACACTGAAGATGATGATGATGACGACAAGGATGATCACAAAATCCAAACCACTTTCACCATATTGCCTTAAGTAGGAAAGATTATCTGAAAACAAAGGCCACAAGGAAGGTCAAAAACAGGGATGAGCATCTAAATGTCCTTGAGTATGTATGAGGTGAGTGGTGTCCCAAAGGCTAATGATGATCATGATGATACAAATCCACAAACTCTCAATAATTACCTGAATACAAAGGCCGCCAGGAATGTCTGACACAGGGACAAGCGCCTCAATGTCCCTGAACATGTATGAGGTGAGTGGTGTCCCGGTGGCAGAGTCCAGCTGGTCCACCGAGCAAGGAGTCACTTCCAACACCACTGGCTGCCTTGACTCTGACCAGTGGACTTTCTGTGCATTGGCTCTCTGTTGGAAAGGACAAAATGTGTTTGTAATTTTAACCATGGTATTTCCAATCACTTTATTTAGTTCAGGAGAAACTTTCAAACTAGAGGGATTACAAACTGCCTTCATTAACCTATGAAAATGAAAGTCATTTTGTAAGTTAAATTAAATCATCTGGTGGAAGCAAGAATAAGATAAATACATCACCATACACAGGGACTTAAAAGGGAATGGCAAATGCTGAAAATACATAATAACATGCTTACCTTTCATACTAATTAAAATGTCTAACTTTCATACTTACTAAAATGGCTATCTTTCATATTTACTAAACTTTCTCTTTTATACTTACTGTCTATATTTCATACTTACTAAATTATCTACAATTCCTTCTGCAAAGTTATGTCTGAATATCAAAGCCTCAGATAATATGTCTGTTCGGTGCTCTGATGAGAAGCGCATGTTATCCACTTTCTTGCCTTTCCTCATTGTGATTATGAATTCATTAGGCACCTGAAATCATCAGAAGGACATATGTAAAGATAACCTTGACCCAATGACAATGAAAATACCTGAGATAAAGTACTTGTAAATAAATACAAAGATATTTTAAAGGATATTGTATATATAATTCTTCAGTAAGAGCAAGTGGTAATCGTTTTAAATACAATATTATGCAACATACATATGTGCCCTAATATAAAAAAAAAAAAATCAATTGCAATACCGTACTGCACTGTACCAAGAAACTTACAACTATGCCCTTAGAGAAAACAAATGGCTAGTTAATATTCATCTAAGCTGGGTCATAATGGATGCTTTATATCACAAACGACAAGGACAATGATTGAGATGGTTTGGGCATGTGGAGAAGATGGGGGATGATAACTGGGTGCAGAAAGTGAGGAATGTTAATGTTTGGGATAGGGAAGCGAGAGGTAAACCGAAAAAGACCTGGGACGAGGACATTGAGTCTGACCTCAGGGATAAGGGACTAAACAGGAAAGCTGCCTGAGATCAAGCAACATGGACAGCCCCACTAGGTGACCAAGGCCAATGCATGCAAGCATGTTGGAGCCTTCAAAAATGAACAAATGATTTACATGTATTCTAAAGAAACAACTTGTCAATGTGGAAAAAAAATGCTTATTTTGAGCAGAACCTACCTGTCCTACAGCTTTTAGGGCAGGAGTGATATTGATAAAGTCATGGTAGTACCACTGGTTAGTTACTTCCATACTACCAGGGTTGTAGGTGGTGATGCCTGCACTGCCCACGCTGAAGATGCGCTTGTACCTGTAACAGATACAACAAGTGTTTGTGCAGCCATAAACACAGTTGTCCTCTTTATGAAGAATGTGAAGGTATCAAACCGCTCTTAAACCACCCTTAAAACCATCTCAACAAAAACACTAAATCAAGGAAAGGGGTGCTGAAAGTCTAATGTCTTCAATACTCTAAGAAAGAGTATGCACTAGACCTGATAACTAGAGTAAGTTCTGTTGGGATTAGCATATCAGACTAGACTTTGCATGATACCATATAGCTGTTGCAACCGGAATGAAACTAGTCCTGATTTACACTAGCAGATCTTTGCTCTAGTTTTTAGGAGGCACTAGTAGCTAGATATTAAAGAATGAGAGGGTCCCTACAGTCCCAGGTTCTTAACACACACTCCCTTTTCTACTTAACACAAGGCTTACATGAGCAACTCTCTTCTCCCATAACCCCTGGGATAGGTTCCTGCATTAATCCCTTCAGTCCAATGACCTGTTTGTTTTATTCTTGCTACCTCTCAACTATTTCATTTGGGTCAGAAGGGACATACGGTGATGAAGGGCTATATGAAAGCTGTACGGTATTTAACCTGTCCACTTCCAAAAGTCTCTCCTCTGAAGGTAGCAGGAGTTAACCCCACATGCATAACAAAGTCTCTTATTCAACAAAACATCTGGCCAGTCACTAAATACAGTGCTACCCCACCTCATCTCCAAGGTACTATAGTCGCGGCACACAACTCTGAGGTTTTCATTATCGTACGCTGGCAACCTACCATTCAAAAGTACGTCCCATTTCGTGTTTAACCCTTTAAACGCGGAGCGTCGCTTTTGTGACGATCGCCAAAAAGGACATAACGGCAGATCGTCGCATTTGCGATTCGAGTTAATTTTGAATAAACGCGGGCAAGGATGTTCCAGCTGGTATTGTCTATCAGTACCGCCACCCTTTAGCTACAATTAGCATACTTGACCTTTGTACTACTGACCTCCGTTGTTGCCAAGTATCGCGTTTTTCCCCCCCCTCCCCACCACGGCCCGGCCAGCCTGGCTGTGATATATGGCAGCGCTCTGACTGCTCAGAACTGTAAATCTGCACTCTCCTCTCACAAGCAGGTTATGCTAATAGGAAACGCTTGTTTCCCCAGTTGTCACACTAGCTTTTTTTCGCGGGGTTTGCCCTTGTTTAGCGTCAGTTTACCGCATGCTTTCAAAGTGCCATTATGGCGAGTTCTAGCTCTTCCGAGTCAGTGCGAGTGGCCGACAGGAACGAGAATAAAGCGACGGGCGCAAGGCAGAATAAAAGCGCACCGCAGTAGTCTTTTGGG
Organism: Coenobita brevimanus; assembly: GCF_032717465.1. NCBI lineage: Eukaryota > Metazoa > Arthropoda > Malacostraca > Decapoda > Coenobitidae > Coenobita > Coenobita brevimanus. The sequence continues at coordinate 1,285,101 of NC_137058.1, forward strand.
AAGTACTATGATTGAAAATAATGTAGTATACGTGTTTTTAGCTGTGAAAATGGAAATGTTTGTTGAGTGACGGGAAGACCGCCGCCACGCTGCACGTCGGCCGTACGCTCCATTGATTTTAGCCTTATTTTCAGTGCTTATTGTACAAATACGGATTCCAAACTACCTGTACGTTGTAGTATAAAGTTTACTGTGACAGAATGAGGCTGTGGTAGAGGGGAAACCGGGTTGCTGGAGGTGTGAAAGTGAAGATTTTGTTACCCAACTTTGCAAGTCTCCACAAGTCCTTGGATAGTCCACGAAGGCTCAACACCTGCCTCTGGAGAAAGCTGAATGTAAGTACTGTACTATCTGCCATACCAAGTATAATGTTCTAGGGTTAATCTCTGATTTTTGGCTAATATTTTCCTACAGGTACTCAGACCGAGATCCTACACCGCCACCCGGGGGGGGGGGGGGTCGGCTGTCCATGGCCGCGTTTTAGGGGTTAATATGAGACGCATGCGATTAGTGTATAATATGTTTGTGTATAATAATATTCGTGTATAATAATATGATTCGTGTATAATATAATACGAAATCAGACGCATTTTTGAATGGTAGGTTGCCAGGGTACGATAATGACAACCTCAGAGACATGCGCCACGTACGGTATGAATTACTATTAGGATGATGTATATGTTGGCATCTAAATCTAACTTCTTTCCAAAGGACACAAAGATGACCTGATAATGAAAGGCAATGTATCTCTGTGAATTTGTATGCTCTCTTTTGGATGTACAAAGATTTTCATGACTTGGCTTCAACAGTAGTTTTGAGCATGTAGTTCCTCCAGCTATTAGTGTGTATATGAATGGCATATCAATTTTTTTCAATACAGTAATACGTGTGCAGTAATCTTAGGTCTCCAGGCTCCTGACAAGTGTTTTGATACCTATATTAGGATGCTGGTTTGACTTCCCTTTCCTTTCAAGAGGTCAAATGATATCTAGCAGCACCTTCAGTACCGCAGTATCTGATTTACGTGGTTCTGGCTAAGGCATCCTCTGCTGAAGGGGCAAACATGCACATCATAAACAAACTAAATAACTCTTACAGAGGTACTATCACAGGTTAAAATTTATTGACGCTCCCTTGCCTTCACTGTATCCTGCTGTCCATATTCCTCTCCAAACATCAGAATGTCCTTCCTTCTTATACTCTTCTGCTGTGTGCTTCAGTTTGCTATTATGTAAACATATTTTATCTAACACTTTCCATTTCCACACCTGGCTGGGAAGCATTGGCTAGCTTTTGATTGTAACAGTACAGTACTGCATAAATTTACAGTATTAGCTATGCTGCAGTTCATTTACTTTAACTGGTAGAGATTTTCATACCTTTGCAGTGCAGTTTTCATAGCTCAATGGCAGGATAAGACAATGCTATGGATCTAAATCCTTTCCGCTGCACATCTTGACTAACATCAAATATTAGTTTTAATCTCTTATTACAGTTCGGCATTCAAGATGGAGAGATGACAATTACAGGTCCAGTTCAAGTGCAAACAGTATACTTGCCATACAACTGTGTGATAGAGTACTTACTTGCCCTTCCATGCCGAGTGTTTAGTAACGAGGTAACACGCCACATCCTGGTTGTTGGTCCCCATGGCTTCCTCGACACCACTGAATAACACCAGAGATTCAGTACAGCAATTCATCATTATGGGATGAAGTGCATGTGATTGAAAGTGTTACAAATGCTGTAATACTCTGAGATGGTTTAGTCACATGGAAAGGATGGATAATGACACTGACCAGAGGAGTGCATGTGAGTTAAGTGGAGGGCAGGCGGGAGAGATCGAGGACAAGATGGAGGGATGGGATGGACAGAGATGAGAGGTGTGAGTTGGAGGGAGGAAAATCTACTGGTAGCAGGACAAGGTGACATGCACGAAGTCTGTTAGTGGCCATCCCTTACAGATTGAGGTATATGACTATAAGCTGATGGATTTTTTGTTCGAAAAAATGCCTGTCAAAGTTATGGTGCTTGCTATGAAGCTGACCTGCCAATTCCCCTTACATTACCAATCCTGTGGGAAAAGTTTTTAAAGGAAATCCCTACTTATAACATGGAATGCATTTATAAAGTACAGTACTGTCACCACACACACATGGGTACATCCTTGTCTCTTGTGTCTACTCTTGTACAGCTACAATCACAGCACACATTTAGTCATTCCTATATATTATGTCACTATTTATGCTGGTAAGCCACTGAAATGATGAGGGAGCCAACATAATGGAATGATGCTGTAAGACAATTAAGAATACTATTAACCACAAACATTAAATGATACCTTGAATTTCTCATCCACTCCCTATCAAAAGTTGCTTCTTGGTGAACAGACAAAATAAAACAGAATTGTGAAATTAAGAGCTGTAGCTATACTTATACCTTCAATCACAAATGGAAATGCAAACTCCCAATTTTTTATTGTCATTTTTTGAATGACTGCTGTTGTTAGGCATGGTTGGCCTGGATCCCACATTACATGGTCCACCTACATCCCACTACATGGTCCACCTGCATCCCACATTACATGGTCCACCTGCATCCCACATTACATGGGCCACCTGCATCCCACATTACATGGGCCACCTGCATCCCACATTACATGGGCCACCTGCATCCCACATTACATGGGCCACCTGCATCCCACATTACAGAGTGTAGTCAGCAACAATATATGCTAGCTAAGCTGTGTTTATTGGACTCAACTGCTTCAAAAATTATGGTAAATACAGGAAAACTGCATTCCACTTTGCAGTTTTCTATTTAAGGATACAGACGTGAGATACAAAACAATGCTTTCTTTTCTTACCCAAGAATACTCTTGGAGTAGTCTACCAATAAACACCTGTACTGCATCAGTGGTTCCTCTGCTTGGTATGAAACAAACTGCATCACAACAATAATCACTCTCTCCCTGATTATACACTCCCAGAACTACGACTTCTGAAGGGAGAGGGTGGACTGCAAGAGGAGGGTAACTTCAGCCTACAATCCACTGGGTTCACATTCAGATGAGCCTGGCCATGCAACTACTAATACTGCTTTACATGACTTTCATCATCTGATCTAACAGTTCAGACCCCATAGGTAACCAAGAGCATCATCCCTCCCTTTAAAAATACTTGCAATCACAAGCTTTGGTTAATCGTTTAGTACAAAGCACTCATTCATGACAGCATTTATCAAAATAACTACTACTTTCACTCCTACAGTCCCAGACACTTTCAACGTCTCTATTACCATACAAAACACACCTGTAGTTATATCATTCTCATCTTATCAATTGCCTTAGCTACAGTCATATGATCAATCAACAGACAGGTTCACCTATCCCCTTACTATGCCTAATCCAGTCAAACTCTACACTGTTCTCTTCATAACTCCTCAATATTCATACTACTGACTTTAGCTCTTTCACCTTAACTTGGCCCAGATTTTCATTCTTTTGCAGCTTATTTCACAGCACAAAAAGACAACACCATGGCTCTACATCCTCTCTACAACTGACTAACTTCGTATTCTATTGTCAGTCTATTGTTATACAGTAATTCAGCATTTAAGATGGGGTGATGGAAATTTTAAGCCAAGTTAGAGTATGACAAATATGATACCCTAAGTTCATCACTCTTCAACAGTATCCCTGTTGTCTCCAATTATCTGCATAGCTACTGTGTTCTAAATACTGTAGCTACTGTACTTCACTCTTACTGTCAACACTATTCAGACTGTTTAATCATATGAATCCTGATAATGTCTTTTTCAATTTAACCTAGTGTTCCTCCTACCAAATTCATTTATTCAACTTAAGGAAAGCCTCTCATTTTTAGGAGTTTAGCCTATTACAACAAGTAGGTTAGTCAAAACTCTGGAAACAAATGGGAAAAATATAATGTGGCTGAACCTACATATTACTCTCATAACAAGAGACTTTCCAAGCTGAAGAGGTTTTACAGATTACGAAAGATGCCTGTGAGTAACTGAGTACGGTATGCAATGAACAGGAAAGATGTCAAACTGAGAATATCCTGTCATGTGTCCTTTTTTCTCTGTTTCCAGAATTCTGACTAATCCTGTATATCTAATTCCCCAATTTAAAAAATTTATCCTAAACTGAATAAAATTGCCAGGAAATAGTAAGAATAACATGAAAAAAGTATTCCTGGGATGAATGGGTTAAGAAGGGTTCCTGAGACAATACCTTCATCCGGTTCACCTCTTCTTACCCAGTGTTTAGCTGCAAATGTACAATACAATGTACGCCTCACTATCACCATCCCCTTTCCATTCATTAAAAAGGCATTTTTTTTTCTCTCTCTTTTCATCAAATCAACCTCGTTCCTCCACCAACACACTGTATGCCTTCTTGGGCACTTGTGCAGCCACACAGTGCTTTCAGATCTTTATACTGTATTCAGCAGCTTTACAATTTTTAGTCTCACCAATTCCCTGGTCTTCAACACCTTCTCCCTTTTTGCAGAATTTAAGATTCTTGGCTAAAGAATCTTAACATTCCACCCACACCATACCAAGCATTTTCAGTATGGTGCTAAGTAGACACACTTTTAAGAATCTGTGGAAAAATCTAAAAATACAGGAGAGCAAGTGGTTATTTTTTCTATTATATACTTAATTTCAATCATTTATATGGAACCTCAATTTCAATACTTTAACCCTCCCTCTGTACTCTCCAGTTGCCTGTACATAATGGCAAGTCTTGTGTGACCCTCCTGACAGTTCTATGACAAAAGCACAATAAAAAATGCTTAAAATACTAATCTCATCAACCTGATGATGTATTTTTCACTCTATTTAGGTTACCATCAGATTGTTTTTACTCTGTTTAGAAAAAGCTTTCTGAACTGTAGGGATCACAATTGGCCTTCATCTACCTCTTCATGACAAGATGTCTTGCATTAATTGAATTAAAGTGTCTGGTGGCAAGCTGATTAAATGAAAATACAGTAAGACCTCACTATAACGGACTAATTGGGGCCCAAACCATTCCGAAAAATGTGAAATTCCGATAAAAGCGACATCCGGACTTCCCCCTGCTAATCTGAACTTTTTCCGATGTATTGGACATTAGCTTGGATAGCATGAACGGTTTTTAAAATGTTCTGACAACCATTGCAGTACTGTATTGTGTTATAACTTCACTACATTAATCAAATGGTATAATATACAGTATATAATATTACTATACTGCACACTGATAAACATGTCTTTTATTTACCTTATTGTGGTGAACATAGCTGAAGTGGTCAGGCAATCCAGACTGCTTCTGGCCTTATCAAACTTTTTCTGATATACAGTATAGGAATTTAGTCTGGTAGCTCCTCAATTCCGCTAAAAACGAATTCCAGTCTACTGAAGTCTGTTATATCAAGGTTTTACTGTACTGTATCATCAAACTGAAGGGGGCAAATACAATGATGATAAGTGCTCACAGCTTTGCATCCTTATTGTCTTAACCTTGGTGTCTTCAGAGAACTACACGAAACTTCACTGCCTAGTCAAAAAACAAATGTCCTTCATACTGCCAGCAAAGAGTTCAAAGTATCTATCCCATATTTGTGTGTGTGTGTGTGTGTGTGTGTGTAACTGTCATGTGAACATCTCATGAACATATGTTGGTACACCTTTCTAGCAGATCTAACTCAGAGTCAATGGGTACAAGGGTTAAGACCAAATGATATCTAGATGGGCTGAAAGATGTTGCTTTCACAACTATCATCAAGTTTGGTATCGCCTGTATAATACTGCACCAGCACATACTATGCCTACTTTTCTCAAGTTTTGATTGAAGGTCCTTAAATAATATTATCTAAGTTACATAATTTTAGAGAGCACATGGTCAAAGGTTTGCAGGATGTTTCATACCTTGAAAAGCCACCAAGAGCACTGGTCAGTGAATTACCCTTAAATCCTACACACTGCAGCAGTCTAGCCTTAAATCCCCACAACTTAGTGAGACTATGGATGTGCCTATTTTTATTACCATTTTGCATCAACTTCCTTGTATATACGGTACCCATGCAATATTCCTCAAATTCCTACTGCCGCCATTTCAAGAGTGTTTCTATTCCTCCATACCCACTCTTTTGTTCATAACAAATGCCACCCCACAGGTGACTGTCCTGATATCTGGCTGCCTTGGTTATGGCTGAAGGATGTCGCTTCACAGTCAGATTTCTTACACTCAGCTTGGTTTGTGGTCATTTATGGTGGATTAAGACTGATGACTTCTAACTCACCAAGAAATATCAATATGAGAGATTCCTGCATGTCTGTAATCCTAAGGGTGCTCTTACTGTTTCATGCAATTCTTCCTCCGGTGATGACTATGATAAAACAAGTACTGGTATTATTGTACTTTTATAACAACCATGGATCCTCAAGATTTTGGCAGCAGATATAATAATTCCTGTGGTAGGTGGTGGCAACTATCATCCACTCACTTGATGTAGTGCTGCCTACTTCTTCTTTAGACTTTATAATTCTTTATCTGTGCCTGCCCTCCTCTCTTCCTTTTTCTCCCATCTTTCCTGCCACTTCTTATTGCTTTTCTTTCCTTTACAGGTGGCCTTACATTGAGTGACAAGCCAAATGGTTTCCGGTATGCCAAGAAACTATTTACAGCGCTGGGTGGTAACCATATAACCATACGTGCTCCCTACGTGTCAACAAGTGGGTTGGTGGAGGGTTAATGCCCTTCCCTGTAAAACAAATAACTCAAAGTCAAATGGCCACCCTATACGGGATTATGGCATCTGGCAATAGATAGATAGATAGATTGATATAATAATTCTGAGAAACTTTTATAGAACAGTAATTACTTCTACCACAAATGAACAACAAGGTGGCTGGTGTCTTTGTCACATAATAACCAGTTTCATTCTTGTCTCAAGTCATACAGTTCCACTATGCAGATTGTTCTCATCCCAGCCGGTGTTTTAGCAAAAGAATTATGGGAAAATTTTTCACGCATGTTCAAGGTTCTATATGAGGACCATTCTTGTCACTGCTGGTTTCTTAGCCACAAAATTAATAAGCCTAAATATGAAAACTAAATCTCCCACACTTTTTTCTTTTCCTCATTATGTCAGTGCTTATCACTGTAGGGGGGTGAGATAGAGCAGGGAACTTTGCATTAGTTCTAACACTGACACCATCTGTAGGTGCTGTGATGATACTGGTTACTTATTATCATGTCAAAAATAACACAGCAACCCAGTTTTTAAGGAATCATGATCCCAGCAACTCTCAACATTGATTCTTAGGTGCTATCAGATACAGACCATACAAATAATGAACCATATTGTACAGTGTAGGTTTAAGGGAGTATGGATGGGGTACATGTGCAGGAGTAGGTGAGAATGAGAGGGCAAAGGAAGGAGTATGTATAGTTGTGAGTAAAAGATGGAAGAAGAGCATAAGACAGTATGGATCAGTTGGGTCAAGGATTGTGTGGGTAAAGTTGAAAGTTGGAATACAAATGTGGGCGATTGTGTGTGTGTATGCGCCAATGCAAGATCGTGCTAGAAGAGTGAGAGAAGAGTTCTGGACAAATGTATAAGTGTGCATGGAAAAGTTTGGAAGGAGTGAGAGAGTGTTTTTGATCGGTGATATAAATGGTAAAGTTGGGAATGTGAAGGTGGATGGAATAGTTGGTGAGTGGGGTGTGCCTGCTGAGATAGATGAGAATGGGAGTGCGTTAGTGGACATTTGTGCTGGGAGGGGGTTGGTGATACCCAATACCCTCTTCAGGCATAAAATGATCCACAGGTATACATGGCGAGTGATGAGAAGGGTGGGTGGTGAACTGAATGAAAGGAAGGCAATGATTGATTATGTGTGTGTGGATGAAAGGATGCAAAGATGTGTAATGGATGCAAGAGCTTATAGAGGTTGGGGGAGTGGATTTTCTGACCACTACTTGGTGGTGGCCAGAATTAGGATTCAAGTAAGATGGAGGAATAGAAGAAGGGAAAGACGAGAGGAAGAAGTAGTTGCAAGGAGAGTGGAAAGGTTACAAGAGGATGAGAAAAAGGCAGAGTATAAGAGAGAAGTGGAGGAACGATTGGGCAAATATGAATTGGAGCAGATGGGAGATGTGGAAGGTGTGTGTAGGATATTTACAGAAGAAATATGTGCAGCATGTGATGTGGTGTGTGGAAGGAAGAGAAGACAGAGGGGGGTGCAAGGAACAGCGTGGTGGACCGAAGAGGCGAGACAGGCTGTGGCACAAAGAAGAAAGCATACAATGAATGGATGAGAAATAGGGGCGTGGAAGAAGTTGAGAGGCGGAAGAAAGAGTTATATGTAGAAAGAAAGAGAGAGGTGAAAAGATTAGTATGAGAGAGTAAGAAGAGAGTGAATGAGGAATTTGGAAGGAATTTGAGTGTAAAGTGGAGGGACTGTAAGAAAATGTTCTGGAAAGAGGTGAAAAGAGTAAGACAGGGTGGAAGTGAAGTTAGCAGGGGAGTGAAAGATAAAAATGGTAGATTACTAGTGGAGAAGGGAGAAAAAGTGAGCAGATGGAGAGAACACTTTAAGGAATTGTTGAACATAGAGGATGGAAGTAATGTGAGTATAAGTGGCTGGGAGAAGGAGGGAGGTAAGAAGACAGGAAGAAATCAGTAGGATAGAAGTTGTGGAAGCAATGAAGAAAGTTAAATCAGGGAAAGCCCCAGGAATTGATGGAGTGTGTGGTGAAATGCTGAAGCATGGGGGAGAGATAGTAGTAGAATGGATGTGGATGATGTGCAGATTGGCCTGGGAGGAAGGTAGAGTCCCGGAGGATTGGAAGTCAGGTATAATTATTCCCTTGTACAAAGGAAAAGGGGAAAAAGAAGTGTGTGGTAATCATAGGGGCATTTGTCTTCTTAGTATAATAGGAAAAGTGTATGGTAGGATACTTATTGACAGAGTTAGAGAAAGAACAGAGAAATTAGTTGGAGAAGAACAGGGAGGCTTTAGGAAGGGAAGAGGTTGTGCAGATCAGATATTCATTCTTAGATCTTTAGTGGAAAAGTTTCTAGAGAAGGGAAAGAAGTTGTATGCAGCTTTCATGGAGAAAGCATATGACAGGGTGGATAGACAAGGATTGAGGAAAGTGTTAAGAATATATGGAGTAGATGGGAAGTTTTTGAATGCTGTGAAGAGTATGTACGATGGTGCGAAGGCTGCAGTGCGTGTATATGGTGAACTAAGTGAATTTTTCTCTTTGAAAGTTGGGTTGAAACAGGGATGTGTCATGTCTCCATGGTTGTTCAATCTGTATATGGATGGGGTAATAAAAGAGGTACAAGGTAGGGTAGTGGATGTTGGAGTGGCCCTGGTGAGAGAGGATAGTGTTTGGAAACTCCCTGTACTGTCGTTTGCAGATGATACTGTGTTGTTGAGTGAAGACGAAGGGGAGCTGCAAGGCTTGGTGGATGAGTTTGGGAGAGTGTGTAAGAAACGGAATCTAAAGGTGAATGTAGGGAAGAGTAAACTGATGGTCTTTGAGAGGGGTGAAGTCAGTGAATGTACAGCGAGGTTGGATGGTGAGGAATTGGAAAATGTGAGTGTGTTTAAGTACTTGGGTAGTGTGATGAGTAAAGATGGAGGTTTGGAGGGTGAAGTGCTTGAAAGGGTACAGCAGGGAAGAAAGGTTGCTGGTTCTTTGAAAGCAGTGATAAGAAACAGGGAAGTGAAAAAGTTACTACATGACAGTATTGTGATACCAACTCTAACATATGGAAGTGAAGCTTGGACGCTGTTGGAAAGACACAAGTCAAGAGTGAGAGCAGTGGAAATGAGATTTAAGAGGAGCCTGTGGAGTCACATGGAGAGACAGGCTGACGAATGAGGATATAAAGGAGCATTGTGGTGTGGATGTGGATGTGATAGGAAGCGTTATGAGGAACACACTGAGGTGGTTTGGCCATGTGGAGAGAATGGAGGGTGAAAGACTGACGAAGAGAGTGTATGTGAGCGAATGGAGGGGGGAAGAGGGAGGGGGAGGCCGAGGATGAGATGGAGGGATGGGGTGGAGAGGTATATGAGAGAGGGGGGGGTGAGTTGGAAGCAGGGCAGTGAAATGGCGGGGGACAGGGCGACTTGGAGGCGATTTGTTTGTGGCCACCCCAAACGGGATTGAGGCGTCTGGCAATAGATAGATAGATAGGTTTAAGTATGGCAGTGTTAAGCTGGCCTGTTACATCCAGGTAGGTCTAATTACATTAGATGTTAGATTAGGTAAGGTCTCTCTGTTTAGGTTGTTTGGTTCATTTTGTTAGATTTCATATTATTACGGCATCAGCATTACCTACACAATGTGATTTTCTGCAGTTTTTGTTATGATTCCATCAATTTTCACTGAGGCTTTTACTGTAAATATGCTCATTTTGGCTCACCTTTCAGGCCCCATCAAAAACTCTTATCACCTATTCCTTCCCTAATACCAATATGTGGGAAAGGCTAGAGAACTTAACTCATTATTTGTGAGAGAAACAAATACCAAAATCATTCAAACTGTAACTAGGCATCAGAAAAATGCTTGTGTAACAGAAATTCTATGCTTGTACAAAAAAATAAATATATATCACTGTGTACAATCTGGTAAGCACTTTATATTAACTTACATGAAAACCAGACAGAGTTAAGCCGTCTTACAATGCAAACTTGGTCAAACTTACAATGACAATGTGCCAATCATATTTGCCTTTATTCTTACAATATTCTAAAGCCATGTTACATTTATTCACGTATAATATAACTAACAGTTACTCTGAATGCATTCCAATGATAAAACTTTGATCGAAAGACACAAAAAATGGGCTAGAAAACGTCAATGCTGACCAGCAAATGTATCTTTTAGGCCATTTAGCATTCACATCACTATTTAATCACAAGACAACTGTAATTAAGGTATAACTCGCGCCAATACTTACCTACTTCCGTAGCAACTGTGGTAATACTAAATTAAATTATTGTCAAAATACCACATTTCCGTGAGTGACAGCTCTCTCTGTTTACGGTGGGTGTTTTGCTGGGAGGATCTGACTATCAACAGCTGCTCAATCTATCGCCGCTTTCGTTTTAAAATCCAAACAATGTTCAGAACGGCTTCAAGATAAACATATTGTTGTTAGTTCAATATTTTGACTTAAAATATAAACATTAATAATTAATCTACATAGAATATTAGCCAACCAAAAAACAAAGATGTTGTGTAATTCTACCGTCTGATGACACTCACGCATGTGACGGCCAATCAGCGAGACAAGTGGGAGCGCGATATTGAAACTTCTTTAGCCCTAAACATACAGCTATGCTATTTTTCAGTTTGTTTCAGTAACATCACGTATAGTTAGTAGTACCATCCCTAATACTGTAGTTCTTGAGAGCCAGTCATATAGTTCCATAACACGGAAGAGAAGGGGCAAGAGGGTAGGAGGAGCCGTATCTACCTCAGTCTCTCTTACATATAGAGTAAACGTCACTTTCACTAGTTATAAACAACTATTGAAGGATTATGCTCTGAAAATAACTAATCTTCCTTTTCAGCAAGGCAATTTTCCTCTCCCGGTGCTCACAGCGGTACCGGTATTTTGAGATAACCTATTTGAATTGTCAACGGCCAGAAATACGGATGGACTTCCTATAATAGCCTCCTTAGCAATTCCTAATTTTAATTCAGGAAACCCGTAGCACAGTGATTCCCAGCCATTTGTTCCTGTCCTTCTTTTCCAACCATGTTCTCCCCTGTGGACCCCCAAACCTACCCGATGCCTTCACAATGAAGGTGCCCAAGGCTCAAGCCCTATTCAGGGTCCATCATACAACTGTTAACTCATTTTCTTAAGTTCACAGCACAGTGTGTACGAATAAAGTAAGAAGTTTCAAGTACAAGAGCCAGTGGGGAGAGGTCCGATTGGTGACGGAGGGAGTATCCTCTGTAGCTACGTCCCTGTTCACCACCCATCCAACAGCGTTATCTTTGTGTTTTGTGGTGAAAGGCATATTGTCTTCATATTTGGTTACTATGGCGTAGGTCGGATGGTTTCCCCTCGTTCTGGTGGACGTAGTAGGTGATATTGGTGGTTTGTGGTCTTCAAAAAGGTTGGCAGGAAATTACCAGAGAGGTGCAAGGTGATCAGCCTAACATCATAGGTATGCAAGTTACTGGATTTTGTATTATTAACAGGGTCGAATTATCAAAGGGACACAATGGGTACCGTGCACTGGGCCTAAGAAGGTTTGTAGGGCATACAGCTGGAACAACCAAGTTTCTCCACTTCTCGGGGCTTTTGGCCTACTTCCCCCAAAAAAGCCTAAACAGACCCTAAAGAGGCTATATTAAAATTCTGGCCTCGTATTCATATGGAACAACGGTATCTATAACTTTTCTCAACAATCTTTGTGAATATGATTAAGTTGCTAGGAATTATCTAAGGGGGGGTTCTAAAAAGACAACATGTAGTTTTCCCGGAGGCTATAGGGCGGCTGAAAAAGGGCTAATTTCATATTGAACATCTTCGCCTTCAACAAATCAACAATTAACTCAGTGACATTTGATCTAGACCGGCCCCTGGGAGGGTCAAGTAAAAATGGAAATACAGTAAGGGTACCAGGATGTCATGAGACTGGGGTGCGGCCTTTGAATTTTTACACGTTCCTTGAAGGGTATTATATATTTTTTTTCCTTGGAGGGAACAACCTTGCCCGCTTCTGGCATTTGGTTCCTTCTCTTTTGCATTAAAAAAAAAAAAAAAAAAAAAAACTCCCACAGCATGAATACTAAACAGCTGCAGCGTGAAATTCAATTAGCTGTGGTCATGAGGTAGGAATGAGTCTAGTTACATTCAGATCAACCCTCCAGTCTGAGTACACCTGACCATCAACTGAAATGAAATGGATCTTCGATTCCTTTTTCCATCTGACAAAAACCCTGAACCCATTTCTGCTCAGTTGATGGCCAGGCAGTTATAGCTGACAATAAGTCTTGCTAGTAACTAAGGAGACACATTCTTACCTGACAGCTAAAGCTCAACGAACTTCATGCAACCACAGCTTAGTATTCAAAGTGTGGGAGTGCCCCAGTTCCGTCAGATGAAAACCAACCAGTTATAAGGGAGTGTTCTAGTCAACGTAGCTTCTAATACCTCTTTTTGGCCATTTATTCTGCAGCTTCTTATCCCCTTGCATGTTGTTCATGTCTATTTTATATCGACAGATTGTATAAGCAGGCCTAGTAGTAGTCTAGTAGTAGAAGTAGTAGTAGTACTAGTAGTAGTAGTAGTTGTTGTTGTTGTTGCTGTAGTAGTAGTAGTAGTTGTTGTTGTTGTTGCTGTTGCTGTAGTAGTAGTAGTAGTAGTAGTAGTTGTTGTTGTTGTTGTTGTAATCACATGCCCATCTGAATGTGACCCCAGTGGAATGCAGACTGAATATACAATTTTCCCTCAGTCCACCAACTTCCTTTTGGGGGATAGGGAGGGAACTGAGGAACGTTTGTATGACCAGGTAGTGAAGCCACCCGGTCGCATCGATGTCACCACGTGAAGGCATCCCGGGCCCCTCCTGCACCGACTGATTTTTTTTTTTTTTTTTTATAACAGAACGGAGGAAGGAAAAACAAATGGGGAAAAAAAAAATCCATACACCAGATTACTGGTGTCCTCTGTTCATAAAATATCTGTAACAGTTAGACTTGAACAGTTGTAGGTTGAAATTTGGAGGAAAACAACTCTGGGGAAGCGAGTTCCAGAGAGATGCAGTTCGGGGAATGAAAGAATTCTGATAGGCAGAAGTTCTGCAATATGGCTGAGTGACATTCCAGTCATGAGCGCTACCAGATGCTAGTGTAGCACGAGGGAAGGCATGGAGAGGTGGCACCATGGACGCAACTTCGTCTGAGCATTTGCCAAAAAAATATCTGTAAAATAATGCAAGGGAGGCAACATTCCTTCTTACTTGCAGGGGAGGTAGTTTATATGTAATGGCAGGGTTGTTAATGATTCTAACAGCTTTATTCTGAATTTTGTCTAGTTGTCTTAATGCAACCTCTCCACAACCATTCCACAAGGGTGAGCAATATTCAAGCTGAGAGCGCACATGACTCTTATAAATTATAGCCAACTGCTCATCGGCGAAGAAGTTACGGACTCTGTACAATAATCCAAGTTTCTTTGAGGCGGTGGCTGAATCGGTAGAGAGGCGGCTTGCAGTCCTAATGGACCCAGGATCGAATCTCGGCTGGGGCAGGGAACAGTTTAAGGATTTGAATTTCCTAAAAGCAGACTTTCCTGATCTACCAGATGACCGGCCGACATGTCGTAAAAGTACCCCCGCTAATACCAATACACCAGTCCTGTATGAGACAGCCCTAGCATGTATTCAATATGGACGGTGGGTGTTAGCGCCGAAGTGGTGACATGTGGAGGTGTAGGAGGACTACTGGGCTTGGGATAGGCAACTGCCCCCAAGAAATAGGCCCTGAGCCTTTGCCCAGAGTCGGACACATAAAAAAAAAAAAAAAAAAAAAAAAGTGATCTGACATGAGAGGTCCAGCTGAGGGCACTGTTAAGTGAGACACCAAGAATTTCAATACTTTTGGAGATGGGAATATTAGTAGCACTGAAGGTAATGTACGAATCTGGCAGTATCTGTCTATTAGTAAACTGTATATATTTAGTTTTACTAGCATTAAAAGAGACAAGGTTGTTTTGTCCCCATTCACTGATTGTAGATAGATCTTGATTTATGGAGATGGCTGTACTGAGTTGAGAGGTAGAGATATTAGACTTTGTAATTGGATGTCTGAGTGTGAATGAACTATGTAGTGTTGAGTCATCTGCATATGAGTGAATGGGATTGTGAGTGACAGATAAGAGATTATTAATATGAACCAGAAATAGGGTTGGCGCCAGAACTGATCCCTGCGGCACGCCGGCGTTAATTGAGTGGAAATTTGAATATACCTCATCTACTTTTACTCTTATTTTCCTCTCACTAAGATAAGAAGAAATCAAAGGAACAAAAGACGTTAGTCCATAGCAAGGGAGTTTGGACAGCAGGGAACGGTGCCATACTCTGTCGAAAGCTTTAGAGATATCAAGAGCTACTGCATGAGTTTCTCCAAAAAGATCAATTGACTGATGGATCGTATGAATTAAGAGATTGAGTATGTCAATGGTGGATCTTTCGCGGCGAAAACCGTATTGTCTATCACTAATTAAGTTGTTGGATTCAAGATGTTTAACAATATCCTTATTAATTAAAGTTTCAAATACCTTACCAAGAGAAGATGTGACAGCTATTGGTCTGTAATTGGAGGGGTCAGACGAACTTCCTTTCTTCGGAACTGGGTGGATATTGGCTTCTTTCCATGAATTTGGGAATAAAGAAGTACGTATGCATAGTCTGAATAATTTAGCTAGGACAGAGGCAAGTTCAGGGGAACACTTTTTCAAAACAATTGGCGGAATTCCATCTGGGCCTGGAGCTTTGTTGGTAGGTAAATTGTCTAGGATGAATCACACACAAGGATACATTAACGTAAAGGATGCAAAAATAAGTTACCAAGGAAGAGGTATTAAGGAGCCTTCTTAATCAACGAGAAAACGGCCAAAGATATACTATATTTTTACCCATACTCGTTTTACTCTAACTTCACCAGAAATCGCCATCTCTCCATCTCGAATGTTGAGTTTTAATAAAGAGCTGACCCTACGCCTGCTACATAAAATGAAAGATAAAATGTATACTCATCATATATGGATGTTATACTATTGCACAATGGACTTTTTTATCATATCCTTTTCCCTGGCACCCATCCTGTGTACGCTCACCTCAACGTGGGTAAAGAGCGTAATTGTACAGAAAGTTATCGATATAAGTTACCACTCTGACGTTCGTTTTAATTAACTACGCATTAAATTTACGAAAAATGCCTATTAAAATTCCACCGCCATCTAAAATGCTGAGTTACTAAAGTTCTTTCACCTTGACTTGGCCCAGATTCTCGTCCCCCTCCCTTTTTTAGCTTAACCATGTGAAGTGAAGGAACGCTGTGGGGTGGATGTGGATGTGGTTGAGAAGATTAGGAGAAATACACTGAGGTGGTTTGGACATGTGACGAGAATGGAGAATGAAAGACTGACTAAGAGGGTGTATGTAGGTGAGGTGGAGGGAGGGAGAGGGAGAGGCAGACCGAGGATGAGGTGGAGGGATGGAGTTGAAAGATATATGAGGGAGGGGGGGGTGAGTTGGGAGGAGGGTAGTCAAATGGTGGGTGACAGAGCGACTTGGAGGCGTTTTGTCTGCGGCCACCCTTTGCGGGATTAGGGCGTCCGGCTTTAGATAGATAGATAGATAGATGTAGCTCATTGGCTGCCATAGACAATGCTACGGCTCAACTTCCTTTCCTTATTCGTTACTAGCATCATATTCTAGTGCTAATCCACTGTTACAACTCAGCATTCAAGATGAAGAGATGGCAATTTTAGGCAAAGTTAGAGTGAAAAGGGTATGGCGGTCACGTGGTACAGTGGTCAGTGCCGTTGTCATGAGAGACGATCCTGGGGCGGGATTCTCAAACCAGCTTACAATCGATTCCGTGTCGTAACTCTCTCTCTCTCTCTCTCTCTTTTAACAGGAAGAACTATACAGTAGACATGGAAAAATTCTGCACTTTCCTTTCCTTGTTCTCCCTGCAGATATAAGCTACGATAAAATCCCTTTCGTAACTAAGATCTTTTAGTAGGATGAACAGGAAACACGGGAAGACTCAGTAATATTCTTTCTTATCCTTCCTGCAGAAGCAAATCTTGGTTTCTGATTTACGCTGACACCAGACGATTTTCCACTGAGAGAAATGCTGGCAATCAACCTGGGTATCTTTTTTTTTTTTTTTCCTACTTGTTGCCTGCACTTTAGGACTTGATTTACACGATTTTGTCCAGCCGAGAGAAATCATAGCAGTGGAAGGGTTAATTTCCGAACAGGACAGTGGGGGGTGACCATCACCCACACACTTGATGTAATGTTTGGGTGACTATAGTGGGTGACAAGCTAAATGATTTCCTGTAAACCAGTAAGCAATTTATCACGTTATATGGTAACCGTTTAACCTAATGACGCCCGGTGGTTTAGCGGGTTAAGGAGTATAGGGGTTTATATCCGAGGCCGAGGGATGGTTGGAGACTTGCTCACATAATGCTGCTCAGGGGTACCTTAAATGTCGGGACTTAGCCCCGGGTTCCTACGCTCCTGATGGGGCACAAGATGATTGGATGATGGATGGATGGATGAATGAACATTTAATACCTTTATTCGTGATTACTGATTTATTCTTCCTACCTCCAGACGATTTTACACAGCTTTGGGGATACTGCTTGAAGCAATAGGATAACTGAAGGCTAAATCTAACCCCTCCAGTTCAGAAAGTCTCCAGAGCTGAATAAAACTGACAGGAGACAGCAAGAATACGGTGAAAAATGTGTCTTAGGGCTGAACAGGTTAAAATGTAGCAGACAGAGGTAACACTATCAGGTCGACATAAAATGCTTCCCACAGCCGAAGATGCCTCGTTCACGGGTATAGCACATTTATAAGGCCATGGAGTTAATTCCCACCTCAACACCAATCACAACATTATTCAGTACACACGGGTCTTGCCTGAACCAGCGCTGTGCCTACGAGGGGTCTGTATATCCGTTTTGTACTATGGATAATGATTTTCTCAGCATGATCATTCTTCCATCTTTTCCTCTTTTATTCTCTTTAATCAAACTTAACCTAGACTAACTTAGCAGATTAATCTAATAAACTAATTTAACCTGATACTAAGAAGACAAGCCTAACCTAACCCAGACTTTCCTGGATTAGAAAAGAGTAAAAATGTTGCGAAGAACGGAAATCAGTGGCCCGGGCCCCCTCAGACAGACCCCGGACCCCTCTAATGGTCCTACATTTGAAATTTAGGGTAATGTTAACACATATAATGGGCCTTGTAACTCCCCCCCCCCAAAAATGGAGAAGCCCCATTCAGCTCCCTCTCTCTATTTGTGAAGACCTGGGGACGCCATTGGTCTGAACTCAGTCTCACAATATTATCGTCATTTCCTCGTGTCTGATAATGCTGTCTTATCTGTAATACTGTTTGATGAGGGAAACACATGATCTACCTTATCTAGGGAATGACGCCATATCCCGCCATTAATCACTGAGTACTAAGGTTTGGTGGCTTCGTGGTTGCAGCGCCCCAGTCCGAGTGACGGTCTTGCGTGGTTTCGATCCCCAAGGGGTGATTAGTCCTTTCCATCATATAATGCCATGGACAGAAGGAGGTTGGCTAGCCCAACTTAAATGTGATGGACTGTCGTACCCTTGTCTCGGACCCATGCACCTTGAGGAGGGATAAAATAAGAATTGTGATAACAGAGCAACACTAGAATATGGCGCTTGTCACGAAGGGGAGCTATGGAAAGGATGTGGAGTTGTAGCATTGTCTTTTTTCTGTCAGTGAGCTACGTGAAATAAACTACAAAGAGGTCGAACATCTTGGCCAGATTAAGGTGAAAGAATCATAGCAGATCTCCATACTGGGAATTAAGCTTTAAGGTACTATGATTTTTTTTTTTTTTTTTTAACTGACAAAGATCTGCAACCCCTTTCAGCTCAGTTGATGGCCTGGAGAAGTCAGATTGGAGGATAATGTTGACTAGTAACCAAGGAGACTCAGTGATACCTCACAACTAAGACTCATCAGATTTCATGCAACCACAACGTAGTTTTTAAAGGGCATAAGTGTCCCAGTTCCATCAGATGAAAACCAATAGAGCAACCAGCCTAATAAGAGTAACTATGGCACAGGTACCCAGGCTGCGACATGATACCTAACACGGCTGTGCTAGATCTGGCCACACCACCTCCCTTACCTTGTACCCAACACAGTACTCCACACTACACTGTACTGCACGTCACTGCACTACACTACACTACACTACACTGTACTGTGTTATTCTGCACTGCACTACACTACACTGCTCTGTGTTGTGTTATTCTGCACTGCACTGCACTACACTACACCACACTGCTCTGTGTTGTGTTATTCTGCACTGCACTGCACTACACAGCTCTGTGTTGTGTTATTCTGCACTGCACTGCACTGCACTGCACTACATTACACTACACTACACTGTTGTGTTGTGTTATTCTGCACTACACTACACTGTTGTGTTGTGTTATTCTGCACTGCACTACACTACACTACTCTGTGTTGTGTTATTCTGCACTACACTACACTACACTGTACTGTGTTATTCTGCACTACACTACACTACACTGTACTGTGTTATTCTGCACTACACTACACTACACTGTACTGTGTTATTCTGCACTACACTACACTACTCTGTGTTGAGTTATTCTGCACTACACTACACTACACTGTACTGTGTTATTCTGCACTGCACAACACTACACTACACTACACTGTACTGCACGTCACTGCACTAGACTAGAATAAACTACAGTACACTGCACTGCACTGTGCTATTCTGCGCTACACAGCACTGCACTACACTGCACTATACTACACTACACTACACTGCACTGTGCTACACAGCAAAATAAATTGTAAAAGAAAAGGTGTTACGAAGCCTCTTCACTTCCCCTTCTTTCCCACTCCTTTCCTCCACCCCCCCTCTCTCTCTTTCTCTCCTTCATAGCTCTCCTTACCCTGCTTTCCTCCTCCTCCTCCTCCTCTCTCTCTCTCCATTCATCGCTTCCCTTACCCTGTTTTCCTCCCTCCCTCCCTCTCTCTCCATTCATCTCATTCCTTACCCTGCTTTCCTCCCTACCTCTCTCTCCTTTCCTCCATTCATTGGTTCCCTCACCCTGCTTTCCTCTCTCTCTCTCTCTCTCTCTCTGTCCTTTCTTCCTTTCATCTATCAGGACTATGTTAGCTAGATGTCTTTCCTTTGCAGGTTACGGGAAAACAGAGTAAGATTTCCCTTCACCCTTCCTATGAAATTCCATGACAGACTTTTTATGCTGCATGGTAGTCCTTCTCACTACTTCCTGTCGGCTTTAAGGGTCTGCCGGGTGGAGTGGGGGGGGGGTAGCCTTCCTGCATTCATAACCCTGTCTTTGACCCACAAAATAATTTCATCAGTTATGGCCGACCTTATAACAAACAGCCCCGATGGAACCAATACGTCTGTTGTTTGCTCATTATATTCTTTGGTACTCCTTCCACTTTCCCTCCATCTCCTCCCTCCTCCTTTCACCTTCACTGCCTCCTCCTCTCTTCTCCCCCTCTTCACTCCCCCCCCCCCTCTCTCTGATTATATGCTTCCATGGCCAACAACCAACCGAGAGTGTTATGTACATGACTCAGGCTATTCTCATGAGCCTGGAGCACACACACACACACACACACACTGTACCATCAAGGAGGAATTCGAGGCAAACTGTTTTGTTGGATGCAAGACTTTCTCATAAAAAGAGAAATGAGAACAGTACTAAGAGGAAACTACTCATCATGGAAAGAAGTGACTAGTGGAGTACCACAGGGTTCAGTGCTGGCACCAATCATGTTTTTAGTGTATATAAATGATATAAACAGTAACACTAGAAATAAGAGCTATCTGAATATGTTTGCAGATGATGCAAAAATACAAAGGAGAATTACTAACACAGACTCTTGTAAAGACCTACAAGAAGAATTAAATAAACTTCATGAATGGAGTAGTACATGGCAAATGGAATTCAATGTGGACAAGTGTCATGTAATCAAGTTTGGTAAAAGTGGAAAAAGACCTGACTGGGATTATAAGTTAGGAAATAAAACCCTATACACATCAGAAAGAGAGAAGGACCTAGGTATGATTATCAATAACAGACTATCTCCGGCTGACCACATCAGCGAGAAGGTACGGAACATGTATACACTGCTTGCAAATATGAGAATAGCATTCACATACATAAATGAAGACATGCTAAGAAGGATAATAACATCATTCATTAGACCAACCCTGGAATATGCATCAGTAGTCTGGAGTCCTCATCTCAAAAAGCACATAGACAAGATTGAAAAAGTTCAAAGGGCCGCTACAAGATGGATACCAAGCTTAAGGGACCTAAGCTACGAAGAAAGACTAAATAAACTGAATCTACCAACACTACAGGAGAGAAGGAAAAGAGGTGACATGATAATGCTATATAAGTGCATATCAGGGAAGGAGAAAATGGACATAAATGATTACTTAACATATGGAGAAGCATCAGCAAGAGGACACTGCAAAAAACTGCATAAGAAGAGAGGTGATAAAGACGTAAGGAAATTCAGTTTCCCAAACAGAGCAACTGATCAATGGAATGCACTACCGAATGAAATAGTGTGTGCCAAAACAATTCACAAATTTAAGGATATGTACGATAAATATGGTTTTAAGACACGGGACAGTACGAGCTTGACTCATTCCTGTAAAGATACAATTAGGTAAGAACAATTAGGTAAGGTAAGAACACACACCCAAACTACACACGGGGGTAGCTGTAACTGAATCGGTAAAGAGATGGTCCTGATGGACCCAGGTTTAAATCCCGGCTAGGGCAGGGAACACCTTAAGAAACTGAATTTCATCAAAGCAGACTATAGGCCTACTGATGCATCAGAAGACCCGCCGAAATGTTGTAAAATTATCCTTGCTAATACCAATAAACCAGTTCTGTATGATACAACCCTATCATGTATTCAATATGGACGGTAGGTGTTAGTGATGAAGTGGTGACATGTAAAAAGGTGTACGGTAAGTAGGACAACTGGGCCTTGCGAATGGGCTGTGAAGCCTATGCACTGAGTTGGACACACACACACACACATATATATATTTGTGGTGGTGGTAGTGGTGATGGTGTTGTTGTTGTTGTTAGTGGTGTGTGTGTGTGTGTGTGTGTGTGTGTGTGTGGTGGGAGTGAGGACGGTGGTATAAGTGGTGAGGGCGTATATATAAGCATGCATGCATGCGTGCACGTATTTACTGTACGTATGTATGTATGGATGGATGGATGTGTAGTGTGTGCTCGGATAATTAGATGTACGTATGAGTATATGCATGTATATGTACAGTATGTATGCATCTACGTATGACTGTCCGTATGTACTGTATGTATGTCAGGTCCAGTGTGCCTCAAGATAGCGCCTGTGGTGGGTATCTCAAACCTATCTATATCGATTATCTGTCCCACCCTAAAAGCAGGCAAATGTGAATGTTTATGCCTCTGCGGTGGCGTTAGGATTTCTAGGGCTTGAATGTTGAATGAATGAGTGTGTGGCCCATTTAACTGACTCTAGTTGATAGGTGGTATGAAGCGCGTCAAGTGTGATGTTTATGACTGTGGGGGCTTAAACAGTAAGTGAATAAGAGTGTGGCCCGTTCAACTAGACATTCTCCTGTCATTTACCCCCCTAGCTCTCTGGACCCTACCACCCCAGCCTTAGGTGGGAAAAGAAGTTTGGATGATGATGATAACACTTTTTTTTACAATTTTCCTCTTATAACTATAGTTCTTTCACTCTAACTTGGCTCAGATTTTCGTACTTTTGCAGTTTAATTCACGTAGCTCAGTGACAGAGAATGACAATGCTACAGCTCTTCATTGTTTTATAGCACTTCTCCATTACTAGCACCATGTTCTGGCATTAATACCAATTGCTACAACTCAGCACTGAAGATCGAGAGATGGCAATAAGAGTATTAAGCCAGGTTAGAGGGAACAGAGTATAGGATTTTAATTTTTTGGAAGGAACAAGAGACATGAGGAAACTGCACTGTACTTTCTGTCATACTTCTTTTCTGTCTATATCTGCCTCATTATCCATCAATCTTCCTACCTATCTATCTATCTGTCTATTGCCAGACGGCTTAACTCTAAGGGCCGATTCCACAGTTGTTTGTAGTGGTTTGGAAGCACCCAAACAAAAGAAACTGAACTGTGTAAATGACTTATGACTTAATTATATGATGATTTTGGTGACTAAACTATGTAGCAATCTTAATTATCTAACCATTTGACAGAGGTAGTGAAAGTGGATACTGAACTTTTTGGAAAAAAATGTAGTTATTAAGTGTGGCTGGGGAGGAAGCAAACAAATGAATCGCCCTCATGCCACCCTGTCCTTTGGCATCAGGCTACCCTCTCACCAACTCATGATCCCCGCTCTCATGTACCTCTCTACCCCATCCCTCCATGTCATTCTCAGTCTCTCTCTCTCTCCCTCCCCCATCCGACTCACATACTCTCCTAGTCAGTCTTTCATTCTCCATAAGCTCCACATATTTGAGACGATAGTGATCACTAGTATGTTTGAGTATCTCTGCCCCGAATGAAAATATACTCTGTTTTCTTTCACTTGACAGAACTGGGCCACTTATGCAACTTGACAACTAATAGTTTTTCATTCATTCATTGCCAGACGCCATGTATCCCAGACGGGGTGGCCAAGGACAATTGTGACTGCATGAAATTCAATGAACTTTAGTTACGACGAAGGAATGTCACAATGATTACTACGGTCATTTTTTTTTTCATCTAACAATGATCTACAACCTCTCCAGTTGGGTTGATGCCTGAGGGTAGTCAGACTGGAAGGTCAATATAACTAGTAACCAAGGAGACTCATTCCTACCGCAAAACTACATCATCATCATCATCATCCGGACCTCCTTTCCCATCCAAGGGCAGGATGAGGAGTAGCAATGTCCAGACAGCACAAACTTGACCAAACCAATGGGCCACACTTCCATTCACTCGTCATTCAAGCCCCCGGAATCCTGGCTCTACCGGATACGCCAAAAACATTCACCACCTTCTGCAGCTTCGCACAAACGTATCCGATTGAGTCAATCCGGATGCTGCCATGACCACATGGGGTGCCAAATCCCTGATCATGCACTTCTCCTCACAACATTCATCCAGCCGGCTCGATCTCTTGTCAGTTTCCTAGCCTCACCGACTTCCAAACCACTCTTCCTCAAACACGCATCCACCACATCTCTCCACCTTCTCTTTGGCCTACCTCGCCTCCTCCCTCCTTCAAATTCGCTCAGGTATACCTTTTTCACTACTCTATTGTTATCCATTCTTTCCACATGACCATACCATCTCAGGACACTCTCTTCGACTCTGGTGTCCAACGACTTCCTCACTCCACACCTTTCACGAATCACATTATTTCGTATCCTATCCACCCTCTGTACTCCACATACATTCCGCAGCAGTCCCATCTCCATTGCTCTTACACTTGACTTTTCCTTTTCATGCCACACCATAGTCTCACACCCTTATGTTAAAGTTGGCACTAACACTCCCTCATGCAAGCCTCGTGCAGCTGCAACACTCAAGCATAACTACAGCACATCGAATTTCCTGCAACAACTCAGCATTCATGTGAATTGTCACGCTTCATCAGAAGAAAGCAAGCTGGCTATGGCAGTATGTTATCCCTGAAAAATAAACCTTTTAATCCTTGAATAGTGGTGGAGGGACGCCTTCATGTGGTGGCACTAATATAACTAGAAAGGTCAAATGCCAGGTTAGACAAACATTTATCCTCTACTTCTCTATGCCCCAAAGGAGAGGATTAGACTGCAAGAGGGCAATTAAGCCTGCAGTCCACCATGTTCATGTTTCACATGAACCTGGGGCTACAACCACCAACCACTGAATACGGTGACTTTTTCTCATTCATTCATTGCCAGACGCCATGTATCCCAAACGGGGTGGCCAACGGCTTAGAGTTAATTGTTTTACAGGGAGGGGCACTAATCCTCCACCAACCCCACTTGACACGTAGGGATGCCAACAGCATCTGGTGTTCCCAGACGGTCACCCATCCAAGTACTAACCAGACCCAACGTTGCTTAACTTCGCTGATCGGACGGGAAGCGGTGTACTCAACGTGGTATGGCCGTTGGCTAATCTAGGCAATTATGACTACAAGATGTTTGTTTTCATCTGACAGAACTTTGCCACTCCCACAGCTTAAATATAATGTCGTGGTTACACGAAATTCCATGAGTCTTAGTTATGAGGTAGGACTGGGTCTCCTTGGTTGCAAGTAAAATAAAAGCTATACCTGATGATTTTATTCATTTCAGAGGAGATTTTTCCAACTGAGGGTAAGATGAAACCTTTCTTAACTCTGCCTATCTAGCCTATTATCTATCTGTCTAGCTATATAAAATCTATCATCACTGCTACCTGCCTACCTATCTATTTTTCAATTAATGTTGGTCTGCCTGTCTATCAATCTACAGGGTATCTGTCTGTCTGTGTGTGTCTACTCTGCCATCTACCCACCTATCTATTTATCTCTCTAACTCTTGCCAGATGCTGTAATCCCAGAAGGGGTGGCCACACATGAATTGCCTCCATGTCATCCTGTCTTCCACCATCAGGCTGCACTGTCTCCAAATCACCCCCCCATCCTCCTCCCTCATATACCTCATATGAGACTGACCTAAGCTCCTGGCAGCATGGTGAATGATAGAAAGATCCCCAATCACCTCTTGGATTCAAATTGTGTGTAAGGCACAGCCTTTTCCAACTGAGTTCTCTACCACTAAACCACCAGGTGCTGACAGCAGGATAAAAAATAGTAAGGTTGTTCAGGGAGCAAAAGAAGTGACATCCATTGATCCTATATTGTCTCATCAGGAGAGTATGGGCCAGAGGCCGCATCACTGTCCAGACAATCCAGGCAAGGGTGACCAGTTCCTCACCTCTAAATGCCATTACATGAACACCTGTTCCCAGACATTCCTTGGACTTAAACCCATACAGGCCACAAGTGATTGTTGCTTCCTCACCCACTAAGACAACAGGAATCCACTTGTTACCATTTAATGTAGCAAAGGTTTCCTGAGTTACGGGGAACCATATGGTTTGTCATTTAGTGGAAAGTCACCAAAAGGTAACACTACATCGAGTGAGTAGATGATGGGTTGGGAAGAATCTGTAAGGAAAAGCACATGACAAATACTGTAATCCCATTTTTTTACCCCTTCACTGTGGTAATGTAATGAGCCTTTTTTATTACCGCTATTTACAGATGATACTTATCAGTATCAAAAAGACTTCTTGTGTTTAAGAGATTACTGAGATCTTAATATGACCCCTCAAGTATGAAAAATCTCTTGTATGCTGAGCAGAAATGTCTGCTTACAGCAAAATGAAAATACAGGTACTGTATGCAGGACGGTCCTTATATACAATAACACTCCTTCATTGCCTGGGTGATTTTTCTTGTGTTATGGAGATCGCAAAGTCAGTATTATCACTATTTACTCAGCAGTATTTTTTTATCCTTTCACCATCATCATCATCCAGACCTCCTTTCCCACCCTCAGGCAGGGCGAGTAGCAGCAACATCCAGACAGCCTAAGTTTGCCCAGTTCTATGGGCCATGCTTCCATTCACTCATCATTCAAACCCAGGGAATCCTGGTTCCAACATCTATCTATCTATTGCCAGACGCCTCAATCCCGTTTGGGGTGGCCACAGACAAATCGCCTCCAAGTCGCCCTGTCCCCTGCCATTTCACTGCCCTGCTCCCAACTCACACCCCCCCCCTCTCATATACCTCTCCACCCCATCCCTCCATCTCATCCTCGGCCTCCCCCTCCCTCTTCCCCCCTCCACCTCACTCACATACATTCTCTTCGTCAGTCTTTCACCCTCCATCCTCTCCACATGGCCAAACCACCTCAGTGTGTTCCTCATAATGCTTCCTATCACATCCACATCCACACCACAATGCTCCTTTATATCCTCATTCGTCAGCCTGTCTCTCCACGTGACTCCACAGGCTCCTCTTAAGTAACTCATTTCCACTGCTCTCACTCTTGACTTGTGTCCTTCCAATAATGTCCAAGCTTCACTTCCGTACGTTAGAGTTGGTATCACAATACTGTCATGTAGTAACTTTTTCACTTCCATGCTCACTTCCCTGTTTCTTATCACTGCTTTCAAGGAACCAGCAACCTTTCTTCCCTGCTGTACCCTTTCAAGCACTTCACCCTCCAAACATCCATCCTTATTCATCACACTACCCAAGTACTTAAACGTACTCACATTTTCCAATTCCTCACCATCCAACCTCGCTGTACATTCACTAACTTCACCTCTCTCAAAGACCATCATTTTACTCTTCCCTACATTCACCTTTAGATTCCGTTTCTTACACACTCTCTCAAACTCATCCACCAAGCCTTGCAGCTCCCCTTCGTCTTCACTCAACAACACAGTATCATCTGCAAACTACAGTACAGGGAGTTTCCAAACACTATCCTCTCTCACCAGGGCCACTCCAACATCCACTACCCTACCTTGTACCTCTTTTATTACCCCATGTACAGATTGAACAACCATGGAGACATGACACATCCCTGTTTCAACCCAACTTTCATAGAAAAAAATTCACTTAGTTCACCATCGACACGCACTGCAGCCTTCGCACCATCGTACATACTCTTCACAGCATTCAACAACTTCCCATCTACTCCATATATTCTTAACACTTTCCACAATCCTTGTCTATCCACCCTGTCATATGCTTTCTCCAAATCCATTAAAGCCTCATATATGCCAACATATATGCCAAAAAAAAATTCACCACGGTATATGTGAAGCTACAAAGTGTGGTGAATAATTAAATTGTTCTTCATTATGAGTCCCATCCTAGGTGGCTTTGGGGATTTCGTATTATCTCTTCCATAGGTATTTATTCTATACTGTACATGGCACCTCAGTATATTTATGTATGCTAATGATGCATCTGATAGAGTCAATCCAAATGCTGTCAAGTTAAAAAGGGGTGCCAAATCCATGGTTACGCGCTTCTCCACACAATATTCATCCAGTCAGCGCGGTCTCTTGTCAGTCTCTTAACCTCACTAACTTCCATACCTCTCTTCCTCGCACTCATCCACAATACCCTTCCACCTTCTTCTTGGGCCTACCTTGCCTCCTCCCTCCTTCAAATTTGCTCAGATGTACCTTTCTCACCACTCTATTATCATCCACTCTCTCCACATGACCAAACCCTCTCAGTACACTCTCTTTGACTGCATTATTTCAACATGCATACCACCACACCCTCGCCAACATCTACAGGTTGAGTCATTCCCATAACACAAAATACAGTACTGCCGAGTGAGTTTTTAGTGGAGCACTGTTTACAGACCACCTCATATATTCCTGCAATTAAAGGCTCAACTAGACAACCAACATAACAACCTAACCTTCTAGGCATCATAATAACGATGATTCTACAAGCACATTATGGTATTTGCACAGTTTATGGTGTGGTTTAAAAAAAAGACTTAGGCATGAATAATGAGTACAGGATGTATGGTTCATATCATATCAATAACTGAGTGCTCTGCTAATAGATAAGCTTCACATTTTGTTTCTTTTATACTTCTGGATGGAGCTGCGGAGGAGCATCTTCACATGGTGATACTGACATAAACAGGCAGCCCTGCTCCCCAGATATACAAAGGTCCCTCAACTCTCTCCGTATTTCCTGAGAGATGGATGGTGGACTGCAGGGAAGGGATAATTTCAGTCCATGGTCTATCAAGTTCAGATTCAGATAAGCCTGGGGCCACAACAAGAGCAACAACAACAATCTATTTCTGAATCCTATGTGCATGTTAAATACTGTACATTCAATCCGATAATATACTATATATCATATTTCGTCTTTACTTTTTCCAGGTGATTTTATTCAGTTTGGAATATACGCCTGGAACTGGAGAGGTTAGATATACATTTCATTACTATGTTCTGCTAAGCTGAACAGAGTCTGGTGGAAACAGCAAGAAAAAATTACAAAAATATTTCACTGAATTGAGGAGTTAAACACAGTGCTATTAGATAAAGATGATGTTATTCCTTTAATTCAATGGTGTACTGTGCTTTTTTTTATTCATGCCACCTACAGATGTTTTATATGACTTTGGAGAGATTTATTTCAAATTGAAGGAATTAGATGAAGCCTTCATTAACCCCTTCAGTATGAGGGGTCTTTCTTAAGTTGAACAGAATCATCTCTACTTCACAAGAATGATGTGCAAAAATAAATTATCTACTGAAGGTGTTATTCTACGAGGTGAGAGATGCAGTAACAAAATCAGTTCTAGGCTGCCTGTTTCTTTATATGCACTGGAAATGTAGAGGCTTCCGCATGTCTTGTTTAAAGTGTCCTTATTTCTAATGCATGATATAAGGATAATATTTAAATGCCATTACACTGTAAACAGTGGTTCTGTACAATACAGTCGAGGACAAAGGTTCATCTAATATTTCACTCGTTCAACCTTCCACTGTCCCCTGTTGGCATTCCTATGTTGCGAGATGCTTGGTATACAATACTCCTTTCCCCACTGATGATTCTCTTGAATACAGGGCATCATGGGGGAAAGTTAAGGAAAAACCTTATGTGTGAAGTAGACACAGTGGAATGGTATGTCAACTTTTGTTCTTGACTGTAGTCATATGAAAAATGCACTTATATACGTATCTGAAGTATTCAGTGTGAGAAAATTATATACAGGTATATAATACAGTGTTTTAATACTAGAGTACAACACATTTTCTTTATTACAAGAAAATTTTACACAGTAGCCTTATGAATTACACTGGTTCTTTTCTGGCTTCTGATATCCCTCCTCAGCAAAATGACCATGTGATAGATGTTGGTACTGTCTATTGACTTCATAAAGAATAATTCCAGCTGCCACACTTGAATTTAAACTTTCCATTCCATTAGCCAATGGAATGGCAACTTTCAAACCAGTATGCTCAACAGCAAACTTCTTGGCTGCATTACTGAGGCCAGTTTCCCCACCTATAACTACAACAGTGCCATTAAAGCCAGAGGCAGCGAGTTCAGCTTGCAGTGTATCATAATACTTGACTGGTAGCTGGACATTCTCATATCTACTCAGGTGCTCTTCATCATCATAACTAGGATCAATAACCAACCTTTTACCTTCACGGTCCATCTCATATATACATGCAGTGCGTTCTTCTAAGTCTGGAAGTGTGGCTTTATTCTCCTTGGTACTTGTTTTTTCTTGATTAATATGCTTCTCCTTATTTTCCTCATCTTGGTGTGTATCCCGGCACACATCAGCCAGCAGGAGTTGTGCATTATCTGGTAAGAGGTTGATCAGGGTGTCCCAGGTTGCCTTGAGGGTGAGTCGAAGACGAAAGTGAGCCCCACACCCGGCCCTCACTGCCTTGCGTTCCCAAGGGTCACAGCAGCCTGGCATTGAGATTATGGCATATGGCTATATGCAGATACACAGATCCAGGTATTATACAGGTACTAAATGAAGTTTACACCACCTTTCTTTTCGAAAGACCACAGCATCCTGGTATAGTATTGGTACAGCAACCCATCATACTCAGCCTAATTCAATAACTTATACTATATGAGGTTCTTTTTTTAATTCCTTTGCATGAGTGTCACAGGTCTACCACAGGGTATTCAATTCCAGCTGAGGAGCCTGAAAAAGTTAACTACCTGTACATAAATTTACAGTTAATGGACAAAGGATCAGTGGTTCCCATTGGTTATTAACAGTGTAAATACAGAACACTATAATGTTTTGCCTTGATATACAAAATAACTGTACAGTTCCCTATTAAGCAAAACATGATGTCTGATGATGCATTTTCTGAGCATTTCCACAACGATCACATAAGTAGGAGCATGAGGAGTAAAATATTGACTTTAAACAAAACATCTTGATACTATATGATTATAAAAAAAAATTTGACATATAGATGCAACAAAAAGCATTAGGAGAAATACATTGAGGTGATTTGGCCATGTGAAGAGAGTGTATGTGAGTGAGGTGGAGTGGGGAAGAGGGAGGGGGAGGCTGAGGATGAGGTGGAGGGATGGAGTGGAGAGGCATATGAGAGCTGGGTGTGTGAGCTGGGGGGAAGGCAGCAAAATGGTGGAGGACAAAGTGACCTGGAGGCGATCTGTTTCTGGTCACCCCTTACGGGATTATGGTGTCTAGCAACAAATGGACAGTATGTGAATAAAATATTGGAACTATTCTGGTGGTGTGCATGCTTCCTCTACAGGACTGGTTTTGTTAGAATTTTTGAATTTCTGCTTTCACAGGTCAGTAACTGTGAAAAGCAACTACAATACTATCGAGTCTGTGTAGCTATCTATATACCTAGGCTGCTTCCTCCAAAGAAAGGAAGGTAGCTGAGGCAGGATGACACACTCCCAAATTTACTCATCCATACACACACACATTCATTCGCATCTGTTTAGCAAAAAGACATAATACCAAGTCCTCGTTACAAGTTGCTTTGTTTTCATTTTATTTATTTATTTTTTTTTTTTTTGTTCTCTTTTATTGTCAAGTCCACAGTATACAGGAAATTTTCACTTGGTTGCTATCTGTCTCCAGCATCCTTGTTACTCCAGGACCAAAGTGATGTGACTGGCAAAAATAATAATAAAGTTAAAGGTGAAAATGTTTAAGCAAGGAGGCTCACTAATGTTGTTACTTTAGCTCACCAACAATGTGTGTAAGTCTACTGCAGCTTTAATAAATTCCAATATTACCTAGCTTTGATACTTAATTTGGATTTCTTCAACAATATGGTGGCAAATTTTGAGAGAAGTCATTCCAGTAACATATACTTTAGTACTTCTCCATAGGCTTTCCAATGATGGGCATAGGTTCACTGCAGCTTTCATAATTCTGAGATAGTCCAGTACTGGTTTTCAATTCTGCATTTTTTTTTTTCTTTTTTCAGTAAATGGTGGCAAATTCTGTGAATGGTCACTCAAGTAACACCTCTTACTTTTCCATAAGCTTTCCACTGATGTGTGTAGGTCCAATGTAGCTATAATAGTTGCTGAGATGATAGAATCCTTACACACTTGAGCTATAATTTAAAAGTCACTGAAAAAAATAGGATACGATATTTCTGAGTACACACCATTCTGCCTCTGCTACTTCACTCCTATGGTAATTGTAATAAGTGAAAGCAAAGTGTATAAAAGAAAAAAGTGATGTGTAATGTAAGTATTGCAGTATCAGATGCAGTACCTTGAAGTTAGTTAATGCCTCTACTAGTGTGTCCATAGTAACAACATTATCTATATGTATCTATGGCTCTGTATCATATGGTACGATACCTGTTTTAGCTCTCTGCCTGTTGTCTGTCTAGTCATCAGTTTTATCATTCATCATCTACAACACTGTTTGGTGAGTATCTTTATTCCTCAGAAATAGCTCACTGTACAGTACAGTACTCAGCCTTTTCCTAAGCGTCATATTCTTATTGCATGCGGTTTGGGAATATGTAAAAAAGTACCTCTGACTACTCCAGAATCTCTTAATATCCATTATAATCAATCCTCCCCTCCCTCCCCAAATTCCAAATAAACAAGAGTCCCCTGCATTACAAAGAAACTGTTAACTAAAGTTCTACAGCTACCTACAAAGCTGATCTGTTAGTTTCCCAAAGTATAAAGAACCTTCTGTATGGAAAGTGTTGTGATACTTTGGAACATATCCTTGGCATAGCATGAGGACTACCTGTAAAGAAATCTATGCAAAAACCTCAGTATTACCATGATTTATATATTTACACAATCAATGGTTCGGTGAAAACAACAATATTTAACTAGCATATGTAAATGTGAATCTATAAAAAAAAAATAAAATAAAATAAAATAAAAAGCACCACAAAATGCTAAGCAAGCAAATGTGCATCATGCTTGTCATTCCCGTTGTTAAAAAGAACTGACTCAAATATTCACCCCACCAATGGTCAACTTCACTGACCCATATACTGCTCATCTCAGCTCATCCTGTTCACTCCTCTAAGCTCAATCAACTCTCCCACCCTAACCATGAAGTAGTTTGTTTCTGAACTCCATATCAAAGGGACTACTTTCTTCAATGCAAAAAAAAAGAAAGAACCAAAAGCTAGAAGCCTACAAAAAAGTTGCTGTTTCCAAGAAAAATTGGACAAATAAGAGCCATAATCAAGACTGGATCATTTTGAGACATGTGGACACATTGTCTAGACAGAGCTCATGTTTTGTAAATAGCTTCATGAGCTTGGCTTGATAGTAATCACTATGATTTGATCTGATGCACCAGAATGATCCTGAAAGAACCTCTTTGAGTATAATATAGCAAAGATGGTCAGATAGATCATTACCTCTACAATGACTTGTACGGATGTCCCCTACCAAGGACTCATTCCCAGTTAAAACTGAACCAACTTAAACCCAAGCAGCATGATCATGCATTTTATTCTTGTCATCCCCAAATGACTTTCATTTCCACAGGAACAAACTCCTGTACTGAGAATATAATAACGGCTATACCTAACCTTTCTAGGTGATAAATCTTCCTTAAGCTGAATAAATCATCTGGAGAAAATGGAAAAAAAAAAAAAAGAAACTGTGGGGTAAATGGATGTGAACTAACCAAACCCAACTTCAACTGACAGAAAGGGACAGAATTGATATGCCTATTAGCCTATATGGCTGAAATTACCAAGACAGACTAGATACTTCCTTGCTGACCTGAATGATTCTAAACAGGTGTGCACTAAAGACACAAGCATGAGATTACATGGGAAGGCACTGTTTCCTCCCACTAACGTTTACTGTTCCAGCCCCATCCAAAGAAAAATTCTGGATTGTATGTCAAGTGAAGGCACCCACCATCTGCTCATCCAGTGTGACTCTGCACTGAGTGACAAGCCAAATGGTTACCTGCAACCCAGAAACCACTTACTGAACAGTATCATACTGTATCATTTGTATCATTTATAAAAGCTCCAACATGCTTGCATGTATCAGCCTTGGTCACATAATGGTGACTCTTCATGCTACTTGATCTGGCAGCCTCCCTATTCAGTTCTTCATCCCTAAGGTCACACTCTGTGGATTCATCCTATGTCTTTTTCAGTGTGCCTCTCATAATCCTACCCCTGACATTTACACTTTACACCTTCCACACCCAATTGTCCTCCTCCATCCTCTTAACATGCCCAAACCATCTCAATCTACCCCTCCCCATCACAACACCAATACATTCCAGTCCC
Organism: Coenobita brevimanus; assembly: GCF_032717465.1. Taxonomy (NCBI): domain Eukaryota; kingdom Metazoa; phylum Arthropoda; class Malacostraca; order Decapoda; family Coenobitidae; genus Coenobita; species Coenobita brevimanus. The sequence continues at coordinate 1,319,322 of NC_137058.1, forward strand.
ATCCTTACCAACTTATGACATTCATCATGCGAAATTGCAATTATATGTGTTTGCCTATCGTTGTTTACATGCTAGGGACTCATTTCCCTAAAATTAGAGTCTTCTCTTATCTAAATAATTTTCCCAGTAAGGTTTATAATTTGTCCAGTACGGAATTACTGTAGTCCAGTAAGGCAGTGCTGTCTGATCTCATTACTGCACTAGAGGTGATCCCATTATATTGTACAATATTCCTTCCATCCTAAGTATACAACAGATCTGCCAGAAAATAATATGAACCTACCTTTCATAAGGATAACATCAGTAATGCCAACAGATGCAGCAGTGCGAAGGATGCCTCCAATGTTAGAGGGCTCCCGAATCTGATCCAGTATCAAAATCACTGGTATACTGGCTTTGGCTGTAGCAGTCCTGGCACTCAGCCCTTCCAGGCTGAATACACCTGTACAAAAATATTACCATTATTACAATACCATCATCACCATATTTTTTACAAGTAAATGAGGTGGGTAGGATCTATATACATGAAAATGAAAACATAAAAGTGGGCAAGATATCAACAAAGTATACAGTAAGAGCCATTCAAAACCTCCATCATTCAACTCAGCACTACCCAGTCAGATGCACTGTAGCTTAAGGCTAAGCTACTCAGTCCAGATATTTAAGAGGAGATTGACCAGCAGTTCACCCTTTAGTGGCATTATGTGAGTAAGAAACCCCAATCAACCACAATTTGACCCTCATGGCCCAGTCTGGTTGAAGTGCCATAATTCACTACAGTAGCAGGCACAAAATGGAAGTACTGTTTATAGACAAACTGTTGAAACTGGAAAATTAAAAACCAATATGGGAGTGCTATGTATTGACATTTTGCCACACACTTTCTTCAGGAAACAACTGCAGAGTATACGCAACACTGCCTGTATATGTAGCCGTGACAGGAGAGGGGTTGAGGGTGCAGTGGTGTTGCTAGGAAGACAGAGAAAGATGAGGCATCAGGTGGGGTCAGGTGTGGTGCAAGCAAAAGAGGGAGGGTGGTGGGAAGAGAGACTGTCAAAGATGGAGTAGGAAGACAGGTGAAGTACAGTACAGTACTAAGTGTAGAGGGTGGTGTGAATTTTACTATTGACAGTACATTAGACCATAAAATTAGCCAAATGATAATATCCAGTATTCTGTACAATGGCATTAGAACATGCTATTACTGCTGCCTCAAGACATCTGTGTCTCTTCACATCTCCTTCTCCTTGAGGCAGCTGATGCCTAAGTATGGACAGACTGGAGGGATGTGTTCACTTGTAACAAGAGAATCATTCCTATTTCATAATAATATCATTAAATTTTCATGCAACCATTATTTAGTATTCAAATTAAGGAACTGGTCCAGTTCCATCAGGTGAAAACAACCTGACTATATTAACTCGTACCAATTATTCCCGGGGAAGTGGTGAGAGATGACCAGGTCTGGAGGGTCTTATATGGTGTGCGATACAGTGGCAGTGTGTTTAGGAAGCACAATTCATCCACACCAAAGCTGGATGGGTTGCTTGAGAGATTTACCAGCTGGCTGAGGCGAGTAAAGAATATCGCCTCTGGACGGGCTCCTGCATCCAGTGCCTCCTTGATGATTTTAATACCTTCTGCCACAAACAACCCATGCTTCTCACGAAACTTACGAGACGCCACATTGCTAAGAAGGCTCCTGCAAATTAAAAATAAAATAAGGTAAAGATAATGGGAACACATCAGTTGCTGCCTATGTAATATGCTGTGAGTATACATTAGAACACTAACAGATTCTGAGGAACCACTACACTCAACAGAAAGTCTTAGTTTCACACTTTCACTTTCCACTTCAGTACAGAATTCTCATTTTCATCATTCTTGGCCAAGTGAACCTGAATTAATTTATCATATATAATTCACTGTTCAATCTGTAACTATGCTCTTTCAAGAAATATGGTCAAGGAAACTCTGCATCCTTGTACTGCATCTCTGAGCCCAGATTCACAAACATACAATCAACGATCTTCTGAAGTTAACATATTTATCAGCAGGAAGAACACTGGGCATGAAATGATCCTGCTCTTTCTTTTTTTTTTGTTCTTCCTCACAAATTTAAAAAATAACTAAGATAATTTGCTTGTCATCACTAAGATCTGTATCCGCACAAAGAACAAGAGACATGGGATGCTTCTCCATTTTCCTTGTCCTTGCCACATAAACAAATTTGAGTTGTAAGTGAGGTGGTCACATATTCATTACTGAATCCTGACCTTGCTCTTCATATGTAATTCTTTCCAATACACACACCACCACCAACCACTGCCACCACCACAACTGCTTCCACCAGCATGAACACAACTAAACACCACTCATGCCATTATATACTCTCTCTTTCCCAATACTGTGCTGTACTGTGTGCAAGGAAAATATCACCAAACACTATGCCAATGGTTAACTTGTTGCTGGTTAGCTTACTACATAAAACTTATCCATTAAATCATGTGCATTAAAGCATTTAACTGTGGCAGTGCACACCCTGGGTGGTGCAGCTGCAGCATCCACCTGGGAGCCAAACCTCATCATATTTTCTTGCACCTCACTGTGGAATGGAATCTGATCTGACCATAGTGAGGAGCTGTCTATCACTGGGCAACACTGATTCCCTACATGGTGCATGTATTGTAACTACTAGCTGTCCCTGTAGGATGACCCCATAGGTGCAGTTGCTTACCAGTGGCTGATGGATCTGCTCAGCCAGATATAGGCCTTATAGGGTTAAGCTGCAGCAGCAACAACAACATGATCATTCACACAACTATGTTCATTAAATTACTTAACTATGGCAAAATAGGAAATCAAGAAGCTGAAAGAAAACTGAGAGCAGCCACCATACTCAGACCTCTGATTTTTATGAAGGCCTTCAAAGCACCCGCCACATTCCTTTCCTGTGTTACTCACCTTTCTACTTTCTTTGCACATTTTCCTCTCTTCTCTATCACTTCAAGAAGGTATTTAAACTCTGGCACCTGGCAGGTGGTTTAGTGGGTAATTAAGGTGCTCCAATCAGACTGAGCCAGTGCAGGTTTATATCTAAGGGGTGGTTGGGGTTTACTGCTCAAGAAATGCCACTCAGGGATGAGTGAGGCTGGTTACTCTCATCTTAATTGCCAGGACCAACTTGCCTAGCCCCGGGCTCCTACGCTCCTCGTGGGACGACATAGGATTGGATGATGGAAGGATGAATGGATATACTGTACTAAACAGTCATGGTAACATCACACAACCTTGTCTTACTCGTTTCGTTTTTAAAGGCTCCAACATGCTTGCATGCATCGGCCTTGGTCACCTCATGGCGGCTCTCCATGCTGCACGATCTATTGCAGCCTCCCTGTTCAGTCCCTTAACCCTGAGGTCACATCTCATGTCTTTCTCAGTCTACCCCTCATAACCCCACCCCCAATATTAACACTTCTCACCTTCCTCACCCAATTATCATCTCCCATCCTCTCCAAATGCCCAAACCACCTCCATCTACCTCTCCTCATAACAACACCAATACACTCCAGTCCCATCCTACCTCTCAACTCTTCCATCGTAAACCCAGCCCCCCCAGACCTTGTACGCAGGGAAACACAACACATCCACCAAATCACTGTCATTTCTGTACGTCTGAGCCTGCGAATATCCTCCTCCTTTAGTGCCCAGGTCACACTACCATACAGCATTACACTCCTAACACATGCTGCATACAAAGACTCCTTAGCACGTAGGGAGAGTCCTCTCAATGTTAGAAGAGGCAACAGCTCCCTGAACTTCATCCAACCACTCCTCACCCTAGCCACAAAGCTAGCTCCAGCCCCACCTCCAGCACACAACATGTCTCCCAAATAACAAAACTCTTCCACACACTCAAGAGATTCACCAGCAAGTTCAATCCTTTCAGGCCTGACAATCTCTACCTGCTCTCCCCAACATGCTGTACACATAAAATCAGCATTATCTCACAGTCTACCTCTGATATAAAACCACTCACTCATCTTGATTACATGTGGTGTATTCATAACAGGAAAAGGTGTTGGCAATAAGGTTTATATTAAGGGTAACAAAATTTAAAAGCTCTCTTGCATCTTCTTACAAGTTTTCCTCACCAGCTCATTATTCTGTTTTCTAACTGATCCTGAAATAGTGAATGAAAGAAACAGTACAAGTGGCTAGGCTATCTCTAATGCATATTACAATCCCTTTACTATGATGGCTCTCCTATTCTAAATAATCTGTCTTCCTTACGCTGAAAGGGGTTCAGGAGGAAACAGCCACTTTAAATGCTAACTCATACGCTAAATGTGGGAGAAGACTTCCAGTGAGCAGTCAAATATAATAATGTCTACAGGGTTGGTAGCATCTATGGCATCTCCATCCATTATGGTACTTCTCTTCCTCACCCCCAACCACAGTGGATCTCAGTTACAGTACAGTATGTAGGACTGGTTCCCATTGGCCAGCAACTAACATAAAGTATTTTACATTAAAAAACAGTGAGTGTACATGACTACTCCTACAGGATAATACTGTTCATAACTGATGTTCTAAGTCATGTAAAAACTAACATACTGAATTCTAATGAGATGTGGCACCATACTGGTAAGTTAGCTATATGCAGTAGCTACTGTATTAAAGGTTTGTGTTCATATGACATTTGTGTAATAAGTATCATTATAATGTTATATAATATCAAACACTACTTGGTTGGTCTTATAATTACAGTACTGTAATGTTACAGCCATATGGCACAAATATATGGCAGATGAACTGAACATAATTGTGATGCAAAATGCACAACTCTGTTATCTGAATAGGCTAACAGTGCTCTACATGTTTCTCAAAAACAATACGGTTTACAGCTGGGCTCTGTAAGTTACAAAATACTATACAGTACCAGGTATCTACATATCCTTACCTAACTTGATTTTTGGCTTCTGATAACTGCTGATGTTTAATCTGCTTTGTTATATCAGGAACCGAACTTTGTATTCTATCAACTTCTTTTTCAACATGGCTTTCCTTGAAGTCTTCCGGTTCTGAAAATATTGACATATACCAGTACATACGCCAGAAGCAAGATAACACATTAATATACTCTGCAGTATACTGTTAACTGCACAACATAAAAATAAAAATATTTATTCATCAATGAAATGGTACTTTATTCCATCCATCCATCCATCATCCAATCCTACGTTGCCCCATGATGAGTGTAGGAGCCCAGGGCTAGGCAAGTTGGTCCTGGCATTTAAGATGAGAGTGACCAGCCTCACTCATCCTTGAGTGGGATTACTTGAGCAATAAACCCCAACCATCCCTTAGATATAAACCTTCACCAGCTCAATCCAATTGGAGCGCAATTATTACCCACTAAACCACCAGAAGCCAAAATTTGGTTATATGGTTACCACTCAGCATAGTAAATGGTTTCCTGGTGTACCGGAAACCATTTGGCTTGTCACTCAGTGTAGAGTCACCCACATTATTACTACGGTGAATACTTAAGTGGGGTTGGTGGAGGTTTAGTGCCCCTCCCTGTAAAACAATTAACTCTAAGCCCTTGGCCACCCCGTCTGGGATACATGGCGTCTGGCAATGAATGATGATGAATACTTCTGGTATAATACAGAACTTTGTTATCCAGACAAAACCTATCTATCTATTGCCAGATGCCTTAATCCCTTATATGGGGTGGCCACAAACAAACTGCCTCCATGGCACCCTGTCCCCTGCCATTTCACTGCCCTGCTCCCAACTCACACCCCCCTCTCTCATATACCTCTCCACTCCATCCCTCCATCTCATCCTTGGCCTTCCCTTCCCTCTCTCCCCCTCCACTTCACTCACATACACTCTCCTCATCAGTATTTCACTCACCATCCTCTCCACATGGCCAAACCACCTCAATGTGTTTCTCCTAACACTTCCTATCACATCCACATCCACACCACAATGCTCCTTCACATCCTCCTTTGTCAGTCTGTCTCTCCATGTGACTCCACATGCTCCTTTCAAATAACTCAATTCCACTGCTCTCACTCTTGACTTGTGTCCCTCCAACAAGGTTCAAGTTTTGCTTCCAACCATTAGAGTTGGAACCACAATACTGTACCGTACTATCATGCAGTGACTTTTTCACTTCCCTATTTCTTATCACTGTTTTCAAAGAACCAGCAAATTTTTTTCCCCGTTGTACCCTTAAAAGCAATTCTTCCTCTAATCTTTTATCCATACTCATCACATCCCCTATGTACTTCAATGCACTCACATTCTCCATTTCCTCACCATCCAGCCTCACTTAACAATACAGTATCATCTGCAAACAACAGAACAGGAAGTTTCCAAACACTGCTCTCACTCATCAGAACCATTCTAACATCCACTGAATATAAACAGACAAAATAATGGTTGTAAATGAATAATCTGCACTGACAAAATGAAAAAACTGTACAACACTCCCTATGTGTCAACAAGTGGGTTGGTGGAGGGTTAGTGCCCCTCCCTGTAAAACAAATAACTCAAAGTCAAATGGCCACCCCGTACGGGAATATGGCATCTGGCAATAGATCTATCTATCTATCTATTGCCAGATGCCTCAATCCCGTTTGGGGTGGCCACAAACAAAACGCCTCCACGTCGTCATGTCCCCCACCATTTCACTGCCCTGCTCCCAACTCACACACCCCTCTCTCATATACCTCTCCACCCCATCCCTCCATCTCATCCTTGGCTTCCCCCTCCCTCTTCCCCCCTCCACCTCACTCACATACATTCTCTTCGTCAGTCGTTCACCCTCCATCCTCTCCACATGGCCAAACCACCTCAGTGTGTTCCTCATAACGCTTCCTATCACATCCACATACACACCACAACGCTCCTTTATATCCTCATTCGTCAGCCTGTCTCTCCATGTGACTCCACAGGCTCCTCTTAAATAACTCATTTCCACTGCTCTCACTCTTGACTTGTGTCCTTCCAACAACGTCCAAGCTTCACTTCCATATGTTAGAGTTGGTATCACAATACTGCCATGTAGTAACTTTTTCACTTCCCTGTTTCTTATCACTGCTTTCAAAGAACCAGCAACTTTTCTTCCCTGCTGTACCCTTTCAAGCACTTCACCTTCCAAACCTCCATCCTTACTCATCACACTACCCAAGTACTTAAACGTACTCACATTTTCCAATTCCTCACCATCCAACCTCGCTGTACATTCACTAACTTCACCCCTCTCAAAGACCATCACTTTACTCTTCCCTACATTCACCTTTAGATTCCGTTTCTTACACAATCTCCCAAACTCATCCACCAATCCTTGCAGCTCCCCTTCGTCTTCACTCAACAACACAGTATCATCTGCAAACAACAGTACAGGGAGTTTCCAAACACTATCCTCTCTCACCAGGGCCGCTCCAACATCCACAACCCTACCTTGTACCGGTACCTCTTTATTACCCCATCGGTAAATTTTTACAAGTGGACAATACAACCCCGAGGCAGTGCAATATATTTTTCTGGCAGTTTCTGATGTGATTCGAATGTTTCTGACCTTCATTTTTGTTGGAAATGCCCCTCACCGAACACAATAAAACTAACCAAACCAAACCCAACATACCTAACCTATCTTAGGGGAGTAATAATCAATTTCCGAATGGGGTAATGGGGGTTATTTGTGATCCTGAGGGACTATACTATACGATAATGGTGCTAAAACTCCAAAACTGCATATTGTCCACTTGTAAAATAATACCACCCCATCCATGTACAGACTGAACAACCATGGAGACATGACACATCCCTGTTTCAACCCAACCTTCAAAGATAAAAATTCACTTAGTTCACCATCCACAAGAACTGCAGCCTTAGCACCATCATACATACTCTTCACAGCATTCAACAACTTCCCATCTACTCCATATATTCTTAATACTTTCCACAATCCTTGTCTATCCACCCTGTCATATGCTTTCTCCAAATCCATGAAAGCCGCATACAACTTCTTTCCCTTCTCTAGAAACTTTTCCACTAAAGATCTAAGAATGAATATCTGATCTACACAACCTCTTCCCTTCCTAAAGCCTCCCTGTTCTTCTCCAACCAATTTCTCTGTTCTTTCTCTAACTCTGTCAATAAATAGATAGATTAACCATTTCTAAATCCGATTGCAGTACTGTATACCGTACCTATACTTACTCTCCTGCTTATAGTTCTTCTTTTTCACAAGTATATTTTCATAGTATTCCAATGTCTGGCGTGCTTCATCAGCAACTGGCATGTGCACTCTGACGGGCCTCCTTGCCACCATGCGTGCATATCTCACCCATTGCAGCCTCAAACCCTGCACTGACGCTCCAACACGGGAGTAGATATTAAACATGTTTGTTCAGTATGCTGTTAAAGCGGTCAAACTGTTCCGTTTTTGCTTGTCTAGGGCAATCAAAGTTCAACTAATGAAATGCTGTTGATTAACATGTGGTTCTCGTGGGTGAATAATAACCACGATGAATAGTAAGTGCGATGGATCGGGCAATCAACACTATGGCCCTCTTCCTGTTTATGTAATGCATGAGGACTCTAGGTTAATTTGGACAGCTGTCAGGGTTCACTGATGTTTTCAGTTGACTGAATAGCTATGTCTGTCATCAGAAACTAACAGTCCCACACCATACAGTATGCGAGTCAAATGGGCTAAACGGTCTCATGTGATGTGATGTGATGTTGTTGAGGTCTTGTCTTTTCAACGGCACCCCTAAATGGTTTCCTTCTTTCTCTTTTCTCTTTCTTCTGTGTCTTTGTGTGGTCACGCCTCCTCTTACTTCGTGCAAACTATAATCAGTCGCCTTCAAAACAAAATTTTGGATATTCCGGCTTCATCCGGTAGTTTGCGTGTTCGAACTTTGTTTTATTCGGCTCCACTACCAGGGGGGCTCCACCATCATAAAATAACTAAAAAAAAATAACTAAAATGATAAAATAACTAAAAAAAAAAAAATGATAAAATAAAAAATAAAAATAAAAATGCAGCAGTGTAACTGTGATGACTTTGGACCATCGCAGCCATCAGTGAGCAATGTGATAACGGAAACACTCTGTGCTCTAACTGCTCCACACATTGTTAAGAGGTTTGTGAAGTTCCCCCATACACTCCCTGAACTACAAAGAACTGAAAGAAAATTCAGGCGAATTGCTGGCTTTCCTGGGGTAGCTGGTGTGATTGATGGGACTCACATACGAATTGTGGCACCAAACCAGTATGAAGTGGGTATAACTTTAGAAGTAACCAACGTTACCGATTTTCATTATATTACGTCCCTGAACTATTCTAACCAAGACTTACCTTTTAAGGCTAGTTTGAGTTAGGGGAGCTAATTTTGTAAGGGTCGTCATATAGTGGCTCAGGTTAGGCTATCTCTCAGTAGCGGATGAATGTCGCGCCATATTGGCTGGTGCAGGAATGTGCACTCGGTCTATGTCAGGCCCTAGGTTAGGCCTAGGTTAGGTTAGGTTAGTTTAATGCAGAATAGTGTGTTTTCAATTAATTTTGATCTTGATTTGGGGGGATAAACCCACTTTTGGAAATTTCATTCATTCATTGCCAGACGCCATGTATCCCAAACGGAGTGGCCAAGGGCTTAGAGTTAATTGTTTTTACGGGGAGGGGCACTAATCCTCCATCAACCCCACTTGACACGTAGGGACGCTGTTATGCTGAGTGTTTTTAGGCCGACTGCTCGTACTAAAAACACTAGCTACTGAGCGGGGTCCTCTTTCCGGACCGGAAGTAATGCACTAACAAAGGAACAGGACATAAAAACTAGGCAGTCCACCTTTAACACATCTATTACCTTAATTCTAACACCTTGACAATATTACATAGAATGATATTATGGGCAGAGGATACAGATATACAAAGTTACGTTAGTACAGCACGGGATGTTCACACACACTATAATTATACTTTACAATAGGTTAAGGGTCCATAAGTGAATGAGACTAACTTGCATTAAAGTCCAAAAGGTCTTAGTGTGCTGGGGCAATCGAGATGTCTGGGCTTGATGAGCCGGGGGGGAATTATTACTATAAAGGAACAAGGGGAGTAGAGCACTATAATTCACTGTTTGGGCTCGGCGCGGCAACTCTCGCCCGCGCGTACACTGACAAGGGGGGGGGGGGACTACTCTAGACTGGACTTGGGAATAGCACTAGTTGTACGAGCCCAGAACTTATAGTCTTTTCCAGGGGAAGGTATTTACGGACACTTTTTGGTGTAATCCCGCTGGTTCACTTTGTCACTGGATCACTATCTCTGTCTCACTATAGGAGAGGAAAAGTCACTATTCTTGCCCGAGTTTCTGGGGCGATATCACTTTGTCACTATAAGGTGTAGGTCCTCACTCTGGTCACGGTGCAGGGAGACCCTCTTGCCTGGGGTCTCGACCTGTTGTAGGCCCTCCTCTGGTCACGGTGCAGGGAGACCCTCTTGCCTGGGGTCTCGACCTGTTGTAGGCCCTCCTCTGGTCACGGTGAAGGGAGGCCTGTCTATGTTGGCCCTAGGGACTGAGGCCAAACAGGTGTAGCAGACGGGCCCGACGTCGTAGGGTCTGCGGCAGGGGGAGGTCGGCGTCAACGGGCTGCTGGGCTCGCCTGGGGGTCCGAAGACTGCGGAGGTCTGCTGGGGGACGTGCCGTCAGGTGTGGGCTGCGGCCTCGTCTCCTGCTGGTACCTGGGGAAGAGAAGAATTTCCCGGGGGTGGGAGGTAGGTCCCGACTGGGACCGGGCCTCTGTTCGGGTGACACTTTCGGGGCAACTCTCCCGGGTGGTGTCCAGCTACTCCTGCAGGAGTTAGCTGACTTTAGAGGACACACGGAGGCCGTGGTCTCTCTTGCACTTATGGAGGGTAGCACAGAGGCGACTCTCTCTCTTGTCTTCACAACTGCCGTGGCACCAGGTTGATCGGTCCTGGGACCCACTTGTGGCTTTGTGTGAGGGTCTCTTACCCTTGGAGTGGCTAGGGGTGTGAGCCCCGTACAGTCCACTATTGGGCCTCCTGCCCTGTTTGTTATAGAGGGTTCACCTCCCTCGTCAAAGGACCTCCTGTCCTGGTTGTGGCAGAGGGTATTACGTCCTCGTGGCTCACGGTGGCAGAGGATACAAGCCCCTCGTGGCTCACCAGGGTTGTTGCGGCAGAGGATGGAACTTCCCCGTGGCTCGCGGTGGCAGTAGGTGTATACACCTCGTGGCTCACCTAGGGACCTCCTGTCCCGTTGGGGTGAAGCTGTGGTCGTCACCACAAAACTACGAGGGACTGATGTTGTATCAGTCCCACCCCACTGCTGTCGATGGTCAACCCGCCGTGTAATTTGTTGCGGATCTAGGCTCACCTGGTGTTGAGGTAGTTGCGGGAAGAAGGGGCACAGGTCAGTGGTGGTTGGATGACCCTCTTGTCCCGGGTCACTAACCTGACCGTTATCTCCTCCTCGGGTGGTGGGGTGGTGGTGGCCCGGTGGTGGTGTGGGGGGTGGCGGGGCGGAAGGTCCGGTCGCGGGCATTTTAGATGCCAACAGCATCTGGTGTTCCCAGGCGGGAACCCATCCAAGTACTAACCAGAACCAACGTTGCTTAACTTCGCTGATCAGACGGGAAGCGGTGTACTCAACGTGGTATACTTGAGACTAATGAAAGAAAACATGTTTCTTGCTTCCTTATTCCTTCTTTGCAATGCTTTTCACTTTACCACATTCACTGATGGAACTGGGGCACAATAATGGTCTTTGGCTTCTTAGTCACATTCTGTAATGCTGTGTTTTTAAGGCGACTTCTCGTCGTAAAAACACGAGCACTGGAACGGGGTCCTTTTACTAGACCGGATGTAATGCACTAACAAAGGAACAGGGCATAAAAAGAGACAGTATACCGTATCACATCTATTGCTTAAGTTCTACTCATTACAGTGTACATACAACGATATTTAGTACATAGGAGAACAGAGATACAATATTACACTCATCTGCATAGACTGATCCAATATATATTAACACGTGGCACAGGGCAGTCGTGGACATTCTTTACTGTTACTTGAATGGAATTTTACCTCACTGTGATTGTTAGTTTGAATTAATTATTATGTTACTTGTAGATAATAATAAATTGGGGAGTTTCACTTTGGATCACTGCGATTGGGAGTCTGTGTCGGAGATATTACTATAATAGAGGTAGGGTGCGGATGGCGACACTCGACACTGTCACCAAGTCGCGGGGGCACATCACTTGCCTTTCGGCTCACTCGCGCACCTACCTCTAGTTCCACAGAAAACTCCCTGGTTCCTTGATGCAGGGGGGACTGAGTTATTTAACACTTTACACTTCGTACCCTGGTTACACGAATTTCTGTTATGCCACTGTTTAATATATCTTTTATAAAACACTGTCACTGTACTTTAGATCACTGTCACTGTACTCTTGGTCACTGTCACTGTCACTGTCTTACCCTTGTCTCCTGGATTATTAAATCACTGGTACTTACTATCAGGGAGGCTCCCTTGTCTGGGGCCTCGACCTGAGGGGCGGCTCCTTCCTAGGGCCACGCTGGTGGGGTGCAGGGAGGCCCTGTGGTCTGGGGGCCTCGACCTGATCGGGGGCCCTCGGGGCTAGGGCCGAACAGCCTGAGTAGTCAAGCCTGCTTCCTCTGCTTCCGGGGAGTGAGGGAGCCTAGATCTACGTCGTTGTAGACTGCGGTGGAGGGCCTGGGCGTCCTGGGACTGTGGGTGCTCAGGGGGAGAGGCGCCGTCAGGGCTGGGCTGCGGCAGCGTCTCCTGTAGGGCTCCGACAGGGCTAAAGAACTCCCGGGTGTGGGCGGTAAGTCCGTTATCGGGCCTTGCCACCACTCTAGTGCCTCCTCCTGGCCTAGAAGCCTGGATGGCGACGAAGGGCTCCCCGAAGGGAAAGAGGCTAAAGGGAGACTCACGCTCTTCGTGGTTCCCTGAGTGTGTCCATAGGTCTGAGTTGGGGCTCTACTTCCCCTATTGTGCACTTTGGCTGAAGCCGTGAACTTGCCCAGCGTGCGGGGGACACCTATAGGGTGATCGAGGTCGCCCTTTCACCGTGGCAAGGTACCGCCGGCGTGGTGTTCCTCCCGCAGTAGGAGACAAGCCGGAGTGAGGGGCTCAGGAGCCGCACTCTCTCCAATACGGACAGATCCTACTGTCAGGGAATTCTCCACCCTGGCATGTGCCCCAGCCGAAACTGAGTGTCTGCCCGTATGGAAAGCGACTAACGGATGAACAGGTTCACCCGTCCGTTGCGGCAAGATACCGACCCCGGGACACCGCTTCCGTAATTGGTAGCGCTACACGTACGGTAGCAGGGTCTCTTTACCCTGGACCGTATTCTGGCCGTAGCCAAAGAACAACTGGAGAGGGATGCACTCAGGCAACTCTCTCTCCTCAGCGTGTTAAGGCTGGAGCCTGGGGTCACCTTCCCCTTTACACACTCTGTCAGGCCGTAGCCTGTGTCTATCTCTCTTTCTCTCTTTTGGCCGTAGCCTTGGGCCTCTTCCTGCCCTTGGGCCTCTTCCTGCCCTAGAGGGTGTAACAAGACCGTCAATACGGTGTTACCTGGGACTGACCTCTTTTCAGTCCCACCCCTGGTCTGACAGTCACTACCCCGCCCGCACAGTAGTTCAGTTTGCCTGAACGCCTGGGGTTGGGGCACTTGCGGGGAATAGGGGCTCGGGGTCGGGATGCCCCGATGACCCTCTTGCCCGGGACTACTAACCTCACCGGTGTGTCCTCCTGGGGTGGTGGTGGGGTGGTGTCTCGGTGGTGGTGTGGGGGGTGGTGAGGTGGGAGGTCCTGCGGCAGGCACGGCGGGCATTTTACCACCCTCCGCGTCATTGAAGTCACGGCCCCGTGACTGGAGGTGGTAGGTGGTGGAGGTGGCTGTCTGGTAGGCTGGGGTAAGGTGTTGGGTGAAGCTGACCCTGTGCGTGGTGAATTGGTTGGGCTCCTGGTGGGGGCTGAGCATGAAGTGGAGGGAGGACGGCTGGTTGGTCCGGCGTAGGAGGCGTAGCAGGTGGTCGGTGCCTCTGATTCTGGTTGGTGGGTGGTTGTAAGGTTGCCATCGGACCTTTGTCACCTTCATCTCGGGGAATGGTGCCTGGTGGGGAGATGAAATTTGAATGCTGGAGAGTGATGGGAGGTTGGTGCTTTTATTTGGGCTAATGTGGTGGAAGGAGCGTTGTCCTTTGGGGAATTGGGAGTTGGGAAAGTTCCAACGTGCTTGGTGGAGGGGTAGGGTTATGGGGGAGGTGTTGGGGGTGGGTGGGGATGGTGGATTTTGGGGTAGGTGTGTGCTGGGTGGAGGTGTTGGGGTGTATCTTGTGGGTGGGCGTGAGAGTCGTCCTGATCTGGTGGTGGTCTTGGTTATGGTGGGTGTGGGTGGTGAGGCTGGTTGAGTGCGTGGTGGCGGTGAGGGTGTACGGTGGTGAGGTGGGGGGATGGTTGGTGGTGCGGTGTGGCGTGTATAATGGGAGTGGTCATGAGGGAGGGCGGTGGTGGGTGTGGGGGTGGCGTGATTCTCGGGGAAGGTGGGCGGCTGTGGTGACGAGGGCAGCCTGGGTGGGGTGGGTTGAGAGGTGGTGGGTGGAGGGGTGTTCGGTGGGTGAATGTCTGTTTGTGAAGTAGTGGTGGTGGTATGAGGTTGTGGTGATGATGTATTGGGGGGAGGGCTGGTAGCTGGAGAGTTTGAGGAGGGGGGTGAGAAGGAGTAGTAGTAGGAGTCTGGGGGTGATGTTGAGGAAGGTCAGGGTGGCCAGGTGTGCGGGCCGGGGTGGAGGTAGGCTTAGTGCTGGGGTGGGTGGTGTCGGGTGGGTTGAAGGGGCGCACATGGCGGTTTCTATATGTGCGGTGTTGCCCCTGTTGATCCACGGTGACTTGGTATGGGTTAGGTACTCGCACAATTTTGTAAGGTCCGTTGAATCGGGGGGAGGTCTTCAGTGGGGTAGGGAGGTTTGCAACCACAACAGATTGGCCAGGTGTGTATGGGTTGGAGTGGGTTGTGTCAGGTGCTAGATCTTGTTTTGAGTGTAGGTGGTGGAGACGGCGTTTGAGGTGGTGGAGAGGGTTGGTGGTGGAGGGTGGAGTGGGCGGTTGTAGGTGGTGGCGGAGTGGCAGGAGTAGGGGTGGTTCCCCGAACACTCGTGCGGGGTTATTCCATCTTCTCTCGGGCACGTATTCAACCCCCATTGTATGATCTTGACGTGTGCAGGCCAGTCTTCATTCCCTGTTTGCATAATGTGTGTGCGGACCTGATTCATAAGGGAGCGATGGCTTCTCTCGCATACGCTGTTGCCTTGGGGCCAGTAGGGGGATGAGTGAGAGATGTTGTATCCGAATATGCTGGCTAGTTCTTCCCAGATTTTTCCTGTAAATTCTGGAGCATTATCTGAATGAAGGGCCTGTGGAATCCCAAAATAAGGGAAAACATGTCGGGTGAGGGCGTCGGCGACTGACAGTGCGGTGTGATCCTTGGCGGGGCAGGCGATGATGAACTTAGAATATACATCCACGAAGGTAATTATGTACTTGTAGCCTGCTTTTGGTGTAAGGGGGCCGACGACGTCTAGGGAGAGTAGTTGCCACGGTTTTTGTGCTGTGACTTTTCCTGTAGGGCCTGGTGTTCGGGTGATGTCTTTCCCAAGGGCGCATGCTCGGCATGATTGTATGATCTTCTTTGCGATAGTGGATGGGTTTGGGGTCCAGTACATATCGTTAAAGATTTGTAGCAGCTTCTTTGTTCCCAGGTGGATGCCGTTGTGGGCATGGAGGTGGAGCATGGTGTCGTGGGCCGTAGCTGGGCTGAGGACAATGTGTCCGTTCGGGTCAAAGAGATGTTCGCCATGTGGGTGGAGTTTGGTGAATGTGGTTTGTGGAATCCAAGTTGGGCGTTGTTTATTAATCCACATTTGAACCAAGTCGGGTTCTGTCTTGATGGCGTTGATTGGGAGACGGGATAGGGCATCGGTGTTGGTGTGTAGCTTGCCTGGTCGGTATGCGATTTCGAAGTCATATTCTTCGAGGGTTTCTCACCAGCGTATCAGTTGGGCATTGTTTGTGTTTGACTGCCGTAGCCACTGTAGGGATTGGTGATCCGTAATGACTACTACGTGGGTGCCTGAGATGTAGGACTTGAAATATTCTAGGGACCAGATGATCCCTAGGCACTCACACTTTGTGGCAGCGTAGTTCCACTCTGCCGTGTTAAGGGTGCAACTGGCACAGGCGATGATGTGTTCTCTCCCATTTTGTACCTGCGCAAAGACAGCTCCTATGGCGATGAGGGGCACATCAGTATACAGGCGGAATGGGAGGTTGTAGTCTGGGAACGCGACTACTGGGGCGGTGGTTAATTTTGATTTGAGAGTGGTAAAGGCCGTTTGTTTTGTCTCGGTCCACAGAAAAGGCTCACCTTTTTTTGTTAGTTCGTGAAGGGGTTTTGCAATGTCAGCAAATCCTTTGACGAATCGCCTGTAGTACGATGTTAACCCGAGGAAGGCTCTGACTTCGTGCATGTCGTGGGGTAGTGGGATGTCTGCGATGGCTCGAAGCTTATCTGGGTCTGGTGAGATGCCCTCGGCATTAATGAGATGTCCCAGGAAAGACACTGACCTCTCTGCCAATACGCATTTCGTTGGTTTCAGTTTAAGTCCTGCTTGGCGTATGCGGTGAAACACGTGCTTGAGGCGGTGAAGGTGGTCAGTCCATGTACGACTGAAGACAATGACGTCGTCGAGGTATGCTAAGCAAGTCTCCCAAGTTAAACCGCTAAGGACGGACTCCATTAAACGGGAGAATGTGGCAGGGGCGTTGCAGAGTCCGAAAGGGAGGACATTGAATTCGTAATGTTTGCCATTCGATGTGGAGAAGGCGGTTTTGTGTTTGTCGTCGGGATGCACAGGGACTTGCCAGTAACCCGACTGCAGGTCTAAGGTGGAGAACCATGTCGAGCCATGTAACGAGTCAAGTGAGTCGTTGATGTGTGGTAGGGGAGTGGCGTCTTTGTGACATCATTTACTCGGCGGTAGTCAACGCAGAAACGCATTGTCCCGTCTTTTTTTCTTACAAGTACCACCGGAGAGGACCATGGGCTAGTAGAGTTGGAGATTACGCTGACATCTAGCATGTCCTGGACCTGCCGGTCTTCTTCCTCTCGTTGCTTAGGATTTTTCCGTCGTGATGGTTGGCGAATTGGAGGTCCTGTCGTGTGTATCTCATGGCTGAGATAGGTGGTATGGCCAAGGTCGGTCGGGCCTGAGGAGAATAGGTCTTGAAAATCCAGGAGGAGTTGTCGGAGGCTGTTGGTTTGGGTCGGGGATAGGTGTGATGGTAGGGCGGGGAGAGTGGGTGGGTCTGGGGGTGGCGTTTGGCATGGTTCGGCTTCTTCAGTTTCGCCGATGATGAGTCCTCTTGGTAAGGTTAGTGGTGTAGTAGCGAGGTTGGCGATACGGATTTCTTGGGTATGTGGGGGGAGGAAGGTGGGGCTTACTAGACAGGAAGAGAGTGGTCCGGTGGGGATGGATGGTGAGAAGAGAACGGAGGTATGGGAAGGTTTGTTCAGTTTTACCCAAGCTTCATGGTGTGGTGGAATGGTGATAGAGGAGGCGACAGTGGCAGGAAAAGATGGGGAGGGATGCAGGTGATGAGTGGTGGGTGGTGGTGATGGGAGTCTAGTGGTGTGAGGGGCTGGGTTGGGTTTAGGTGTGTCTGTGGTATGGGACAGGTGAGTGTCTGATGGTAGTGTGTGGGGGTGGGTGTTCTTGTTGTGCCTTTGATTGTTTTGTTTTTTTTCTCTTCCTTCTTCTTGACTGCTGGTTGGTTGTGGTGGGCTGGATTGAAGTGGAGGCGGCGTTGATGGCAGTCAATGGTGGCGTGTAATTTCTGGAGGAGGTCCAGCCCTAAATATCCATCATATTGACTGCATGTTGAGTCGAATATGATGAATGGGTGGCTAGTGGATATTTGCTGATGGGTGTGGGTCTGAAGGGCCCGAGTTTCCCCACGGATAGGCAGGGGGCCGTCCCCCGCGTCAACGAGGTTGGCTGAGGTGGGGAAGAGGGGGCCGAATGCACCCATGTGGCGGGAGTGGAAGTGGGAGTAGAGGCACGATCTGGCTGCTCCCGTATCCACTGGTAGACGTGCCTTGACCCCGTTTAGCCAAATCTTGTCGTAAACTGGGGGTCTGTAGTTCTGTGAGGTGGCCCCCGCCACCGTGGGGAGGTGCGGGGGCAGGCCTAAAAATCCTTCTGTTGTGGAGTGGTGTCTTCTTGGTCGTCGTCATCTGTTCCCGAGAGAGCGTGCGGCGGTGCGTCGTCTTCCTGGGCGGCGGCGTCTAAGGAGGAGACTTTCTTGCGCCCTTGTTGAAAGCTTCTGCGCCTGCTAGCTTTGAGCTGTTCCCTAATGTCGTGTAGAGGGCAGGTGCGGCTGCAAGCCGTGAATTCCCAGGGGTTAATAGTGATGAGGTTTCCTTGTTCCCTGGGGTTTGGTCCCTTCTTCTGCGGGTAAGCTCTAGGGACTGTGGGGGGCGGCTCAGTAGTTGGCTGGTGAGGCGGCAGCTTAGGTTTAGAAGGGGGGTGTTGCCTTGTAGGAAAACGTGTCACCGCATGGAGTGGCTGTGGTGTGGGGCGGGCGGCGAGCAGACGTCGGACGAGTTGTAGGTCATTTTCCATGTCCCCTGACGGGTCGTAGATTGAGAAATGCTCCCTGACTATGCTGGGGAGGATCCTCAATAGAGCATTGAATGTATGGATATCCCGGGCATTTGGTGGTGCCTCAGGATAGGCAGCGCTGACGAGGCGCCTAGCCTGGGTGGATGTGTCATCCAGGTTTCCATCGTAGGTGAGGGCGTCGAGTTGAGAGAGAGCGACAACTCGGCCTATTGATGGCGTGAATGCCTGTCTCACTATTTGTGAGAATTGGTCCCATGACAGTTCTGGGACGATTTTTGGTGCGACACTAGTGATTATTTTACCCAGGTTAGGTAGAGTGACAGCGATCTTTTCTCTGTCTGAGTAGAACCCTATGTCCAGGAGGGGTTTGACCATGTCCAAATATACGTCTATGTCGCACTGGTCCGGGTTGAACCTTGGCAATTGGATGTGTGGTTTGGCTGCCATTGTAAGTTCCCTTTTGCGTTCCTCCGTGCGTTACTCGGATCTAGAACCACCGCTTGCCACCAGTGTAATGCTGTGTTTTTAAGGCGACTTCTCGTCGTAAAAACACGAGCACTGGAACGGGATCCTTTTACTAGACCGGATGTAGTGCACTAACAAAGGAACAGGGCATAAAAAGAGACAGTATACCGTATCACATCTATTGCTTAAGTTCTACTCATTACAGTGTACATACAACGATATTTAGTACATAGGAGAACAGAGATACAATATTACACTCATCTGCATAGACTGATCCAATATATATTAACACGTGGCACAGGGCAGTCGCGGACATTCTTTATTGTTACTTGAATGGAATTTTACCTCACTGTGATTGTTAGTTTGAATTAATTATTATGTTACTTGTAGATAATAATAAATTGGGGAGTTTCACTTTGGATCACTGCGATTGGGAGTCTGTGTCGGAGATATTACTATAATAGAGGTAGGGTGCGGATGGCGACACTCGACACTGTCATCAAGTCACGGGGGCACATCACTTGCCTTTCGGCTCACTCGCGCACCTACCTCTAGTTCCACAGAAAACTCCCTGGTTCCTTGATGCAGGGGGGACTGAGTTATTTAACACTTTACACTTCGTACCCTGGTTACACGAATTTCTGTTATGCCACTGTTTAATATATCTTTTATAAAACACTGTCATTGTACTTTGGATCACTGTCATTGTACTCTGGGTCACTGTCACTGTCTTACCCTTGTTTCCTGGGTTATTAAATCTCTGGTACTTACTGTCAGGGAGGCTCCCTTGTCTGGGGCCTCGACCTGAGGGGCGGCTCCTTCCTAGGGCCGCGCTGGTGGGGTGCAGGGAGGCCCTGTGGTCTGGGGGCCTCGACCTGATCGGGGGCCCTCGGGGCTAGGGCCGAACAGCCTGAGTAGTCGAGCCTGCTTCCGGGGAGTGAGGGAGCCTAGATCTCCGTCGTTGTAGACTGCGGTGGAGGGCCTGGGCGTCCTGGGACTGCGGGTGCTCAGGGGGAGAGGTGCCGTCAGGGCTGGGCTGTGGCAGCATCTCCTGTAGGGCTCCGACAGGGCTAAAGAACTCCCGGGTGTGGGCGGTAAGTCCGTTATCGGGCCTTGCCACCACTCTAGTGCCTCCTCCTGGCCTAGAAGCCTGGATGGCGATGAAGGGCTCCCCGAAGGGAAAGAGGCTAAAGGGAGACTCACGCTCTTCGTGGTTCCCTGAGTGTGTCCATAGGTCTGAGTCGGGGCTCTACTTCCCCTATTGTGCACTTTGGCTGAAGCCGTGAACTTGCCCGGCGTGCGGGGGACACCTATAGGGTGATCGAGGTCGCCCTTTCGCCGTGGCAAGGTACCGCCGGCGTGGTGTTCCTCCCGCAGTAGGAGACAAGCCGGAGTGAGGGGCTCAGGAGCCGCACTCTCTCCAATACGGACAGATCCTACCGTCAGGGAATTCTCCACCCTGGTACGTGCCCCAGCCGAAACTGAGTGTCTGCCCGTACGGAAAGCGACTAACGGATGAACAGGTTCACCCGTCTGTTGCAGCAAGATACCGACCCCGGGACGCCGCTTCCGTAATTGGTAGCGCTACACGTACGGTAGCAGGGTCTCTCTACCCTGGACTGTATTCTGGCCGTAGCCAAAGAACAACTGGAGAGGGATGCACACAGGCAACTCTCTCTCCTCAGCGTGTTAAGGCTGGAGCCTGGGGTCACCTTCCCCTTTACACACTCTGTCAGGCCGTAGCCTGTGTCTATCTCTCTTTCTCTCTTTTGGCCGTAGCCTTGGGCCTCTTCCTGCCCTTGGGCCTCTTCCTGCCCTAGAGGGTGTAACAAGACCGTCAATACGGTGTTACCTGGGACTGACCTCTTTTCAGTCCCACCCCTGGTCTGACAGTCACTACCCCGCCCGCACAGTAGTTCAGTTTGCCTGAACGCCTGGGGTTGGGGCACTTGCGGGGAATAGGGGCTCGGGGTCGGGATGCCCCGATGACCCTCTTGCCCGGGACTACTAACCTCACCGGTGTGTCCTCCTGGGGTGGTGGTGGGGTGGTGTCTCGGTGGTGGTGTGGGGGGTGGTGTGGTGGGAGGTCCTGTGGCGGGCACGGCGGGCATTTTACATTCTATACCTGAAAGATTTGAGGAAAATTAGTCATGAAGAACATCATAGTCCAAGTTACGTTTCATCATAAACAAGACCAAGTCTACTAATACATAAAAAAATATACAGGAAAAAAACACAGCAATTTTTAAATTCGGAGGAGTGGGATGGGGTGAGTACTTGACTGTAAATCTATATTATATACGCTGGTGTTAGAGTTCTGAAGTATTGACTAATTCCCTATCAATGGTACTGCTATCTGGGTGACAATGCTACATCAGCTACATTTTGAGCTACAGAACATTAGCTGGCAATCTTTCCAATATTTACTATGGAAAAAAAAAAGGGGGGGAGGGGGGAGCAGCATAAGAAGTCTTACTGTACATCCGTTGCAGCCTCTTGATAAATCCTTATGGATTAAACATATGGAAAATGAAATACAGTAGTCTTCCATATCAGCCAGGGATACTTTATAAAGATGCCTGTTGATGGTGGAAACCTTTATATTACTGGCATCCTGTGGTAAGCAGTGGCAACCATCACCCAATCATGCAGTCCTGCCTATTTCACAACAATGGGTGGTAACCATATAAGCAAATAACATGGTGACGGTGCCCCTGTACATTGGATGGAGAGAGATAAAAGCAATGTCCATTAAAGAACAAAACCTCCACACTCTTCACTGCACCTTGCTGTGGCAAGGCACTACTAGGGAACACTGGTTCATGGTGGTCCTGCAGAAGCAACTGCTTGCCTGTGGCTGATGGGTCTGCTCAGCCATACAGACCTTTACTTTACTACTACAACTATAGTCTGTCTCAGGAAAGACGAGGGTAGAAATCTTACTCAAAATTACAAAAGGGGGATTTTCCCCCCAAAATGAAGGTCAAAACTAATTAAAACACGGTATTTTGCATTGGAAACCATAAAAATAATAATAAAAGAAAACGTTGGTTACTTCTAAAAATTTACCCATTTGTGTAATATTATCAACCCTGGACTTCACAGGACGCCCGCTTCGCTGGGTAGGTTGTGTTTACGTGAACCATTTTATCGACATTCGTAAAGAATCATAATATATGATCAAATAGATGTTGTTTCTATATATGAAAAGTAGTTTTTCGTTTTTAAACTACTTACTGATACTCTAAGGCTTTCTAATTGTAATTTATTAAATATATTAAGCAGATTCTTTGAAAGAGGTGAAGTCAGTGAATGTAGCCTACACAGCGAGGTTGGATGGTGAGGAATTGGAAATGTGAGTAGGCCTACGTTTAAGTACGTGAGTAGTGTGATGAGTAAGGATGGAGGTTTGGAGGGTGAAGTGCTTGAAAGGGTACAGCAGGGAAGAAAGGTTGCTGGTTCCTTGAAAGCAGTGATAAGAAGCAGGGAAGTGAGCATGGAAGTGAAAAAGTTACTACATGACAGTTTTGTGATACCAACTCTAACGTATGGAAGTGAAGCTTGGACGTTGTTGGAAGGACACAAGTCAAGAATGAGAGCAGTGGAAATGAGTTATTTAAGAGGAGCCTGTGGAGTCACATGGAGAGACAGGCTGACGAATGAGGATATAAAGGAGCGTTGTAGTGTGGATGTGGATGTGATAGGAAGAGTTATGAGGAACACACTGAGGTGGTTTGGCCATATGGAGAGGATGGAGGGTGAAAGACTGACGAAGAGAATGTATGTGAGTGAGGTGGAGGGGGGAAGAGGGAGGGGGAGGCCGAGGATGAGATGGAGGGATGGGGTGGAGAGGTATATGAGAGAGGGGGGTGTGAGTTGGGAGCAGGGCAGTGAAATGGCGGGAGACATGGCGATTTGGAGGCGATTTGTTTGTGGCCACCCCAAACGGGATTGAGGCTTCTGGCAATAGATAGATAGATAGATTCTTTGTGTTGGTAACACATCATGGTAGGAGCGAAATTACTACTACGAGTCTTCCTAGGAGGAACTTTTAGAAGCAACTCTCATCTACAACCACATTTAGTAATAATTTTAGGAGTACTCCTAGAAGTTTTTACCGGCCCTGTCTACACAACCTCTTCCCTTCCTAAAGCCTTCCTGTTCTTCTCCAACTAATTCCTCTGTTCTTTCTCTAACTCACACATTTTATATCTGCATACACATGCAGTAATACACAAACGGGCACACATGTTGTAGTCATATGATGGGTAATCTTATAATAACGGTGATAAGATGATGATTATGATGATGATGATGATCCAAGATGATGTGTGGGATACTGAGAGGATCTTATGGGTAGTGTAAACGCACCTAAATACTTACTAAGATTATTTCATTCAGCTGAGATATATTCTGGCACTCAGTTGTTCATATGCACGTCATAATAAAATATATATATATATATATATATATATATATATATATATATATATATATATATATATATATATATATATATATATATATATATATATATATATATATAGTTATATATATATATAGTTATATATATATATATATATATATATATATATATATATATATATATATATATATATATATATATATATATTAATATCTTGAGACTTGGTGGCAGATATAATTAAAAAGGCGTATCTTACGTAGAGGTTAATGGATGATGATGCTATAAGCGATCATTTTCGACAGGTTTTACTCTAG
This sequence comes from Coenobita brevimanus, assembly GCF_032717465.1. Classification (NCBI taxonomy): domain Eukaryota; kingdom Metazoa; phylum Arthropoda; class Malacostraca; order Decapoda; family Coenobitidae; genus Coenobita; species Coenobita brevimanus. The sequence continues at coordinate 1,343,296 of NC_137058.1, forward strand.
ATAATTAAAATCGTCTGACAGTAATATGAACAGAGGCAAAGAGACGTTCTTAGAGTGAAGTGGTTAATGTATAGATAATGATAATGTTTAAGTATATAACACATAAGTGAAAAGAGTATAGTTAAAATGAAATATACAGTAAAGCAAATGTTACCGAGCATGATTGAAATGAGTCTTCTGTCTCGAACTGGAACTCTGTGAACCCTTGAAGCTCCGAATCCCATCAGTCACCCTCTAACCGAGAAAGGGGGGAGGACGCAAGTGCTGTGTGTATATTAACTCGGTGATAGAATTATAGTGTGTAAACAGCTTCCCCGTCTTCTTGAGGTATGGAAGGGTAAGCGAGGATACTGTTCATTCGTTCTTTGATAGCTACGAGTTCTCTCCGCTGCGCCAAATCGTCTGTATTAATTTGAAAAAGTAAAGATGCGCTGTGGTGTTGATGTGGATGCGCTGGAGGGTGTTGGGAGAGGTACAGCCGCACACACAATTTCACGGTACAGTCAGCGTTGCAAATCATGTGGGTGGTCCGGGTTCAGAGTTTCACAGTATCGAACGTGCGGGGAAGGGAGGGGGTACTGTAGAGACTTGGCTGGCGTGTGAGGCGGGTAGAAGGCATACAGGGGAAGGGGGGATCGGGGAGGGGGAAGGGTGGAAAGACAAGAGGGATGAGAGGCGGTTAGTGAGTGAAGTAATACAAGGCAATGTTTTATTATAATATATATATATATATATATATATATATATATATATATATATATATATATAGATAGATATATAGATATTTTTTTATATATTTTTATATATATATATATATATATATATATATATATATATATTTATAGAGAGAGAGAGAGAGAGAGAGAGAGAGAGAGAGAGAATAAACATACCAGTATATAGAATAATCCCCATAGGATCTATGACAGCACTTTACACTAATATACATAGCTTAGTGTAACAGGTCGTTACCATACTATGCACAATTTGTGTTTTGTAGGGAACTGTCAAAGATCAGGTGATTACTATGGTGCTGCCCTCAAGAGGGTCTGTTAGTTGCCGAGCGGGCGCGTGTGCCTTGCATGTTTAGGTTCGTGTGTGTGTGTGTGTGTGTGTGTGTGATACAAGATAAATGTATCATGATCCCGTTTACCGTCTCTAAATGTCCGCTTATGTCACTAGGTTTTATTTGTCAGATAGTGATTCATTTGATAGGTTACTTATTTGGAACATGAAATGCTTAGTGCATTTATATTTATTATTTGTATCTAACTTATGGCACCGTTCCGTCTACTCATGTTAGAATAGGTGCAGTGCACTGGGAAACAATAGCTAATATATATGCACACATTAGAATCATGATCGTATGCATATACGACATCATATTTAGGAGAATATGATATGCTAAAATTTCACCTGATGGGTGAAGGAGAATATAACTTGCTAAAATTTTACCTGATACTGTATACTGTAATTGGGAGGATATCTTTCAACACCTGTTGCTCAGTATTTCAACGAATCTTTAGCCTCTCCAGTTGCAACTGTTAAGTATTTAAGATAGCAGTGGTTAATTAGTAATGAAATTCCAGGAAATAAAAAGAACGGGGGGAGGGAGGATGGTGCCTTATCCTTATTACACAAACAGTTCTTATGACTTATCACATACACAGCCACACTGAAATATTTATGACTAACATTCACAAGTGTGTAAATGGATTGTTTCTGATAACCGTGAGAATTAACCTCTGTAAGGAAACCGTAGGAAAACAAAAACTACATAACACAAGAGTTTATTTTAGCCAGTCCAACCCCCACCCATTTCAATAACGCCGCGCAGTCTGTGTGGCACTGACGTAACAAGACGTTGCACCGTCCCTGATCGGCGTCTGTAGGCCTCCCACGATTCAGAGACGTGTGCCATGAGCTCCCGGTTGTTCCTCTCCTGTGCCATATCCCAAGTGTTTGCCATCTGTGCCCAAACGTGTTCTATAACATTCATATCAGCTCCTTTGCTGGGCGGTTCCAGGAGCTGAAAGTGGTCCTGTTCGTCAAACCAGCGTCGAACTGTCCGAGCTGTGGACGGAACACCTGTCTTGTATGAACAGTATGGGCCCAGGTGGAAACAGGAAATCTTTCTCACGAAGGGATGGCAAGAAGGACTCTTCAAGCACCTCGATGTATTTATCTGCTGTGAAGCGCCCCTCAATTTGGAACACATCACCTGCACCATGCAACGGTATCCAGCCCCACACATTGTAGGTGACGTTGCCAGAACGAGCTACTTCCATGATGTTACGACGCTCGTATCTGGAAGCATATTATGAGTTAGTGGATTATTGACGTATGTGCATTTCTCCCTGTATATTACGCCTAAAACTGTGCATAAACATTCTGTGTTCATATATGTATTAGTCCATAAACATACATTAAAACAAATCCCTTTTCGCCTGAGCAGCAATATAATGTTCATGCGTAAACCGGCAAACCATCCATAATTACCACCTCGTCCACACTTCACGACCGTTTACCAGGCATGGAGCACTTAATACCCCTAGACCGCAGTTGAACCAACACTGTCGATATTGACATATTAATTGAATTCTCCATATGAATGTCTGTTACCTCCGTAAAGAAAACTTAAGATTTTAGCATGCCACATGATTTGCTATAGGCTACCTGGTGCTATTTTTCATCAACTCAGGTATATGAAATTGTATTTGTTTTGTTTTTTTATGTAATGGTTTTTGCATACGGATATGTTATCTAAATGTAATGAACTGTTAGGTATTAACTATTACACATTTCATTACCTGATCTCCAGGGTGGTAATCATTTACAGAACATTAAGGGAATTAATGCACATGATTATGTTCATGGGCAAATTGGACAAACTGGTTAAATTTAAATATTTAATGCATCGTAACTATTTATTGTTTACAAATCAGGTTAACGTAACGTTCATGTAAGTAAATATCATAAATAACTTACGCAGTTACAGTTGATGCATAATTGTGAAAAACCTGCTGTTTACATCTCCATTATTTACTGCAACATAATTACCTGTCTGCAGGTCCTGGTGCATTATAAAAAGTCTCCAGACCCATTCACACTTAGTTTTGCGACTGCACGACATCTCTGTCCCTCTATCGTATAGCCACATTTATGGTCCTCCACCAAAGCCCTCCACAAACAATTAGGTTGCAGCTTATCAACTAACATTTAATAAACATACCTGGTATTATTTACTCTCCAGCAATGGCCTTGGCCATGAGAAGTAGAGGAGAATACTTTCTCATTTGTGAATACTGCACGTCCCCGGAACTCAAGGTCTCTCTCAACAAGGAGTTGTGCAAATTCCAGCCTCCCGGCTCTGTGAGCGTCAGTCAGTTTCTCCTTCTGTGCAGGAATTCTGTGATAAGACGACTTAATAATAGTGTCATGAGGGAGTAGTGAGTCGACATCACCTCAATGCACTGGGTTGAGGCTGGTGAATGGGAAGCCGGGCAAGCATAGCAGATGGATGGAGAAGGGTGGAGGTTGTATAGAGGATGAGAGCGGTGGGTAGCGCTGCCAAGTATGTTTACACAGGATTACACAGGAAAGCAAACAGCAACAGACCTTATGGTCCTTTCGAGGCTGCTTGTTAGAGAAAACTATGACTACAAGATCTAACTCTACATGTTGAAGGATAAGGATAGGAAAGCAAGAAGGCTCCCCCCACCACCAAACCCTCCAGAAAAAAGTGAGAAAAACCACCATGCAGCATGGAAAAACTGACATGGAAATTTTATAGGAAACACTGGAAAGGAAAAGTCACATTCTATAATACTTTATCTATAAGCTACCCGATAGAGAAACCTGAAAGAGAAAGTAAACAAATAAAATAATAGTTACGGCATGACATTATAAACCAGTTACATTGAGTTAATGGGAAGTCTGTGGACATAACGTGGAAGCTACACACTGCACAGTGTGGATGTTTAGGGGTGGTGCAGCAGCCTTGCCTGGCGCTTTTAAGGTAGGCAGCAGTGTCACGTGGACGCATATTTTGTGTAGTTCATTGTTCCCCTTTGCGCCACGTGTATAACTAGCTAGTTAAGGTGTTTCTAAATTAACGAACTGGCGACCCAATGAAGTTGTGGTAGGCCTGCATATAAGCCCAGGCGCAGAGGCTCGGCTCGCTCTCTCACTCTGTTTCCCTGTCAGTGACGCCGGCTAGCTCTGGGTCGTCCAGGTTTAAGGTTTGTGTATGTCCTTGGTTAGGGATGTAGGATGGACTTTAGCAAGTTTATGCTCTTGTCCAGTAGGCAGGGTGATGTTTTGTGTTTTGTTTTCCCACTGTTGGTTGTAAGTTAAGGTAGTTTAATAGATTATGTTAATTTTGTACGTGGTGTTTTGACTCTCCTTAAATGTTCATATGCTAAAGTAACTCCAGATCTAAGTAATACAATATGGTCTTGTCGTACACTCAATTATCATTCTATCGTGGTTTTACTCAGGCCGTGCACCTTGTCCACTTGGTGATTGGGTAGTTTGCGACAAATGGGGGCCTGTCCGGGATTGAATATGTATACTAGCCTGTATATTTAGCTACATTACACGTTCCTATGTACTCCCTGTGCATTGCAATTTAGCCTTTAGCAACAACTGTTTCCCTCATATTTGAGTTTGCTTTATGAAACAAGTGTTCTCCCTGGTAGTCCTAATTGTGTGCACTAGTGTATACGCGTGTAGCTAATTCCTGCTCAGTTACCTCATTCAAGAGCTGTGTTCCGTTCACGAAACTGTTCCTAGAGTGTTGTTGCTTTACAACTCTTTGTTTGTTCTACTCTGTCTGGGCATATGGGTCATGTATATTGTATGATCTATATTATTTGATAGTGTGGTGTATAGTGTTTTGTGGAGTTTGTTGTCTTAGTTCCATACACACCACTATCGTTATATTTACTATACCAGTTGTTTTACTTGGATCTATTAGGAGAATATTACATACCCACGTACAGCAAAGATTAGTACTCCCACTTTACTGGTGACATTGTATTCCCCACGTAATTTTTGTAGTGTGTGTGTGTGTGCGCGCTACGTTCCCGTGTGTGGTGGAAGGTTTATTGTCCCACTAGGTGAAGTGGTTTACTGATATTTGAGTGATTACACTATCTAGCTAGCTAGCTTATTTTCGTTGTCCTTCCCTTCTCGCCGCCATCATGTTTGTGTTGGAAGATTTTGTTTCTAATCCTACAGTGACTGCTCTTTCTAGGTTAACCAAGGTTCAGTGGGAAGTGCTGGCAGCTTATTATAAGCTTGAGCTTCGTCCTAGGTTGAAGAAAGATGATATAAAGCAGTTAGTACTTGCACACATGGTGAGGGAGGAAATTTTCAGTGAGGAAGAAGTGAACATGTTGGAACATCCTAGTGATTTGATGGCTTTGAGGAAAATTGAGCTGGAGGAAAAAAGGCTTGAGGTTGAGAGGATGAAAGCGGACAATGACAGAATCCGTCTCTCTCGTAGTCCCACATCGCCTGAGTGTGAGCCAGATTCCTTCAAAATTGCTGCAGCATTAAAGTTTGTTCCTAAATTTAATGAGGAGGATCCAGAAGATTTTTTCACTCATTTTGAGAAGTCGGCTGAGCTCCATTCTTGGCCCCAGGATAAGTGGGTGTTGCTAATACATAGCTCATTTACTGGTAGAGCTCAGGAAGTGTTTACCGCACTGGATGCCACTCAAATTGAAGATTATTATTTTGTAAAAAAAACTGTATTGCATGCATACAAGAAAGTGCCCGAAGCTTATCGGCAACAGTTCCGTCGCTGCCGTAAGACAGAGGGACAGACTTATGTAGAATTTATCCGCCGCAAACAACGACTTTGTAAAAAATGGGTTGAGAGTGAGTTGACTAGTTTGACAGTTGAGGGCTTGCTGGAGTTGTTTGTGCTGGAGGAAGTGAAATCTTGCCTCCCAGCTAAGAGTAAGGTCACATGTGGAGGAAAAAGGGTTATGTACGTTATCTGAGGCTGGCATTGCTGCCGATCATTTCTCCCTAACTAATAGTGAACCCTTCCACAAGTACAGGTTGACTGCTCCCCAGCATAAGCCAGCCAGCACTTCACAGAGTGAACGGCCCCTGAATAAGAAGCTGACGGAGACCCAGGGACCTTCTTTTAAGCTTGATCCCACTGGTGAGTGCGCTGGTGAGGAGGCTCGTGGAGTTACTAATCAAGACGTGAGGAGGTCTCTCTTCTGTAGGTACTGTAAGAAGCCTGGCCACATCATAAAAGACTGTAGGAAGTTGGCCAGTAAGTACAGCCCCCACCCAGGGCAATGCAGTTCTCCATGCCAGTGCACTCACCCAACCAGTGGAGGTGAGTGACCCACAGGTTAGTGATTTACTTGTTTCGGGGCCATGTGAACATTCAGGTGATTCCCTTAAAGTACCCTCATCATTTAAACCATTCTGCTCGAGAGGTGTAGTATCAAAACATGAGTCCAGTAGATTCTCAGCTCCTGTTGTTGTGTTGCGTGACACTGGATCTGATCTATCTTTCATTTTAAAGGAAGATGTTCCCAATTTTGATTGTTATACAGGTGAGACTGTACTAGTGTCTGGTCTGCCAGGAGAGGCTAGATATCCCCTTTGCTCAGTGTATCTTCGGTCTGTGTTTGTCACAGGTCCTGTACTACTAGCTGTAGTAGATCACCTCCCCGTTAGGAACATTTCAGTATTAATCGGCAATGATTTAGCTGGTTCCCAGGTTACCGCTAACCCCATCGTTTCAGACAAACCTGTTGATATCAACAACACTACTGACTTAGAGCTGAAACACCCTAATCTCTTCCCAACTTGTGCTGTTACTCGTAGTCAGAGCCAGAGGTTGTTGGACGCACATACCCCTGCTGTAGAGCCAGAGGAAAACACCCTTGAGGGAGATGTTTCCCTTGCGGAATTGTTTGATGATACACTCAGTAAGTCTAGTTCTGGTCTCCTTGACTTTGGTAGCACCCCTATCACAAGGGAGAGATTAATTCAGGAACAGTCTAGTGACCCCGAATGTAAGTTGTTTCTTGCACAGCTTACTGAAGGTAATGAAATAGATGAGGTTCCACACTGTTTTAACTCAATTTGGGGGTGTTGATGCGTAAATTCAGACCATCTAAGGCTCCTGCCAATCACACGTGGGAGACAGTCCATCAGATCGTCGTCCCAAAATCTCTACGTATAGAGATATTGAAGGTGGCACATGATGGGGTGGGTGGACACCTGGGAGTCCGTAAGACTTACCACAAGATTTTGTCTCATTTTTACTGGCCAAAGTTGATGAAAGATGTTAGTACCTATTGCCGTACCTGTCATGTGTGTCAGATTAGTGGCAAACCAGGCACTGAAGTCAATCCTGCACCCCTTCAGCCCATTCCTGTCATGGAGGAGCCCTTTAGTAAGGTAATTGTTGATTGTGTGGGCCCTCTCCCAAGGAGCAAACGCGGGAATCAGTATTTATTAACCATAATGGATGTTGCCACTCGTTACCCTGAGGCCATACCTCTCCGTAGTATCACTAGTAGGAATGTTGTCAGGGCCCTGATCAAGTTCTTCACACAGGTTGGGTTACCTGCCATCGTGCAGTCCGACCAAGGGTCTAACTTCACCTCCAGGCTGTTTCAGCAAGTGATGAGGGCCCTGGGAGTCCGTCAGTGTAAGTCAACCGCTTACCATCCACAGAGTCAAGGAGCCCTGGAACGTTTCCATTCTACCATTAAGACTATGATACGTACTTATTGTTTGGAAACGGGTCAGGAATGGGATGAGGCTATTGATCTTTTATTGTTTTCAATTAGAGATAGTGTAAATGAGAGTCTAGGTTTCACCCGTTTCAACTCATTTATGGACACCAGGTCCGTGGTCCTCTCAAAGTCTTGAAAGAATGCTGGTTAAATGACGAGAGTACTGTACCGATTGCTGCATATGTAACTCAGTTCCGCTCCAACTTGCAGCGTGCCTTAAAGTTTGCCCATTCTAATCTCAGTCATGCTCAAATACGAATGAAAGACAATTATGACAAAATTCACAAGGCACAATCCCGCATTTTTCATGTTGGTGATCAAGTTTTAGCTCTGCTACCAGTACCAAAGCAGCCTCTTCAGTCTCGGTACTCTGGGCCATATCATGTTTTTGAAGCGGGTTGGAGACCTTAATTATATCATTGCTACGCCAGAGAGGCGGAAGAAAAGGCGAAGTGTCCATGTCAATTTGTTGAAAATGTATCACTCTCGTGACCAATCACAAGGAAGGGAAGTGGAACAGGTCACTTTAACAGGAACTAGAGTAGTGGAAAAGTCAGAGGAAAATGACCCTACACCATTCGTAGGCAGTAAGCTGTCAAATCGTGAAATTCTAACAAATCTTATGAGTAAATTAGAGCATCTGCCCCCACCCAGGCAGGCGATATTGACTGTCTTCTACAGGAGCATCCAGACCTCTTTGGTGACACCCCTCGGCTCTGTACCCTGCTGCCCCATGATGTGGATGTTCAAGGAGCCCCTCCGATCCGACAAGCTCCATACCGTCTCAGTGCCGAGAAGAGGGAATTCCTGCAGTCCGAGGTGCAGAGGCTAAAAGAGCAAGGTTTGATCCGTCCAAGTATGAGTCCCTGGGCCTCACCTGTAGTATTAGTCCCCAAGGCTGGAGGAAGTTACCGCCTTTGTGTAGATTATAGGAAGGTCAATGCTGTTACCCTGCCCGACTCCTTTCCACTACCCAGAATGGATGACATTATTGATGACCTAGGAGCGGCCCGCTACGTCACTAAGCTTGATCTCCTCCAAGGGTATTACCAAGTGCCCTTGACAGAACAAGCCAAGTCAATCTCTGCCTTTGTCACTCCAAGCGGCCTTTGGGAATTTCTAGTTCTTCCCTTTGGCATGCGGAATGCCCCGGCCACATTCCAACGACTAATGAACAATTTGATTGCAGAGTTGCCTGGCGTCCGTGTGTACCTAGATGACTTAGTTGTCTGGAGTGACAATTGGAAGGAACACCTTGAGAGGCTGCGAAAGCTCTTTGATGTCCTGGAGGAGGCCAATCTCATAGTGAACCTCGCCAAGAGTGAGTTTGGGCACGCCCACGTCGTGTTCCTGGGGCATGTGGTTGGGCAGGGCCAGCTAGCCCCTGTTGATGCAAAGGTGGATGCCATTTTACAATACCCACCACCAACTGACCGAAAGTCTACCATGAGGTTTCTTGGGATGGTGGGTTACTATCGTCGTTTCTGCAGGAACTTTGCCCAGGTCGCTGCTCCCCTTACGGATCAACTTAGCTCCAAGAAGACGTTCCATTGGACAAATGAATGTCAGCGGGCATTTGAGGGTTTGAAGGCCCTGCTGGCTTGTGCTCCTGTGCTCCGAACCCCGGACCCACATCGGCCCTTCATCATTAGAGTCGATGCAAGTGATGCAGGGGTGGGGGCAGTGCTCTTGCAAGAATATTGTGAAGTGTTACATCCCGTATGCTACTTTTCCCAAAAGTTTAAGGTTTATCAAAAGGCTTATGCCACCGTTGAAAAGGAGGCTCTTGGAATTGTCATGGCAATAGAAAAATTTGAAGTATATCTGTCCAGTAGCACATTCCCCATCACGGTGTTCACAGACCACAACCCCCTTGTGTTTATTGAAAAGGTCAAGTTTAAGAATGCTCGAGTGCTGAGATGGGCTCTAGCCTTGCAACCGTATAATATAAAACTGCAGCATATTCGTGGCAAGGACAATACCATTGCAGATGCATTGTCAAGAGTGTGAACAGAGTGTAGGTTCCCTATGATTTACTATGTCATTTACCCGTTCTGTTTCTAGGTTTAAGGAATTTTTGTAATATTGAAGTAAACCTACTTTTGTACCTCTAATGTTTGTACATGTTAGAGTAACTTTTTCCGGCTTGGTAAAAAGTTTTTTTTTGTGGGGGAGGTGTCACGTGGACGCATATTTTGTGTAGTTCATTGTTCCCCTTTGCGCCACGTGTATAACTAGCTAGTTAAGGTGTTTCTAAATTAACGAACTGGCGACCCAATGAAGTTGTGGTAGGCCTGCATATAAGCCCAGGCGCAGAGGCTCGGCTCGCTCTCTCACTCTGTTTCCCTGTCAGTGACGCCGGCTAGCTCTGGGTCGTCCAGGTTTAAGGTTTGTGTATGTCCTTGGTTAGGGATGTAGGATGGACTTTAGCAAGTTTATGCTCTTGTCCAGTAGGCAGGGTGATGTTTTGTGTTTTGTTTTCCCACTGTTGGTTGTAAGTTAAGGTAGTTTAATAGATTATGTTAATTTTGTACGTGGTGTTTTGACTCTCCTTAAATGTTCATATGCTAAAGTAACTCCAGATCTAAGTAATACAATATGGTCTTGTCGTACACTCAATTATCATTCTATCGTGGTTTTACTCAGGCCGTGCACCTTGTCCACTTGGTGATTGGGTAGTTTGCGACAGCAGTCAATCAGGCCCTAGCTCCGTTTGCTCCACTGAGGCAAGGAACTCTCCCATGTGGGACAAGTACACAAGTTTCATCCTGAAGCAGTGACCCCTGGTACATTAAAAAAATCCCGATGGTGGTCACTTGACTAACAGGGACCCTCAGTGATCCACAGCCCATCACAGGTCGAAAGTAAGAGTAGTGACCGTTAACTCAGGGTTATCTGTGCAGCTCCTAATCTGTGCTTATATTGCTTTCTTTGCGCTGGGGAGACTGAAAAGTATATAGGACGGGTGTCTTAGATAAAAGGGGACTGCACAGTGCACAGTGTGGATGTGCAATGCACAGAGTGGATGTTTAGGGGTGGTGCGGCAACCTTCCCTGGCGCTTTTTAGGTAGGCAGCAGTCAATCAGGCAATAGCTCCGTTCACTCCACTGAGACAAGGAACTCTCCCATGTGGGACAGTACACAAGTTTCATCCTGAAGCAGTGACCCCTGGTACATTAAAAAATCCCGATGGTGGTCACTTGACTAACAGGGACCCTCAGTGATCCACAGCCCATCACAGGTCGAAAGTAAGAGTAGTGACCGTTAACTCAGGGTTATCTGTGCAGATCCTAATCTGTGCTTATATTGCTTTGTTTGCACCGAATAAATTGAAAATGTATAATATCGTGACGCAACACTATGTACGGGTACATTGTTTACGGGGTGTCTTGTAGACTAAGGGGGCATGAACTTACATGTACCGTAGCTATAAAAGCAAGTTATTCGGACAGAAAAAGAGTCAGCTGAGGATTTTCGTGCAAATACTTGTCTAATTTGTTTTTGAATGTCTCAATTGAGATACTGTTCACGGTATCTGAGGGTAATCTGTTCCAGATATTTACAACTCTGTTAAAGAAGAAGTATTTTGCTTCGTGGGATTGGAATCGTTTTCCCATGATTTTGCAGCCATTACTTCTGGTTTGACTCGACCGGTCTATATCAAAATATTTATCCATGTCTAAGTTGTCATATCCCTTCATGATTTTGAAAACTTCAATAAGGTCCCCTCTTAACCTGCGCTTCGTTAGGCTAAATAATTTAAGTTCTTCAAGGCGTTCCTCATATGGTTTGTTTCTAAGTCGTGGTACCATTTTTGTGATTCTTCGCTGAATTTTCTCTAATTTTTCAATGTCCTTTCTGTAGTACGGAGACCAGAATTGCACACAATACTCAAGATGGGGGCGCACTAGCGAGTTGTACAAGGCAAGTATGACTTTTTCCGATTTAAACTCGAAAGTTCTTCCAATAAAACCCACTAGCTTGTTTGCAATTTTTACCGCATCGGTACACTGCTTGCTTGGTTTTAGGTCATTTGATATTATCACACCAAGATCCTTTTCACTGCCTGTACTTGATAACTGAATATTGTTCATTTTGTAATTTGCATGGACATTGTTACTTCCAATATGAAGTACTTTACATTTTTCTGTGTTGAATTTCATTTGCCATTTTTCTGCCCAGCTTGCTAAAGTATTAAGGTCATTTTGTAACTGCTGCCACTGTAATTTTGAAGTGACTTTACTGGTTATTTTAGTATCATCTGCAAATTTGGATACTTTACAATTTAGACCCTCATCAATGTCATTTATATAGATAATAAAAAGTATCGGTCCAAGTACTGAGCCTTGGGGAACGCCGCTGATCACATTACGCCATTTGGATTCCTTTCCGTTTATCACAACTCGCTGTTTTCGGTCTGACAGCCAGTCTTGTAACCATTTTAGCGTCTTTCCTTTTATTCCATGTGCTTCTATTTTTCTCATGAGACGCTTGTGAGGGACAGTGTCAAATGCTTTCTGAAAGTCGAGGTAAATTATATCTACTGCTCTTGAGTCATCGTATGATTTGTAAACATCATGGAAGAAGTCCAGTAGGTTAGTTAAGCATGAACGACGATGTCTGAATCCATGTTGCGAGTCTTTAATTATATTATTTTCTTCTAGATAATTAACTATTTTATCTCTTATGATTTTTTCCATTAACTTGCACACTACTGATGTTAAGCTGATTGGTCTGTAATTTCCTGGGTCCGACTCATTTCCTTTTTTGAAAATTGGTGTTTCATTTGCTAGTTTCCATTCGCATGGAGCTTTCCCAGTACTTAATGATTTATTGAATAAGACAGAGAGTGGCAGCAGTAACTCATGTTTTGCTTCTTTGAGAATTCTCGGTGATATTTTATCGGGGCCAGGGGTTTTGTTTATGTCCGTACTATTTATGGCTGAAAGGATATCATTATTATGGATAGCATAGTTACTAAGGACTGTGCTATTTGCTTGGTTTGTGGGTAACAGTAGGTTTCTGGTGGTGTTTTCTACTGTAAAAACAGACGCAAAGTAATCGTTAAGAATGTTTGCCATTTCGACCTCATTTTCAGTGTGTCTGCCATTGTTTGTTTCTAGAGGACCTATTGATGTAGTCATAACCTTTTTCTTTCTAATGTAACTGTAAAATTCTTTAGGATTTGATTTGCACGTATTAGCAATGTGGATCTCCAGTGCTCTTTTGCTTTGTTTAATAAGTCTTTTCGATGTGCGGCGTAGATTATCGTATTGTAATTTATCATCATTATTTTGTGTAGCTTTATATTTATGGTATGCCTGTTTTTTGGCTATTAAGTTACTTTTTATTTCACTGGACCACCACTTTGGTTTACTATTTCCAGCTGGACGTCTGTTACGTAGTGGCACACATGACTTTACCACTTCATTAAATTTTTCGGTGAATATTTCCCATGCTTGGTTTATGTCATCGGTTTCAGACATTTGATTCCAATCTGCAGTTGCAAGTAGCGCTCTGAGCCTGTTGAAATTAGCTCTACGATAATCTGGGACCTTTTCTTTGCTCTCCGTTTCTTTTACTTTTTCAGTAGTAATATTAAACTGTATAGTTCGATGATCACTGGAACTAAACTCAGGTCCTATTTCAACGTTGTTGACTAGGTTATCATTTGTAGTCAAGATGATGTCTAGGATATTGTTTCCTCTCGTTGGGTATTCTACGTGTTGGGAAAGGGCGCTTTCCTGAAGATTCGTATAAAGCTCTTGTCCTGAGTGTGCCGTCAGTGGTTCACCCCACTTTGTTACCGGTAGATTAAAGTCTCCAAAAATTACGCTATCCTCTTGACAACAAATTTCCGCAATTTGATCATAAAGTTTTTCATCTGTCTCAGTTGACTGTGCTGGCGGACGATAGATGAGACATATATTTATTTTGTGTGAATTAATACTTAGCTGAACATAACTGGCATCTATGTTGGTAATACTGGGTTTGGATAGCACAAGGGGATGGAGACTAGTTTTCACATATAGTAAAACACCGCCACCAGCTCGATGTGGTCGCTCACAGCTGAAAATATTGTACCCTGTTAGTGAGTATTCCGCTAGAAAGTCACGGTCAGATGTGTAAATCCAGGACTCTGTGATGCCAATGATGTCATAATTTTCTAGGTAAATTAGAGATTTTAAATCCTCAAACTTGTTACGTAGACTACGTGCGTTAGCATAGCAGACTCTAATTCCGTTCCGAACAGTTGGTGATCTGACTTTGTGGGTATTTACGTTAAGGTTACTGTTCCTGGACGTGCCGCGTTTTTTGATCTGAAGAGGGCAACTTTATCGTGTAGAAGTCTACCTAGCCGTGCCGCTCCTACTGAGTTCAAATGGAGACCATCTTTCTGGAATAGAGTATGTTGCTCATAAAACTGGTCCCACAGATTGACAAAGTCGACTCCCTCTTGTGTGCAGAGAGATTTGAGCCGGTTATTTGTGCTGAAGGCCTTATCATAGAAACTATTTTCTGCCTTGATCCTTGGGAGTATACCAGATATTATCACATTAGTGGACTTAGTTTTGAATCGTTAAAGATATTGAAGGACTTGGTTATACTAGTGTGAATATCGAGGTAAAATTGGTAGGGAAAGTGGCAGAGTTAGTAGACGGGAGGGGGGGGGGTGTTGTGGATGGAGAGAAGAGAGTGATATGGGTGATATAGTATGGTGTATAAAGATAAGAGGATATAGGATGAGGGCAGAGGGCACGGTTACATGTTGTTAAAGTAGGTAGAGGTGTAATATTACAGTGAGACATGTGCTGATTAACAGTCTTCCTTGTAGGAAGGAGCAGTATAAATAGTGTTGTTTTGTAGAAGCAAACCATCGTTTAGTCAGGATAATTTGTGTAGGTCATAATATCATTTGGATTAATCATTGTTCTGTCTTCTCACGTCTTATTTACACTCACCAGCCTCAACCTAGTGCGTTGAGGTGATGTCGACTCACTACTCCCTCATGACACTATTATTAAGTCGTCTTTCCAAATACTCACAATTCTGGAACACCTACTTAGTAGTTGTCTCCAATTATTTCTATGTCCAACGAGTGCCAATTGTTAATCATTGTCTGTCGGTTGCGTATTGTATTTGAATAAAGTGTAGATGGAAGTAATGTTTGATTATGCGTTAGTTTTGTAGCAGGTTTACTTTTACCTATTCTTTTACGATTGTTTTTGCACTTTAATGAATGAAATGAGGCCCACTGTACTGGTCTGTTAACAGCGACAACAGGAGCGGGTCAGAGAACAAACGCGGAACTGGATGGCATGATTGTAGTAGCAGCTGAAGCAGACCCTCACACTAAAGCCGCGGCTATTGCACAGAACCTGCAGTTGCATGTCAGCGCAATGACTGTAAGACGCAGGCTGCACGAGAGGGGTATATATCACAGAATTCCTGCACAGAAGGAGAAACTGACTGACGCTCACAGAGCCGGGAGGCTGGAATTTGCACAACTCCTTGTTGAGAGAGACCTTGAGTTCCGGGGACGTGCAGTATTCACAAATGAGAAAGTATTCTCCTCTACTTCTCATGGCCAAGGCCATTGCTGGAGAGTAAATAATACCAGGTATGTTTATTAAATGTTAGTTGATAAGCTGCAACTTAATTGTTTGTGGAGGGCTTTGGTGGAGGACCATAAATGTGGCTATCCGATAGAGGGACAGAGATGTCGTGCAGTCGCAAAACTAAGTGTGAATGGGTCTGGAGACTTTTTATAATGCACCAGGACCTGCAGACAGGTAATTATGTTGCAGTAAATAATGGAGATGTAAACAGCAGGTTTTTCACAATTATGCATCAACTGTAACTGCGTAAGTTATGTAACTTGCAATACTTTGGTGATAGAAACTCCGTGTACAAACAGCTAGATAAGGAGTTTATTACAAGCTCACAGTAAAACAGTCTGCCCGAGTCGGCTGTCTGCTAAGAACTGATGCAATAACGCCGTCTTCAGGCGTGGGAGAGCATGCTGACCTAGCAAATTTAGTGGGGGCATGTATGCACTGGGGGGGAACATATATACATCGGGGGTAGACATATTGTGGAGGGGGTACACTACTCCCCCGGGTAGCTGAGATGGTGTCTCCTGGCACCAGGAGGTAAATGGTGGGTGATTATAGTAGTAAGGCAGGACCGGGGAGGTTTGTACAAGGGATAAGTATGATACAGGGGCAGTAGGGGAGACATGGCCATGTTGAGCGGAGGGAAGTAGAAGGATATATACATAGAAGATATACAAGGAATCCAGTAAGGGTCGAAGGTATATATAAACATAATGGGAATTACACAATAATAGTTTGATACATGATAAACAAGGAGTAGATATGAGAGTTCTAGTATTGTTCTTCCTTCATTTTTTTTTTGTGGATTTTCTGTAGGATACACTGTCACTGAGTAATGCATGAAAGAAATACCATCATTTTCTAGTAGGCAGAGTGCTGTTCACAGTGTGGTTAAATGTTAGATGGCAATGGTAGTCACGGAATGCGAGGGCACTAAGTTCTACGTCGTGGGTAGGGCGTACTATGCCTGTAGCGACTCTGATTTCCTGGAGTCGACGTTCCATTGTTCTGACACAACAATGCACTGCACAGATGATGAGCAGAAAACCTATGAAAGCGATAACCACAGGGGGAAACACAACTGTCGGACGAACCCATGAACGGCTGAAGGCCAGAAAAAATTGATCCATAATGAAATCACTGTCATTGAGGAAGGTGAGCATGCGCAAGTGAGGGGAGGTGATGGTAATGTTGGCAGAAGGTAGGGTTGAAGGCATGTCGATTGGTTGAAAGATGTCATAGGAGTGTTTACGAACAGCTTGGTGATAGCGAGTGGCGTAAGTGATGACAGACTCTGATTTGACGGTACAATAGTCAGGTGCTTTGTAGAGACCACTAGCGGGGACGGAGCGAACGGAAGAACCAGGACACATGATTGTAACAGAGATGGGAACAGCAAAGAAGAAGTACTGGACATGGTTGAGGTGAGCATGGTGGACCGGGAGGTCAGGAGCTGGGACAAAAGAACAGGCCGAGTAGATGGAATGGTTGCGAACTAAAGCAGACTCACAGGGTGTAGCACTGCTAGGGAAGATAGCAAAAAGGTGGGCAGCACAGAGACGAGAGGTCGGAGTAAGGGAGGAACATTGCTGGAGGTCTGTGGAAGAAAGTGGCTTCGAGAACAGGATAATAATATTCAAGGGAGGAGTAAGGGAGGACTGGGGAGAGACCGAAGGTGGAGTGAGCCCATTCCAGGACAGAACGGAGAGCTGAGACAGGTACTAAGTCGGCAGTGACACGTCCATTGATAGCATCGACCAGGATACGAACCAAGGTAGAGACTTGAGACAGGAGAGAGTCAACGGCCAGTTGGAGATTATCCATGTTGAGTTTGAGGTAGAAGAACTGGGAGATAACGTTAAGATCTGAAAGGTGGCGTTGTAAGATATCGGTGAAATTGTTTAGAGTGGACGTGACTTCATTGAGTTGGGTTGTGAGCTTCTGTAACATAGTGTTTTGGATTTTAATGACTCGGCGTTGTGATTCTAGGGCTGAAGCTAAATGAGTGAGATCAGATTTGAAGCCAGAAATGTCACGGGCTGTAGCAACGCCAAACAAGCCACTCAGAATCTCACCGCCGAAGTCGAAGAGACCTCGTTTCACACGAGAACGACCCACGGGTGTCTGAATGGAAAATGTGTCATTGAGCTCAGTGAATCTGTTACTTATGCATTGCAATTGCCAGGAGAGTGGGAGGAAAAGGTTATAGAGATACTCATTCGGGTTGTGTGTCCCCATGAGGGCCGTGAGATGGTTCCTGATTCCGTGGAGCTGGTGCGCGTAGGCAGGTAGGGCAATGGCTACGTCGGCCAGGGGCGCAAGATCGTAGCGCAAAGAGGCGATGTCGTCGATAAGCATTACCTCGCCTCCCGAGCCGACCAAGGCCCCGGGACGTACTCCACCATCGTCCTGACCTGACCCAGACCCCAGGAGGGTCAGCACTGCCAGCAGGGAGATCGCTAACATCGTACCTAGAAAATCAGGGTAGAGTTAATGGGGAAGGTCGTGAAGAGGTTGATGGGCAGAGCGCAGTTTGGACCGATATTGATTGGTTGATGAATGAGCAGGTGGAGATGGAGAGGAAGGAGACTGAGGGATAGGTGGAGACAAGGTAGACTGAGGGATGGGAGGAGGGGAAGAGGGGGCAGGAGGTTGTATAAGTGACTCTTCCAACACGAGGCCACGGGGTGCTCGCTTTAAGTCATCGACATGGACCCATCTGGTGTCCCTAGTGGACAGGTCCTGGAGGTGAAATTTGTTGCCTTGTTGAGTGAGGACGCGGTGGGGCCCTGTAAATTTGTCATCCAACTTAGAGGAACGCGTATGGGAATGGGCAAAGACAAGATCGCCTACATTGATAGTGATAGGAGAGGCGGACTTATGTTGGGGCTGCAGCATGTCCTCCTGAGAGGAAGCCAAAGTGGATTGGACATACTGGTGGATTGTCTGGAAGCATGCCAATTTTAGTTTAACATAATCATCCATGTTGTAGATGGGTTCTGGCTTTGAGGATAAGAGAGAGTATGGGAGGTCCTTGTCAAAACCAAAGAGGACGAAGAAGGGAGATTCAGCAATGGATGCATTGATGGAACTATTGATGGAGGATGCCACTTGGGGAATCCAGTCATCCCAGGACGAACTATGGGAGCCGAGATGTCTGAGGCACTCTAAGATTTTACGGTTGTGGCGTTCTACAAGGCCATTGGAAGCCGGATGGTTAGGCACGACATTGCACTTACTGATATGAAAGTGGCGACAGATCTCATCGAGAAGGCTATTGTTGAATTCTGTACCGTTGTCAGTAAGAATGGTATGAGGGGTACTGAATGGGCAAATTACGTGATCTACAAAGGCATGGGCAACGCTCTTCGCGGTCTTGTCGGAGAGGGGGATGAGGACACAGTAGCGGGAGAAGTGGTCGACCGCTACGAACAAGTACTCAGCGCCAGATTCTGTGAGAGGTAGTTTTAAGAGATCGATTGAGACAGTTTCCCATGGTCGTGACGGGATTGGGTATTGTAAGAGAGGTGCTGGTAAGCCGGTTGATCCTTTGTGGCGGTGGCAGGAGAGGCAAGAGTCACAGTGGGCATTGATATCGCGGCGCATGGTTGGCCAATAGTATTTGAGACGTGCTTGGCGCAAGCATTGGTCTTTACCTGGATGGGAAGCTTGAGGAGTATTATGAACAATATGAAGAACCTTTGGTATCAGGGCAGTGGGGACAACAAGTTGGCGTACTTCGCGATTGGGCATATCTTTGCCTGTTAGCAGTGTTTTCCTGTACAAGAGATCATCATCTAGCATGAACTCATCTAGTGATACTGGCAGAGTAGGTAAGGTCGAGGCATCGCCAGATTCTAGGAAATAAATGACTTTGGACCACATGGGGTCTTGGCGCTGAAAGTTTCGAACAACTTCTGACGTTAGTGTAGTATTTTCAGTTACTTCAGGCTGCAGTGATGTTATAGCTGCTGCTACGTGACGTGAGAGTGCGTCTGCGACTACATTCAACTTGCCTGGTACATATTGAAAAGTGGGATTAAAGTCCTGGATGATGACAGACCATTTAGCTAACCTACCTGTTAGGTTGCGATTTTTGAACAAATCACATAGTGGAAGGTGGTCTGTTTGGATATGCACTGGATAACCATAGACGATATCTCTGAAATGTTTCAAGGACCAGATTACCGCTAGTGCTTCGAGATCTTTGACACTGTAGTTACGTTCAGCGGTTGTAAGGGTGCGACTAGCATACGCTATTACGCGCTTCCTTGATGCTTCATCGAGTTGCATCAAAACGGCACCAAGTCCAGTGCCTGAGGCGTCTGTGCAGAGAAGGAATGGTGTGGCATAATCAGGGAACGCTAGAATAGGGGCATTTACAAGAGCTGTCTTTAGCATTTGGAAAGCCTGTGACTGGTCGTTAGTCCAAACAAAGGGCACATTCTGCTTGAGTAAGTGGGTCAGAGGAGCGGCGATCTTCGCGTAATCGCGGATAAAGCGACGATAATAGCCACTGAGGCCCAGGAAACTTCGTACAGCGTCGGTAGTGGTAGGTTCTGGGAAGTTAATGATCGCCTTAGTTTTATCCTCATTAGTATGAATGCCTTGTGCATCTACGACATGGCCTAGGAATTTGATTTTCTTTCGCAGGAAGTCACATTTACTGAGATTGATTTTTAGGCCTGCGAGCTGGAGGCGTTCAAAGCCTTGCTGGAGTTTGGTAAAATGATCAGGGATGGATTTACTCACAACAATGATATCATCTAGGTAAGCAAAAAGAGAGTGTCCCATCATACCGCTGAAGACTGAATGGATAAGTCGCATGAACACGGAAGGAGC
The DNA here is from genome assembly GCF_032717465.1 of Coenobita brevimanus. NCBI lineage: Eukaryota > Metazoa > Arthropoda > Malacostraca > Decapoda > Coenobitidae > Coenobita > Coenobita brevimanus. Next base: position 1,363,529 of record NC_137058.1, read on the forward strand.
ATTTCTCAGACCAAAAGGGAGTCTCTTAAACTGAAAATGTCCGGAAGGGGTGCTAAAGGCTGTAACTGGGCGAGAGGACTCTTCCTTTTTCGACCTGCCAGTACCCGCTGAGGAGGTCTAAAGATGAAAAGACTACGTTATTTTCACCAAGGGATTCTAGCAAATCAGTGAGGACAGGTAGCGGGAAACGGTCTGGAACGGTGACAGAATTGACCTTACGATAGTCGACTACTGGTCTAAGGTTGCCGTCCTTCTTTGGTACTAAGAAAAGTGGGCTATTCCATGGACTGACGGAGGGTTCAATAATGTCCTGGTCTAACATGTTCTGTACCATTTGATCTGTTTGCTTTCTCTGGCTGTGAGGCAATCGATACGCTGGTATGTAAAGTGGCTGAGTTCCTGGGAGTAGTTCAATCGTATGTTTGACAAGGTCTGTTCTACCCATCGGTTCACCGGGTAAGGCAACCACGTTTCTGTACGAGGTCAGAAGGTCGAGGAGTTGAGGCGTATGTTCTGGGAAATCTGTGCAAGTGAGATGTGAGAGCATATCGGGTGAATGCGTCGGCGCAGATCCCGTACACCGATTGGCGTATCATCAGTCTGAATAGTAGGAATTGAGGAATCCTGGCACACCTTTACGGCCGCTGGGTATACTAGGAAGTCTCCAATCTTTACACCACTTTTAAGTTTTAGTGGAGCATTTGTGACATTGAGCAAGTACAGGTAGCATAAACTGTCCTCTAAGACTGTACACCACGCTGACTCATAAGTCAAGCCATTCACACAACACGTCTCAGGTAGGGTTAGTACATCCACTCCTTCTTTCGCATCGGCAACACAAACAGAGACTTTGGTGAACTCATGCGGTAACAAAATTGTGCACGTATTCGTTACTGCACGTTTCGTCTCTGCGTGTTGGAGAAGATCATTCACACTGTGTGAGGTAGGTAACTGAGACATGTCTGAGTCAGCGATAGTGTTGTCGGGAGAGGATGTAAGAGCCATGTTCGAGGGCTGAGATGATGTATCAGGAGACATTGAGGAATTTATGTCCTTGCTCGCAGTCAGTAAAGGAATGATCTCTGAGTTCTCAGATGATGATAGTGGTGGGTTGGACTGGGTTGGACTTTTGCGTAGTGATAGGGACAGAGGTAATTGAAGGACTGATTTGATCGTAGGAACAGGACGGGGACATTCCATAGTGGAAACCGGGAATCCAGAAATGTCTATACTACCACAAGCAGGTAATAATGCAATGGAATGTTGTGCCATGGTGGAGAAACCAATAAGGGCATCTGCGGGATACTGCAAGTCATTAGTGACATGAAATTCAATGAGGATAGGGGTCAAAGCTCTGTGGAGTTTGACTTCAAGGGTGACTCTTCCCTTAACCTTAAACTCTGAGCCGTTGACACCACATAGGCGAATGTCTGGTGGTTCTAGGAAACTGACGTGGTTGTGATGGCGATGAATAATTTGTAAGGAATTTTCGGAGATGAGATTTACTATAGATCCTGTGTCCAAGAAGAATGACGTTGGTATGTCATGACTGCTTCCGAGAATGACTAAACCCGAGGATGTTATGGGACCTACATGGCGGATGGGGAGTTGGGTTTCTGGTTCTACGTGATATTGGTCCGATACGGGCGCGGCGCTTCCCCCGACTGTGGGCGGTTGAGGTAACGACATTCCTCAGTGGTGTGAGTCGTGCTTGATTTGTGGTATTTGCAGTGTGGACGACGTGAGCGGGAAGGCGTACGCTGTCTGGTTTGGGAGTGAGGACGTCTGTATGTACGGTCGCAACTGGATGCTCGATGTCCAGGATGACCACAGTACCAGCAAAGAATCGAAGATTGTCTGTTCCGTCGGGCGCTAGATTGATCACGACCTGCGGTAGGAGAGCGATGTGTGGCAGGTCTGCCGCGTGTGGTGGGACGGGAGCGAGATTGGTCTGGGGTAGTGGAGGTGTGACAGACTGAGGACCTCAGGCCAAGGGTTGGGTGGTGCCCTGACGTGTGTAGTTCGATCCTGTTCTTTCATGAATGGCTTTAGTGACCTGAATAATTTTATCTCCTGGATTGAAACCGATTTCCAAGTGCCAGCAATACAATATACTAACACTATTTCATTTTTCAGAGAGAAGGAACCAAAGGCTGAACACCAACGCAAGATAGTCAAACAAGCAAGCCAACATCAAGATCATGCTGTACCTGGACACACAGCGTTAGAAAAATGGAGGTCGAAGGCAGAGGGAGATGCACACCAAGTAAGAATGCTCAAGAGATAGAATTTTGGCAATGCAGGTGAGTGATTACAAGACACGTAGTATTTTTCCACATCATTTCATCAGCTCCTCCACCTCTCTCTCTCTCTCTCTCTCTCTCTCTCTCTCTCTCTCTCTCTCTCTCTCTTTCTCCCCCCCCCACACACACACATTACATTAACCCTTCCACTACAGTGAGGAGATGGAAGGACCACTTTGAGGATTTGTTGAATGTAGAGAATGAGAGCAATGCGAGTATAAGTGGTTGGGGAATGGGTGGGAGAAGGAGAGATGAGAGGAGGGAGGAAGAGATCAGTAGGGCGGAAGTAGTGGAAGCAATGAAGAAGATCAAGATGGGAAAGGCCCCAGGGATTGATGAAGTGTGTGGTGAAATGCTGAGGTATGGGGGTGAGATTGTTGTGGAATGGATATGGAAGTTGTGTAGATTGGCTTGGGAAGAGGGAAGGGTTCCAGAGGACTGGAAATCAGGTATAATTGTTCCTTTATACAAACGAAAAGGGGAGAGAGAAGTATGTGGTAACCATAGGGGTATTTGCCTTTTTAGTGTGACTGGTAAAATATATGGTAGAATACTCATTGATAGGGTTAGGCATATGACAGAGGAGCTAGTTGGAGAAGAACAAGGGGGATTTAGGAAAGGAAAAGGGTGTGTAGATCAGATATTTGTTCTAAGATGTTTAGTGGAGAAGTATCTAGAGAAGGGAAAGAAAGTGTATGCTGCCTTCATGGACTTGGAGATAGCTTATGACAGAATAGATAGGCAAGGTATGTGGAAGGTATTAAGAATATATGGAGTGGATGGGAAATTGTTGAATGCTGTGAAGAGTATGTACGAAGGAGGTAGGGCTACGGTGCGAGTGGATGGTGAGCTGAGTGAGTTCTTTGATCTCAATATGGGACTGAAACAGGGTTGTGTGATGTCTCCATGGCTGTTTAATATATACATGGATGGGGTTGTAAAGGAGGTGCAGGGTAGGGCAGTGGATGTGAAGGTGGCTCTAATGAATGAGGGTGAGATTTGGAAGATTCCGGTGTTGCTGTTTGCTGATGATACAGTATTGTTGAGTGAAGATGAATGGGAGTTGCAAGGTTTGGTGAATGAATTTGGGACAGTGTGTAGCAGGAGGAAGCTGAAAGTCAATGTAAACAAAAGTAAAGTTATGGTGTTTGAGAGGAATGAAGTCACAGAATGTACAGTGAGGTTGAATGGTGAGGATATGGAGAGTGTGAGTGCATTCAAGTACTTGGGTAGTGTGATGAGTAAGGATGGACCTTTGGGGGATGAAGTGCGTGAAAGGGTACAGCAGGGAAGGAAGGTTATTGGTTCACTGAAAGCAGTGATGAGAAATAGGGAGGTGAGTATGGAAGTTAAGAAGTCCCTGCATGATAGTATTGTGATCCCTACCCTGACGTATGGAAGCGGGGCGTGGACCTTGCAAGAGAGGAACAAGTCAAGAGTGAGAGCAGTGGAAATGAGTTACTTGAGAGGAGCATGTGGAGTGACATGGAGGGACAGGTTGACGAATGAAGAAGTGAAGGAACGTTGTGGGGTGGATGTGGATGTGGTTGAGAAGATTAGGAGAAATACACTGAGGTGGTTTGGACATGTGGAGAGAATGGAGAATGAAAGACTGACTAAGAAGGTGTATGTAGGTAAGGTGGAGGGAGGGAGAGGGAGGGGTAGACCGAGGATGAGGTGGAGGGATGGAGTTGAGAGGTATATGAGGGAGGGGGGGATGAGTTGGGGGGAGGGTAGTCAAATGGTGGGTGACAAAGCGACTTGGAGGCGTTTTGTCTGCGGCCACCCTTTGCGGGATTAGGGCGTTGGGCTATAGATAGATAGATAGAGATAGTTTATAAAAGATCCAACGTGCTTGTATCCGTCAGCCTTGGTCACCTAATGGCGGCTCTCCACGCTGCTCGATCTCTGGCATCCTCCCTGTTCATTCCCTTATCCCTGAAGTCACACTCATTTGATCTCGTCCCAGGTCTTTTTCGGTCTGCCTCAAGCACCCTTACCCCCGACGTTCACATTTTTCATTTCTCACTGCTAATATTAATAAACTTATCTATCGGTGAGAATGAGAGGGCAAGAGAGGGAGTATGTCTGATGATAAGCAAGAAGTGGAAGGAGAATATAAGAGAGTATGGAACGGTGGGTGCAAGGATTGTATGGGTGAGGATGAAAGTAGGTATACAAGCGTGGGCGATTGTATGTGTGTATGCTCCGACAGAGGACCGAGTGGCAAGAGTGAAAGAAGAGTTTTGGGCGAGAGTAGATGCATGTATGGACAAATTTAAGAGGAGCGAGAGAGTGCTTTTGATTGGAGACATGAATGGCAAAGTTGGGAATGTACGAATGGATGGAGTGGTTGGTCAGTGGGGTGTACCAGCTTAAGTAGATGGGAATGGTAGTGCTTTGGTGGACATCTGTGTTGGTAAGGGGTTGACAATAGCCAACACCTACTTTCGGCATAAGATGATCCACCGGTATACATGGAGAGTAATGAGGAGGATGGATGGTGAACTTGTTGAACGAAAGGCAATGATTGACTATGTGTGTGTCGATGAGCGAATGAATAGACAAGTGTTGGATGCAAGAGTGTGGAGAGGGTGGGGGAATGGAGTCTCGGACCATCACTTAGTGATGGTCAAGATAAAGATGCAAAGAAAATGGTTAAGGAGACGAAGGGGAAGACAGGAGGAAACAGCTCCTGTGAGAAGAGTGGAGAATTTGCAAGATAGTGAGAAAATGGCAGAGTATAAGAGTATAGTGGAAGAAAGATTGGGAAGGTATGAGCTAGAGCAGATGGAAGGGGCGGAAGACCTACAGTAAGATATTCACAGCAGAGATAGGCGCAGCGTGTGAGGTGGTTTGTGGAGTGAGGAGGAGATGCAAGGGTGTGCAAGGGACAGCATGGTGGAATGATGAGGTGAAACGAGCTGTGGAACAAAAGAAGAAGGCATATAGTGAATGGTTAGCGAGGGGAGGTAGGGGAGAAGATGAGAGAGAGAAGAGAGAGAGATATATGTGAGCAGGAGAAGGGAGGTTAAGAGACTGGTGAATGGGAGTAAGAAGAAAGTGGATGAAGAGTTTGGGAGGAATCTGAGTGTGAAATGGAGGGAGAGTAAGAAATTGTTTTGGAAGGAGGTAAAGAAAGTAAGGCAGTGTGAAAGGGGAAATAGTAGGGGAGTGAAAGATAGGAATAATAGATTGTTGGTGGAGAAGAGAGAGAAATTGAGGAGATGGAAGGAGCACTTTGAGGATTTGTTGAATGTAGAGAATGAGAGCAATGCGAGTATAAGTGGTTGGGGAATGGCTGGGAGAAGAAGAGATGAGAGGAGGGAAGAAGAGATCAGTAGGGCGGAAGTAGTGGAAGCAATGAAGAAGATCAAGATGGGAAAGGCCCCAGGGATTGATGAAGTGTGTGGTGAAATGCTGAGGTATGGGGGTGAGATTGTTGTGAAATGGATATGGAAGTTGTGTAGATTGGCTTGGGAAGAGGGAAGGGCTCCAGAGGACTGGAAATCAGGTATAATTGTTCCATTATACAAAAGAAAAGAGGAGAGAGAAGTATGTGGTAACCATAGGGGTATTTGCCTTCTTAGTGTGACTGGTAAAATATATGGTAGAATACTCATTGATAGGGTTAGGCATATGACAGAGGAGCTAGTTAGAGAAGAACAAGGGGGATTTAGGAAGGGAAAAGGGTGTGTAGATCAGATATTTGTTCTAAGATGTTTAGTGGAGAAGTATCTAGAGAAGGGAAAGAAAGTGTATGCTGCCTTCATGGACTTGGAGATAGCTTATGACAGAATAGATAGGCAAGGTATGTGGAAGGTATTAAGAATATATGGAGTGGATGGGAAATTGTTGAATGCTGTGAAGAGTATGTACGAAGGAGGTAGGGCTACGGTGCGAGTGGATGGTGAGCTGAGTGAGTTCTTTGATCTCAATGTGGGACTGAAACAGGGTTGTGTGATGTCTCCATGGCTGTTTAATATACACATGGATGGGGTTGTGAAGGAGGTGCAAGGTAGGGCAGCGGATGTGGGGGTGACTCTAATGAATGAGGGTGAGATTTGGAAGATTCCAGTGTTGCTGTTTGCTGATGATACAGTATTGTTGAGTGAAGATGAATGGGAGTTGCAAGGTTTGGTGAATGAATTTGGGACAGTGTGTAGGAGGAGGACGCTGAAAGTTAATGTAAACAAAAGTAAAGTTATGGTGTTTAAGAGGAATGAAGTCACATAGTGTGCAGTGAGGTTGGATGGTGAGGATATGGAGAATGTGAGTGCATTCAAGTACTTGGGTAGTGTGATGAGTAAGGATGGACCTTTGGGGGATGAAGTGCGTGAAAGGGTACAGCAGGGAAGGAAGGTTGTTGGTTCACTGAAAGCAGTGATGAGAAATAGGGAGGTGAGTATGGAAGTTAAGAAGTCCCTGCATGATAGTATTGTGATCCCTACCCTGATGTATGGAAGCGAGGCATGGACCTTGCAAGAGGGGAACAAGTCAAGAGTGAGAGCAGTGGAAATGTGTTTCTTGAGAGGAGCATGTGGAGTGACATAGAGGGACAGGTTGACAAATGAAGAAGTGGAGGAACGTTGTGGGGTGGATGTGGATGTGGTTGAGAAGATTAGGAGAAATACACTGAGGTGGTTTGGACATGTGGAGAGAATGGAGAATGAAAGACTGACTAAGAGGGTGTATTTTTAGAATTTAGACAGTTTATTGAGACAAACAGTTATACATACATATACGTATACAGGTATATCTATATATATTACATTATCACCTCAAAAGGATGAGGACGCTGAGCTACTCTTCACCCTACTCCGAGATATTACATACTAACATAAGAACATAATGTACTTTTCACCCTGCTCTGAGATATTACATAAGAGCATAATGTACTCTTCACCCTACTCAGATATTTTGTTCAGTTACTCTTACATCACAATATAGCAATGTCTACTTAAGTATGTGTTTGATGTTTTTACAATTCAGTATACTTCCTATTTTATCGTTATTAAACATCCAAACGACTTGTTCGGTCACTGAGTCTACAGCAGGATTTCTAAACTGCGCTAATTTTAAGCAGTGAAGTACATAGTGTTGCAGGGTGTGGGCTCTGGGTTCATTACACAGTCTGCAGCACGTTTTATAATCTGGCGTATCCACTCCAAGCTGCCACAGATATTTATAGCCTAACCTCAGTCTAGTGCATACAGAATCTTTCCACTTATTTCTATATTTTCCATATGTGAAGTGGGTTCTCAGAGCAACGTTAGTATAGTGATACATAGTTTCACTACTAGAATGTTGCTGCTCCATTCTCTGATTTTCCTCTTGACCTTGTTTTGTTCTTATTATAGTTTTAATCTGTTTCAAGGTTAGTTGGCATACTACATCTATGTCTTCTTTTTCTGCTGCACTCATAGTTCATCAGCTCTTTCGTTACCTGGTATTCCAACATGGGATGGTATCCATGTGAATGATATGAATCTACCCGATTGAGAACAGCTCTACACTGGAAGACTACGTCTGCCAGTGCAGGTGCTGTGCTCTTAAGGGACTCCAGTGCTCCTCGGCTGTCTACGAAGAAGCACACGTCTCCTTCACCTCCTGTGATCTCCCTGAGGCCGTATAATATTGCATATAGCTCTGCCTGAGTGGAAGACACGTTGTTGCTTATTCTAAAATTTATTTCGCTCTGTACACATGCACTGTCTGCTTTATATAATATTACGATCCCACACCCTGCTCTGCCATCCTCTCTGACCGAACCATCGCAGTAGACGTGAGCAGTGTTTTCATTGTAGAGTTTATTTATTTGGTTTTGTGCATGTGTCCTTAACACACCTACAGCATAACATTCTTTCTTTTTCTGTAGTGGAGATATGCTCACCTTTACCTCTTCCTCTTCCCAGGGTGGAGGCCTAGGTGCCTGCGGTATCTCCTCACAGAAGTTTTGTACTTCGTATTTGAGTACGTTCCTCGCAAGGTCTTTCACATAGCCATTCTTGCCTTGCCTCCAGAAGGTTCTGGTTCCGTTAACAACATCTTTGATGCTGTTACGGAGTCCCAGTCCGCTTTCTGACCGCATGTGTCTTATTGCAGCCGCCACATTGACTTCCTGAACTCTATTTTTTACACTCTGCAAATTTATCTCAAGTCTCATGACATCTATCATGGTGTTCCTTGGGCAGCTAAGTATGATTCTCATTGCGGCATTCTGGATTTTTTCAAGTTTTTCCAGCCGTACCTGGGCGACTGGGACACTGCCAACCGTCCCAGTCGCCTAGAAGAAAAAGTGTTGGCACGGTTACGGCTGAATGCCACCATTGTAACCCACATAAAACCATATATGGAAAGACGCTTCCCACCGCACTGTGACATCTGTGATGCGGTGTTATCTATTAGTCATATCATCCTGCGCTGTCGGCGATTTATTCGTGAACGCGATTGACTTATAAATTACTGCGGCGCAGTAGACGTCCCCTTCACCCTTTCCACCATCCTGGGTGATGGGGACATTGTTATGACTGATAAATTGATGGCTTTCTTGAGAGAGACCGGACTGATCAGAGTGATGTGACTTTTTTACTGCGTGGTTATGGTTTTTATGAACAGTAAATATGTATATATTGTAATATTAATTAGGGTTGACAGTTGACATATTTTAAATAGTTCCTCCTCCCACCGATCTATTTCTAATATAGATGTCCCCTACATTAAGCCAAGTTCCTCGCCTGACAGTCACCAGCTGATAAGTGCAAGTGTGCAATATAGGAAGGTATTGGGCACTTGCAGTCGATGGTGGTCTGCTGGGCGAGGTTCTTCACTTTTTGTACAAATTATGTAAATACATTATATTATCTTGCTTAAGTTATTCTAATTAGGGCCGACAGCTGACGTATATGGAAATGTTCCTGACTCGTCTGGTTCCCTTTCATATATTGATGTCCCCTATATTAGGTTGTGCCTCGACTGACAGTCACCAGGTGATAAGTGCAGGTATGTCATGTAGAAAGGCATTACATATCTGCAGTCGATGGTGTTCTGTTAGTCGAGGTATTTTTACCATTAGTGTAGGTCTAGTTATTTGTCTCTGTAGGATTTAGTATAGGTTAGCGATTTGTCTGTTAGGTGATTAGTTTTAGGGTCTTTAGATTAGTTTTCCTTTATAATATAAGGTATAAAAAATATAAAACCAAGAAAAAATTAAAAAAATAAAAATACAAAAAAATAAAATAAAAATAAATAAGATTAAAATTATTATATATATATGTACGTTTGCATGAAAGTGTGTCTGTATGTATGCATGGAAGTGTGTGTGTGTGTGTGTGTGTGTGTGTGTGTGTGTGTGTGTATGTATGTATATATGTGTATGTTTGTATATATATGTATATATGTTTAAATGTATTTACATATATATATGTATATATATATGTGTATATATATATATATATACACTGCCTTAATAACCAGGGGCTTCGGCCCCAATGGTTGATAGGCCGAAAAAAAAAAAAAAAAAATTATAACTGCGGTCATAATAACTGTGAATGTTATCCCTGGATTGTCTATAGCTATAATAAAGAATGATTGTGAATTTAATGTTGATTTTCACAGTAGTTGTGCGGATGGTTATATATGTGGCAATTATTTTATGTGGATGACTAAACCACATTGTGATGGACAACGGAGAGCATTCGACAATGGTTTACTATAACCAGATGAAATTAGATGCAAACAACACAAAATATTATGAGACAACGAAGACACAGCTGTGGTATCCTGCTCCGCCTTGTTATCAAGGCCTTAACTGTTGCTTCACCTCATACGTGCATTATTTTCCTTCAGTCTCTGCCTCTTTTATTACTCTTACTTCCTGGTATCCTCTTACTGCGAGTCGTCATATTCCTTGGAGGGTTTCTTGTCGTCCAGTCCTATAACCCCTGCTGTATTACATTATTCCTCGCATCATCACTCCCAGACAAACAACGTTAGCCCAAGACCGCTGAATCTGTTAATACCATTATTGCCACTGCCACTACTATTCTCCCTTTCCCCATTGTGTCTACTGCAATTCCCCTCACAGTACTACTACTGCTACTCCTATTACTACTCCACTATAAATCTGTATAATAATACATATGATTGTCCTTATGTCTGTGTATCTGTTAATCATATTGTCCCTGTCCCACCGTCGACAACTCGTCACTTACCCCGCACCGCTACCCCAGTTGCACCCCACCCCTCTCTCTCCCACCCGCCATGAGCTCTATTCCTCCCCCACTCCGAAGCATTTTACCCCTCACCTCCTTCTTGGGCCACCAGCCCTGTTATTCACCTTTTACCGGTGAATATACGTGGCATGCATTAATAAGAATAATCATAAAATTGACAGCAACAACATACATCTGCAGTATTCCGAACATTACATAATTATAAAAGTCGCAGACCCAAACGTGCCTATATTACGGAGCTCTGATATATTAACCACAGAACCGACCACAGACCGTTCCTATCATTGCCACTGGACCTTATCTGTAGCACTTCACCACAGTAATACAACCCCTTGAAGTCCTTTGTGGGATCACTACACATGTTTGGGGAAAATAACAGCGCACAACATGCCTACAACCCATTAAAATACACCTGTGACGTTTCACTGACATCCATTAAATTGCCTAGAAGTTAGCGGACAAACACACGGCTGGACATAGACTGAGGCCGAATGTCTCGCATCGGTATATGACAACCTGACAAAACTATTACGATCCTGCTTTGAAGGTGTCATCATAGTTATAATAATAATAATAATAATAATAATAATAATAATAATCGTAGTAGTAGTAGTAGTAGTAATCACGTTAATATCCATGATACAGAGGAGGACAAACACCATAATCTCCCTGATAAAACAAGTGAAAACAGCTGTGACATATAAAACCAAACAGTGCCATAATATGCTGTAATGGTAGGGTTATAGTAATACTAAATTAATGTTTGACCGCAACCCAACCTTCTGTCATGGCAAACAGATTCTGCATTGCGTCGACACATGCTATTCCAGTGTGTGTCCTTCTCAGTACCGTGCGTAATAACATGTGATTAATTATTATTATTATTATTATTATTACTGTGATGACACCTACAATGCAGGATCACAAGAGTTTCGTCAGGTCGTTACATACCGATGCGAGACATTCTGCTTCTGTCTGTCTGTGTCCAGTCGTTTGTTTGATTGTCCACTAACTTCTCCTAGGCTATTTGATGGATGTCAGCGAAACATCATATGCTTATTTTAGTGGTTTGTAGGCATGTTGTGCACTGTTATTTTTCCCAAACACGAGTAGCGATCTCACAGAGGACTACAGTGGGTATTACCATGGTGAAGTGCTATAGGGAAGGTGCAATGATAATGATAAGAACAATCTGTGGTCGGTTTTGTGGTTAATATATCAGTGCTCCGTAATATAAGCACGTTTGGGTCTGCATTTATTAAGTGTAATGTTAGGAATACTACAATACACATCTACGATGTTGTTATTATTATATTATTATCGCCTACCTTTAGAAGGCGGAGCGATTTTGCTTTTAACTGCATCTGTGTGTGTGTGTGTGTGTGTGTGTGTGTGTGTGTGTGTGTGTGTGTTCCTATTATATCTCATGAACGGCTTGAGCTATCAACATGAAGCCTTCAGCGTATCAAGATATGGTCAAAATCTTGGAGGAGTTCGAAAATGGCAACTCGGGGTCAGAGTCAAGGTCACCAAACTAACTGCTAAAGGTCAACTAGTTTTTATTGCCTGCCTTTAGCACCATTAAATCTCATGAATGGCTTGAGCTATCAACATAAAACCTTCATGGTATCAAAATATGGCCTAAAGTTTGGACTTGGCAAACAGAATATTTTAGAGGGCGATTACCGTTTAGCTCTCAAATGCCTTCTTTTTTATTATTAATGCATACCACGTATATTCACCGGTAAAGGGTGAACAACAGGCCTTCTGGCCCAAGGATGAGGTGAAGGGTAATGTGGTGTCGGAGTGGGGGAGGAATAGAATCCATGGTGGGTGGGAACTGGAGTAGCGGTGCCGGGTCAGTGACGAGTTGTCAACGGTGGGACAGGGACAATAATTATGATTAACAGATACACAGACATAAGGACAATCATATTTATTATTATACAGATTTATAGTGGAGTAGTAATAGGAGCAGCAGTAGTACTACTGTGAGGGAAATTAGACACAATAGGAAAAGGGGGATTACAGTAGTAGTGGCAGTGGCAATAATGGTATTAACAGATTCAGCGGTCTTGGGCTAACGTTGTTTGTCTGGGAGTGATGATGCGAGGAATAATGTAATACAGCAGGGGTTATAGGACTGGACGACAAGAAACCCTCCAAGGAATATGACGACTCGCAGTAAGAGGATACCAGGAAGTAAGAGTAATAAAAGAGGCAGAGACTGAAGGAAAATAATGCACGTATGAGGTGAAGCAACAGTTAAGGCCTTGATAACAAGGCGGAGCAGGATACCACAGCTGTGTCTTCGTTGTCTCATAATATTTTGTGTTGTTTGCATCTAATTTCATCTGGTTATAGTAAACCATTGTCGAATGCTCTCCGTTGTCCATCACAATGTGGTTTAGTCATCCACATAAAATAATTGCCACATATATAACCATCCGCACAACTACTGTGAAAATCAACATTAAATTCACAATCATTCTTTATTATAGCTATAGACAATCCAGGGATAACATTCACAGTTATTATGACTGCAGTTATAATGACAAGTTGCAACTTATATACAACTGGCTCGGTGCTTTGTTTGTGTGATGAGGATCCGAAACAGATGGGTCAGTATCACAGGACACCATGATAACACAGTAGTCTATGTTATATGTTACAGTATGTATGTTACGAAAGCATAATGTTTTGCAGGTGAATAGCATGGAAATGTTTCGAATCCAGTGTCATTAGGTTTCTCACTATTCGCCTCGTAGCTCAGTTCCAAAGTACCACTCACGGTTGTCCGTTCACCTGCTCTCTCCCTAACCCTGACTTCCACTTCCTTCCATCGAGGGGGGTACCGAAACTTTGGTTCGCGGGTGTACATCATTTTTAGTACTGGTACACCCACCCCTGCACCACTATAGGCCATTGATCTCAAGGGCTGCAATCGTGCCTTGCATTGCGTTATTATGTGGGTCATCTCGGCATCTTTACAGTCTGCTGTGTAGCCGACAGGTACTTGTAAATTCTCACCCTCTCGATGTTTTTGCCATTAATTACTAAATGTTTTTCCCCTAACGCACGGCACTGGAACTTTGTCTTACTCTCGTTAATTACAAGACCCAGACTTTTGATCAGGTTGCCGAACCTGTTCAGTGCAGTTTGCATAACATCAAAAGTTTTGGACTGTATCATGATGTCGTCGGCATAAATTACTGCATTGACCCCGAAACCCAGGTTTTCACGCGCCACTTTGTTCATTAAAAGATTGAAAAGTAATGGGCTTAGGACTCCTCCCTGTGGTGTACCAAGCTCTAGATGCTTTTCCCGGGTCCACACCTGGGCCCGCCGCCCAAAGAGATAATCCCCCACCCAGCGCAGCAATCTTCCCCTTACCCCCAAGCTAGCTAATTCATATAAAATTACTTCTCCATTGGCCTTATCGAAATCACCCTTGAGGTCAATGAATACCCTGCAGTAGTCAGTATCGCTAGAAAGGCACTTAATGACGGCGTCTTTTGTCCCTTTACCTTTCATAAAGCCATACAGATTCACACTAAGCATGTCACCTATGAGGAATATTATTCTCTCTAACATGATTCTTTCCATCATTTTTGAAAAGCATGATGTTAGTGAGACTGGTCTGTTTCCTCCAGTCGCTTTGGGGATAGGGATGATAATTGCTTTTTTCCATGCTCTCGGTATTCTGCCCTCCCTGAGACTCATATTATACAAGTTTAACAGCGGGCCGTCCTCCATGCTGGCCAGGCAGTTAATTATCTCATACCTAATTCCATCCTCACCAGGAGCTGTAGACCTTCCATTTTTAACTGCACGCAGTAGCTCATCCCTGGTTATGTCTGTGCCTGTCATGTCTTCGGTGTTTAACGCAGTAACGCAGGTGGAGGCGGTGGCTGAATCGGTAGAGAGGCAGCTTGCAGTCCTGATGGACCCAGGTTCGAATCCTGGCAGGGGCAGGGGACAGTTTAAGGATTTGAATTTCATAAAAAGCAGACTTTCCTGATCTACCAGATGACCCGCTGACATGTCGTAAAAATACCCCCGCTAATACCAATACACCAGTCCTGTATGAGACAGCCCTAGCATGTATTCAATATGGACGGTGGGTGTTAGCGCCGAAGTGGTGACATGTGGAGGTATAGGAGGACTACTGGGCCTTGGGATAGGCTACTGCCCCCAAGATATAGGTCCTGAAGCCTTTGCCCAGAGTCGGACACATAAAAAAAAAAAAAAAAAAAGTAACAATGAAGCTTCTCCTATTGTCCTGCCATGCCTCTAATGCCTACGTCGTCTTTTCAGGTTACACTATGATAGTCTCTATTCTCTTTTCACACTTTCCTGTAAAATGTCCACGCCAGTTTTTCTATACGGCGTGGTGTTCTTTCTGACTTTTTCCTGCCGGCTTCGGCTGGAGGGTTTGGAGGGCGGGGGAGAGCCTTCTTCTTTGCTATCCTTATCTCATTCTAGTAGTTCAGTTACTCTTCTAGGAGCTGCCTAGCATGGGCCGACCGGCCTGCTGCAGTTGTCCTCTCTTCTTGTGTTCTTGTGTGTTCTTGTGTTCTTGTGTGTGGCAGGCATTCACTGCTCGCCGCAGATGCCCACAACTTCATTAAGTCTTCAGCTAATTTTTCTGGGTGTGGGTGTGCTACGTTTTTCACCTTTCTCCCTCTTACTTTGTTAACTTCTTTCCAAATTTCGGTTATGCTCTTACTGTTGCCTATCCTGTTAGTGAAGCGTTCCCAATACTCCCCCCTTACTTCCCTTTTGGCCTGACTACAGATCTGGGCCAGTTCCTTCATTGCGGCTTTGCTTGCGTCACCCCTACCCATTTGCACCCATTTTCTATGAGTCAGTCTCATCATTTGCGACAGTTGTTTTAATTCTTTATTGTTATAGTATTTGTCTGTATGGTATGAGCAATTTTTCTTCACGCGCCTTTTATGATTGAGTAATTCGTTAATAACCTTAACTAGGTCTTCGTAAAACTGGTCTACACTGCTCGGATGATAGCCACTATACCATTCCCGCACACCATCAATAAAGAAATCAACTTTATCTTTGGGTAGTGTTAATCGTTTTCTGCTATGTGTGATTTTTCGTTTTCCTAGTGGTATAGTGATAACAAGGGAGAAGTGATCACTTAGCAAGTCTGGTGCAATTTCACATTTTCCCTCTAGACCCTGACCATTTAGAATCACAGCGTAGTCTAATTTCCCTCCCTTGATATGTGTCGCCTCCTGTGTCCCCAGTATTTTGGATTCAGGGTAATCTAATATAAACTGTCTAAATCTCACGCCATTAGTATTGGTCTTTCCCTCTGTCTCCAAATCTTTGTGACGAGCATTAAGGTCCCCAGCTACTAAAGTCATTTCACTAAAAACAGTATCAGGCAGAGAGCTAACGGCAAAGCAATTTTTAGAAACATACAGGTTAATTACGTTCAGCGCACCCTCACTCAGATAAATTTTGACGGAAACTGACTCCACACCTTCACTCCTGTGGGGACACTCTAACAGCTCCGATGGAATGGAATTTCTTACGTATGTAGATACACCCCGTATATCATCACCCGCCATAATTTGATACTTTGTATATCCACCGAGTTTAAACAGATTGCCATCCCTATCCCCCGTCTCCTGAAGGAGTATCACATCTATACAGTGATTTAAAATATAATAGTGAAGATCTGTAATTCTATTTTTCAATCCATTCACGTTCCAAGATATTGCCCTAAGTTCGCAGGGACCCATTATCCATAGGTGTCTCTAATACCATATTTGATATTTCCTCTAATTCCTTGGAGAACTTGTCCATATGTTTATGCAGTTCCAGCCAACCTTTAAACACTTTACACTTTTTCTCATCATCCTGGCACGTTTCCAAAATCCTTCCTATACCTGCAACACCACTGGTCAGAACCTTGTGAGTTTTGAGCGTTTTCTCTTTTCCCCTTATTACAATTTTACGCTCTGGAGACTTTTTGGCGTGTTCACTCTCACTGTTGCTGTTTACTATGTTGTCTGTGCTCTCACTATTGTATTCAGCATTTTCTGTCGGGTTCATAATTTATTAACTTTCTTTTCTAGTGCTTCTAGTTTTCTGCCCAGTTCTTTTATGTATATGATTAACTCACCATTTCCCTGCTGAGTGTTGGTGTTAGGTTGTGTTGTTGTGAGGGATGGGGATGTGGGGGTGAGGTGTGACCTGCGCTGCTGGCAGGTGGGGCTATGTCGCCATCACACAGCTCGTCCCTGGGACCCCTCGAGGCATTCCCCAGGGGCGGCCACTCTGCCTCACCACCTTCCCCATACACGTGTGGCCTTCCCACCCACGCCTGCCTTCCTGGTGCAACCTGGACCTGGCAGGGCTGTTTCACGTGGCCAACACCTCCATCCGTTGATTCTCTCCCTCCCCTTGTCCTCTGCTCTGCTGTCCTTTCTTCCTGCCCCTCGGACCCTCGCGCCAGATAATTTGGTCTTTTTGGACACAGAGGAGACCTCGCATTGTGGTTTCCACCACAGTTACAGCACCGAGGTTCGACACGTGTCCCAATCTTGATTTTTTCTCCGCATTCGCTGGACTCGTGCTTCCTAGCGCAGAATCTGCAGCGTGTGTCCTCTTGGCAGCGCCAGGCCCTGGGTCCCCACCTGCTGCAGCGAAGGCAAAATGCTGGTTCCTCAATGTAGGGCCGTAAGCTTCTGTATCCAGCACCCGGAATAAAAACTTGCCTTGGGATGTCCCCTTTCATTAGGGCAATCACTTGGTTCTTCTCCTGCCCCTTGTTCATGTGTCGCTTGGCCCAGATAAACCTAGGGTCGTTCAGGGGGAATTCTGGGTCTAGTATTATGGGATATCTAAACACGATAACCTTGGTGCATCTCTCCCTCTCCTCCGGAACCTGCAGTGTCACACCCTCAAAACCAGTCGTGGTCAGCATCTCCACTGCCTCCTGACTTCATACTGCGACGTAAGGTCTCTGCCTACCTTCCTTAAACAGGACCTCGAACCGTCGATATGCAAGTCCAAGCTTCACCGTCCAGAGTAGTTTTTGGTGATAATTTAGGTCAGTGTTGGTGGGGAAGAGAAGCCTCACTCTATTCCTTGGGGTGGCCTCGTCACGGTCCTGGCTAGGCATTGCTCCTGACCCACGTGGTGTAGTCGGCTGCACTCCAGCTGCCTTCCCCGTATCACATGGTATAGTAACACCTCCATCTACCCCACACGACTTATTCTTTACCTTTTTGTTGTCTCTGTCCTCTTCTTCATCACTCGCTTCCCTCTCGCTGCCGCGTATCATCCTCTTTCTCTTCTCTCTTGTACTGATGACGATTGCCATAACTTCGACTGACGATTGCCATAACTTACAGAAAGACCTCGATACATTGTCCAAATGGTCTAAAACTTGGCAAATGGAATTTAACGTTGAAAAATGTAAAGTACTTAACGTAGGCAAGACCATTGGAGATACTAAATACAGCTTAGATAACAAAGAAATTAGCAAATCGGAATGCGAGAGAGATCTAGGAGTTATGATTAGTAACGACCTTAAACCAAGGCAACAGTGCATTAATGCGAGAAATAAAGCAAATAGGGTCCTAGGATTTATTTCGAGAAGCGTGAGCAATAGATCATCTAAAGTAATACTAAAACTTTATCTAGCATTAGTAAGGCCACATTTAGACTACGCAGTACAATTCTGGTGTCCTTACTATAGAATGGATATTAATTCGTTAGAAAATGTACAGAGAAGAATGACTAAAATGATACATGACGTCCGGAGCCTGTCATATGAAGACAGACTGAAAAGACTAAGTCTGCATTCGCTAGAGAGGCGTAGAGTAAGGGGAGACTTAATTGAGGTGTTTAAGTGGATGAATGGTATAAATAAGGGAGATATTAGCAAAGTACTTAAAGTGAGCATACAGGATAGAACTAGAAATAATGGTTTCAAACTAGAAAAATTCCGTTTCAGTAAGGAAATCGGTAGAAATTGGTTTGGTAATAGAGTAGTAGACGAATGGAATAAGCTACCTAATAAAGTAGTTGCTGCCTCTTCCATTGAGAGTTTCAAGCATAGGCTAGATAAGCATATGACAAATAAGGGGTGGATATAGAATAAGGAAAATCATATAACCAATACTAATTCAAAAATTTTTTCTTTTCAGGTTACACTATGATAGTCTCTATTCTCCTTTCACACTTTCCTGTAAAATGTCCACGCCAGTTTTTCTATACGGCTTGGTGTTCTTTCTGACTTTTTCCTGCCGGCTTCGGCTGGAGGGTTTGGAGGGCGGGGGAGAGCCTTCTTCTTTGCTATCCTTATCTCATTCTAGTAGTTCAGTTACTCTTCTAGGAGCTGCCTAGCATGGGCCAACCGGCCTACTGCAGTTATCCTCTCTTCTTATGTTCTTATGTAAACCCGGTATCCATATCTATTTCTTCCTCGTTGTCACCCAAGGGGGCCTCCCTTCCCTCGTTCATGGCCATGGCACTAGCCATTTCAGGGGACGTTGGTTTTGTAGTGCATCCGATCAGTTTCAACTCAGTTGTTAAATTACTGTGTGATGAAGCGCTCTGGGAAGCACGTCTGCCTGCCGCGGAGGTCAAGGACAGAATGAAGAGGGTGTATGTAGGTGAAGTGAAGGGAGGGAGAGGGAGTGGTAGACCGAGGATGAGGTGGAGGGATGGAGTTGAGAGGTATATGAGGGGGGGGGTGAGTTGGGGGGAGGGTAGTCAAATGGTGGGTGACAGAGCGACTTGGAGGCGTTTTGTCTGCGGCCACTCTTTGCGGGATTAGTGCGTCGGGCTATAGATAGATAGATCTATCGGTGGATAAATCAGTAATTATATGGTGTCACAGTAGGGTCAGGCTCCATATTACCTCACCCTTACCAGCTTACTTCGGCATTTGTCAGGTTAATATACATAATACATTCACTGTTATGTCCATCCCTCTCTCTCATTCTCCTCATCTCACCCTGTTTACTCCCCTCTCATCATCATCATCATCGTCATCATCATCATCATCATCATATTTCCCAGTTCTGTATTATATAACCATTTTTTTTTTTTTTTTTTTTTTTACATACTACATAAATGTAAGATGTGTTGTACTTCATGAATATAGGATATGGCTGTATGATAGGCCAGCCAGTTGCAAGTAATGGTGTGTGTGTGTGTGTGTGTGTGTGTGTGTGTGTGTGTGTGTGTAATTCACCGGGTCGGTCAGGATCACTTGATGGTCGTGATCGTCAGCTTTTACCCTCCCGGAAGGGAGCTGAGAGCTCATATAGTCCGATCTAAGGGCAAGGCTGTGACCACACACGCACACACCAGTCCCCTTGCTCAAGGGGGACAGTAACCACCCACTTCGTCAGTGAAACTTTTTCGCAACGTGTGTTTGTATGTGTGTGTGTGTGTGTGTGTGTGTGTGTGTGTGTGTGTGTGTGTGTGTGTAAACTTAACCCATTAGCTGTGGTGGCTTCTCTTCAGTTAACATAAAATCGCTTACTGTATGCTGAAGTATATATACATATACATTTATTTTCCGGTCACAGCGTTCATCTAGCACGTCATATACTGTTCAGTTCTGCCGAGTTGCTCTTAGCTGAACGTATCGATGTAACGTTAGCCAAAACAAAATACCGTCTTTGTAACTAATTCGCATCTTAGAGTTTCGATATCTAATATCGTTGTTCGTACATCACGATACTTCAGGCAGACAAGAAAATAATCTACCGAAATAGAAAACGCTAGTTACATGGATAACTGATATATTTTTCGTTCCTGGACTAGGCACATTTTACCCCTCTCCTATTCTGTCCTACTTTAGCCTAAACCAACCCATCCTAACCTACTTTTCTCTGTCCTACACTACCCTACCCCAGCCTACCCTGCCCTAGCGTTCCCTACACTATCCTACCGCTGAGGTCTCCTGTAGGGATACTCGTTCTTCGGTTTTTGCCAGGCTTAGGGAGGTGGAGGAGATTAAGGTGTTGGACATCCGTTCTGGGGGCGGAGAGACTTACAACATCCCTTTGTCTTGTTGTAAACTTTGGTCTACCCTTTCCCTGTCATGACACTTCTCCGGAGTCGATAATATTCCCCATGCAGTGCTGAGGTACCTGGATGATGAAGCAGTGTCCTTCCTCCTGAGTCTTATAAATAAAATTTGGAGAGATTCGTCCACTCCTGCTTCTTGGCGGGGGGTTGTTGTCCTACCGTTTCACAAGCCAGGTATTGCAGGTCACCATCTTGGTTTGCGTGGTAGGTTGCCTTTACTGATTATGGAATTTTTCCGTATTGGTGCCACCTTGTTTCCCTCATATCCTCAAGAGGAGGGAGTGCCTCAAACTAGTGTCCTTAGTGTCACCGTCTTTGCTAAAGTTCAGGAAGATTTTGTTGGCTCTGTTCCGAAAGGAGTGTCTGCCTCGCCGTATCCTCGCTATCCACATCCATTTGGGTACAGGGTGAAGGCTGCCATGGGGGATGTCGATGTTCCAACCTTTCTTGTTTGTCCTGTGCGTGTACCAAGGATGGCTCCCTGGCTCCTCTCAGGGGTGCAACGGTGTGTTTACTTTCCTGAGAGAGGGGCCTTTCTTTCCTCACAGGCGGCTCTTTGCTATTTTTGTAGAACATGCTTCCTCTCACAGTGTCTCGATTCTCGTATATACTGATGGATCGAAATCCCGTGAGGGGACAGGCTTGGGTGTTATATTTCCCGATTTCATTCGTGGTAGGAGTTTTCCCCCCATCGTATCTACTTTTATCGCAGAACTTACTGCTATTTTACTCGCAGTCAAATTGATATTTAGCTTCCTTCCTGTTTGTTATACAGTTTTTAGCGACTCTGCCGATCTCCATTTTGTGTTTTCCCGTCCAATCCTCTTTTGTTGTCTACAGTGTTTTAAAATGGCTGTGCTTGCTAGGGACTGCTTTGTGGTTTTGTACCATTGTGGGCAATGAGCATGCTGACGCTCTGGCAAAGGCTGCTGCCTCTCGCCCATCCTCACCTCTCCCCTGCCTCGCTCAGTGATATTCATCTAACCACTCACTGTTTGCTCCCACTGGCAGAGTAGGTGGGATGCGGTGGGGGCCAACAAAATGTGTGATATTTGTGGGTAAACGGGCCCCTTCATTTGCCAAGGTCTGAATGCAGGTGGGAGACGGCTTTATGCTGGTTCCGAATGGGCCATTCCTGGTTCTCTCATTGATTTTTAATGGAGGACTCTCTCCCTACTTTCTGTGTGGAATGCTTCGTCCCCCTGACTCTTCGGCTTTTGCTGATGGTGTCCACTGTTGGGGAATTGCGCCATCGTTACCTCTCTGAGCACCGGGCAGGAGAGGGATTGTAGTCTTCTGTTGGTACTTGGAGAGGATGCTTGTTGTGGTGGAGGGGGAAACCTTTGCTTGGTGTAGGCAGCTGCAGTACGGTACAATTTAGTAAACAGTGGTTTTAGTGTTCTTAGTGTTTTAGTGTTTTTCTTGTTTTAATTATGAATTGTATTTTGTTTGTTTGTGTGTGTGTGTGTGTGTGTGTGTGTGTGTGTGTGTGTGTGTGTGTGTGTGTGTGTGTGTGTGTATTTCATCTTTTCGAGTGCTTGTATTCTCGTTGTCGTCCGGCGGCATATGACCCTGGTTGTTGTATCGCCAGATTTTATTGTATATACTTATTCAGTTCAGTTTACCCTACCCTACTCTTCTCAACCCTACACTAGCCTACCTCAGCCTACCCTACCCTACCCTGCCATTGCCGAACCAACTCTACCCTACTTTAACCTACCCTCCCCTGTACAGCCCTTTCACCACTACATTACTTTTCCTGTTTTCTTCTCTTTACCTTCAGATGATTTTCTTCACCTCTACAGTAGAGAGAAATTTCGAACTGGAAGGGTTAAATACTGCCATCATCAACCCCATCTCTATCAGGGGATCTCCTAAGCTGAATAAAATCATGCGGTCAGCTAGGACAATGTAAATAAGTTGTTCTCGGCTTGAAAGATTAAATGATTCTGTCCCGTCATCCTAAGAGGGTTTTCTGAAGCTGTAGGATATCGTCAGAAGCTAGCAAAGAGTAAAAGTGACATCCACAAACCGAGAGCTCTGCGTCCAGCGCTCCGCGGTTCAAGTCCCAGAGGTGGACAGATGTTTTGACACGTAGACGTTACCAGGGCGTAGCTTGGTGGCCAACCCTTTAATATTCTGGACTAATGGTGGTCTAGCCTCGTGCCCCTGCGCTCCACCTCATAAAAAAAAAAAAAAAGGAAAGCCAAGGGTCATGAATGAACTAAAGGACTGAACTAAGCAGAGAAGAACAAAAATCGTAAAGAAGATCGCCCCAAATTTGATGAGACAGTGTAGTATAACTGAGTGAAATAGGCGTTGGATATGACGGAACTAAACGGCAGTTATACCCACCACTCTTCTGTACCCTACACTACCCTGATTCAGCCTACCCTACCCTACCCAGCCCTACACTACCCTACCCAGCCCTACCCTACCCAGTCCACCACCACCCAGCCCTATCTTACCCTGCTATAACCTATCCTACCCTCCCCAACGCAACCATAACCTACCCATGCTTACCCTCGCCTGCCCTAATCGACCCACCTCTATTCTACCCTGCCATAACCGACCCATCCCTACCCTACCTAAAATGCCCGCCGTGCCCGCCGCCGGACCTCCCACCTCACCACCCCCCACCCCACCACCGGGCCGCCACCGCACCACCACCCCAGGAGGATACAACAGTGGGGTTAGTGACCCCGATCAAGAGGGTCACCAGGACACTACAATCCTGAGCCCCTGTTCCCCGCAACCGCCCCAACACCAGGAGACCAGGGAAAGGCAACTACCTTGCAGGCGGGACAACTATCGTCAGAAAAGGGGTGGGACTGAACTAGCTTCAGTCCCAGGTAACACCGGGCAGGAGGCCCAAGGCTACGTGTCGGGTCCTCCACTCTCTACTTACCCGAGGTATGTTTCGTACTCAGTCTCGCCAAGTACGGTGAGTGGCCGCCACTAATGAGTATTGGTAGCGTGTGACAGTAGCAGCGGAGAGTGTGGAGACAAGCCCAGAAGGGACCTGTAACCTCGTAGGTTAGGGCAACAAGATATTAAATACCCCTTTCTGCCCCAGACTCCCTCCTTGACTTCCCAGAAATTAACAGTTCCACACTAAGGTTACAAAACACAGAAACAATTTTTACTTTAATTTTTAACAATCTTCTACAAAGTATTTACACTACTTCAGAACAAATTACACAGTTATAACATTAACTTATTATCCCGAGTCTCATCTCGACACAAGGGAAATTTCAGTCACTTATTTACGACTTGACAGGAAGTAAATACTTGACTTGATAGCCATATAAGGCTTCAGTCTACTTACTAAAGACTAGACGTCCATCCATGAGTGACAGAGGTTCACTTAAACGTTATAGTTCTTACTCTAAGTTAACTCTACTACTTAATTAATATTCACCACGACCTGGAGCATACGCGTCAAATAATATTGCTGGTTTTTCCGGGTAGAGACTGCCGGTACTTTACTTTACTCTAACGGCACTTATATACCTTGCGTTACTTTCCCGCAAGACTATTCTTCACTGCTTCTACTCACCAGTACCGCGAAGCCCATGGTCGTGGCTGTTCTGGCCGTCTGTCCCAGCTGAACACAAGACAATCCTGTCTGACTGCCAAACCTTCTCTAGCCCCATCTCTCTCATGAGCGTGCTTATAAACACCTCTCATACACACTGAGTCACTAATACACCATACTCCATCCCCGTATACATCCAGCATACACCCTTGTTCTTACGCACTGGCACACCATTATGAGTGAGGATTCACAGATGACAACCACCCCCGGGACCCCCCAGGGTACCTCGAGTACCGGTACATTAGCCTCTGACCCCTGGATCCTCGAGAGCTATGATTAATGTGCATCTTGGGTGTTTTTCCCCACCTAGCCACCTTCCTTACGTAGTCACCCTCCTTTTCTCATCTCTCCTTTATTCACTTCGTTTATTCTTGTATTTCATCTTCCCCTTCCTCCGCAATTCTCTCCAGCCCTCGCTGTCCCCCAGTTCCCTATGCTCTTTTCCACTCCTGCTGGGCACGTGCCAAAACCTCAGCACCATGCTTACGTCGTAGCGTTCTATATGCTGCTTTCAGGTACTTCTGGCGTTCGCGACCCTTTCTCCTATCGTCCCTCACTCCATATTCGTCTGCCCCACATTCGTCTTCTTCCCTACTCCTCCTTTCTCCGCCTTCCTCCTCTCCCCCTCTACTCCCACTTGACCCAGGCCTCGGTCTGAAGGGACTGTGTGAGTAAGAGGTGGAGATGACGTCAGGAACAGCGGTATCTGGGTGGGTGGCAAGTACATGATCGTTGCAAGCCCGACATACGGCCTAATAAAGTGTACGAGGGTAAGGTTACCCAAGGTTCCGGCCTTAGTACACCCCAGAGAGAGAGTTGCCCCAGTGCATCCCTCTCCTGCTGTTCTCCCCTACAGGAGCAACACCGCGCCGACAGTCTCTATATGTGGCGGGGAAGGAGCGGCCTTGTACGCCCTTCAGTTGCTCTCTGTAAGACGGGTAGGCATCCGGCTCCGGCCGTGGCACGTACCAGGGTAGAGAAGCCCCTGAAGGTAGCCTCAGTACGTACTGGAGAGAGTGTGGCCTCTGTGCCCCTCACTCCGGCTTGTCCCCTACTACGGGAGCAACACCACGCCGACGGTCTCTATACGTGGCGGGGAAGGAGCGGCCTTGTACGCCCTTCAGTTGCTCCTTGTACGCCGGGTAAGCTCACGGCCACATCCAACGTACACTACGTACCAGGGTAAGGCGACCCAAGGCTCCGGCCTCAGGACATACCAGAGAGGACACGAGTGACATGAGTCCTTCTCCAGCCTCTTCCCCCCAGTGGGAGCCCTTCGTCATCACCCGGGAATATAGCCCCAGAGGTGACACTAGAGTGGTGGCAAGGCCCGATATTGGACCTACCTCCCACGCCTGGGAGATCCTTGTTCCTGCCCGAGTCCCGAAGGAGAAGCTGCCGCAGCCCAGCCCTGTCGGCGCCTCTACCCCTAGGTGCCCGCAGTCCCAGGACACCCAGGCCAGACCCACTGGCTCCCAACGAAGGCGATCCCGGCTCCCTCACTCCACGGAGCCAGAGACGACAGGCCTGACTACTCAGGCTGTTCGGCCCCAGTCCCGAGGGCCACCTCTCAGGTCGAGGCCCCCAGACAGGAGGGCCTCCCTGCACCACACTGACGAGGCCCCAACTCGAGGGCCACCTCTCAGGTCGAGGCCCCCAGACGGGAGGGCCTCCCTGCACCCCACCGACGAGTGTGACCCGGGCAGTGACTCCCCTGCGGGTAATCCCTTCCCCTCTGCAGGCCGGGTACCCCTAGGGCTCTACCCTCACGCCCTTGTCACGGAGTGAACATTACCCAGAAGATACAGGTAAATAGTGACTCCCCTTGTGTCGAGAACAAATCGGGGAAAAGAACAGTGAACAGTGACTAAGTGAAGAACAATGCAGTTACCAATAGTCCAAAAGAACTCAGTGTCGGCAGGACAGAGAATGAACCTTAGAGTAATTATCCAAGTCCCCCCAATAAAAGAACTTTCTGTGAGCGCATAAGGCTAGAGTGCGCGGACCTGTCAAAAGCCTGAGTGTGATTGTCGCCGTGACCAGGTGACTGTGTCAAGTGTCACTATCCGCACCCTGTCTTATTTATAGTAATATTTCCCCTACAGACTCCCAATCTTGTTTATCCCCTTTGTGATCAGTTCAGTGTATATCCTGCCTAAAAGTGACACATAGACAATACCATATATAATTCAAGATATCCCTGTATGAGCATTGTAGTGTGCACTGAGTGTAACTATATTTTGTGGTGCTGAATGTTAACTCTGTGTCTCTGTTCCCCTGTATCTCAAATATCACTCTGTGTTGTATTGTAACGGTTAGAATTAAGGTAATAGATGTGTTAAGGTGTACTGCCTGTTTTTTTATGTCCTGTTCCTTTGTTGGTGCTTTACTTCAGGTCTAGAAAGAGGACCCCGCTTCAGTCGCTAGTGTTTTTAGGACGAGAAGTCGCCTTAAAAACACCAGCATAACACTGGTGGCAAGCAGTGGTTCTGGATCCGAGTAAAAGCACGGAGGAACGATAAAAGGAAACTTGTACAATGGCAGCCAAACATCACATTCAATTGCCGAAATTCAACACCAATGTAACATTGATGAGTACTTGGATGTGGTTAAACCCCTCTTAGACATAGGGTTCGATTCAGACAAAGAAAAGATTGCAGTCACATTACCTAACCTGGGTAAAATTATCGCCACTGTCACTCCGAAAATCGTCCCGAGACTAAAATGGGATCAATTCAAACAAATTGTGAAACAGGCAGCGACGCCATCTCTGGGCACAGTTGTAGCCTTATCGCAACTAGACGCCCTCACATACGACGGAAGCCTCGATGACACCTTCATCCAGGCTAGGCGGCTCGTCACCACTGCGTACCCGGGCACAGACGCAAAAACCCGGGAACAACTCATATTCCACAAACTCCTCAGGACCCTCCCCGGTTTCATTAAAAACCACTTCATAATACATGAACCGACGGGAGACCTGGATAAAGAAATCAACCTAATAAGGCGCCTTCTAGCCGTCCACTCCTCCCCCAAACGCATCGGCAACATCAAGCAATTCCCCACGGATCTCATCCCTGTAAATCCGTGGGAATTTTCTCCTTGCTGCCCTGAGTGCCCAATCCACGACATTCGTGAACAGCTAAAAGTTGCCCGGCGCAGCAAAACAACACAAGAGCGCTTACAAGCCTCCCCACCATACGCCGATTGCCGCAAGCCTCAAAGCAGGAATGCAAGACGAGGAAGGCACAGAAGGCGCCCCCCCACTGCCCCCGCATCCCACCGTAATGACGAGGGCCACCTCACATCTCCCCCAGTCCACGACAGAGGGAAACGTCATCTTTCCTTTTCCTTTCCTCTCACTATCTCTTCTATTTTGCCCTCCCCTAATCCTACCCCTATTCCTAACCTTCCCACCTCACACACCACTTTCTCCACTACTACCGCCTCCCCCCTTCCTATTCCTCCCCAGCACAAAGCCTGCCTCCCCCTTCACAGACCTCCTAGAACCCTTACCTCATCTTCCCTTAACCTACTTCCCAAAACCGCCTCCTCCTGTCTACTCCCTCCCACCTACCACCCCACACCACCCAACACCATCACTTCCCCGCCACTCATTTTTCCCGCCAACACAGCCAACTCATTCGCCTTCCCTATCACACCATCCTCCTCCTAACTTTCACCTGCCTCTCTTTCCTCGCTCACCTCCCCCATCCCACCCTCAACCTCACCATACCCACAAACCCCTTCTACCACTTCACCCTTACCTGACCCACCACCACCTTCCTCCGATTCTGATCCTTCACCAACCTCACCTCCGCCTGCATCTCCTTCGGCTACCCCACCTCCTCCAACCCACCACTCTCAATCACCACCCGCTACGCCCACCACCAACACCGCACCACACCATCCATCACCAACTCCCACCTTCACCGCCGCGGAAACAACCACCACCACCGTACCACCACAACCAGAGACGAAAATTGAGAGGGTGCTATGGCGCCACCACGATCGCCCACCTGTCAGAATCCGAGGAACCCCCCACCTTCTCCGCCTCCTACGCCGGACTGACCACCCATCCTCCCTCCGGCTCACTCTCAACCCCCATCAGGAGCCCAACACCTTCACCACCCACTGGGTCAGCCTCCTCCAACACCTCACCCCGGCCCACCAGACATCCACCTCCACCACCTACCACCTCCAGTCACTGGATCGTGACTTTTACAACGCGGAGGGTGGTAAAATGCCCGCCGTCGCCGGACCTCCCACCTCACCACCCCCCACTCCACCACCGGGCCGCCACCGCACCACCACCCCAGGAGGATACAACAGTGGGGTTAGTGACCCCGATCAAGAGGGTCACCAGGACACTACAATCCTGAGCCCCTGTTCCCCGCAACTGCCCCAACACCAGGAGACCAGGGAAAGGCAACTACCTTGCGGGTGGGACAACCATCATCAGAAAAGGGGTGGGACTGAACTAGCTTCAGTCCCAGGTAACACTGTATTGACGGCAATTGTTACACCCTCTAGGGCAGGAGGCTCAAGGGCAGGAGGCCCAAGGGTACGGCCTATAAAGTGTACGAGGGTAAGGCGACCCAAGGCTCCGGCCTTAGTACACCCCAGAGAGAGAGTTGTCCCAGTGCATCCCTCTCCTGCTGTTCTCCCCTACAGGAGCAACACCGCGCCGACAGTCTCTACATGTGGCGGGGAAGGAGCGGCCTTGTACGCCCTTCAGTTGCTTCTGGTCGGAAAGATCAGCTCCCGGCTACGGCCAGAGTAAGTACCAGGGTAAAGAGCCCCTGCTATCGTACTGTAGCTTTTCCCTACTACGGGAGCAACACCGCGCCACATTAACACTTTTTTCGATTTTCATCTTTCTTCCTTCAGACGATTTTCTTCAACTCTGGAGAGAAATTTCGTACTGGAGGGGTTAGATACAGTCACCATCAACCCCTTCACTACGAGGGGATCTCCTAAGCTGAATAAAATCGTCCGGTTACCTGGAACAAAGTAACTAAGTCATTCTCTGTCTGAAGGGGTTATTGTGTCTGTCCCATCATCCCGAGAGGGTTTCTTTAAGCTCCAGGAAATCGTCTAAAGGTAGCAAAGTGTAAACATGACATCAGCACTTGTTCTAGGCGTCACAGATCGAGTCCCGGAGGTGAACAAAGGTTTTTATATCATATAGACGTTTTATATTTTATATTTTGCAACTTTCAGAGGCATTTACTCAGCTTTAGGAGTCTTATGGATAGGCTCAATCAAACGTATCGAACCTCCCATGTTAGAAAAAATAGCTTACAGAAATGCGTCCTCGTACTGAAGGGGCGGAATGGACAGATCGAGTGACTAAGATATTGAATTATGTATATGACTGGTTTTGTTGTTATTTCTATTATTATTATTATTATTATTATTATTATTATTATTATTATTATTATTATTTCAGGCAAATGTCCCAGGCTTCTAGACTGGCTGACTAGCGAATATTATTAAGCCTCCCGTGGCTCCGTGCTCCTTCCACTCAAGAGCCTGCACTTCACGCATTCCACGCACAAGATGGCGTACCGCTGCATTCCTGCGAAGACGAGAGGTCAAGAGGACGACACTTGCTTTTTCTTTGTTTGTTTACTGTAATTGCTTAAAGTTGTGATCCCTCCAACTTGAATGCTCAGTTGTAACTATAGATAACTAGAATACGATGCTAGTCACGAAGAAGGGCTATGAAAAGATACAGAGCTCGTAGTATTTTTTTCTTTTAACTAAGAAGCATGAAATAAGCTGCAAAAATACGAAAATACGAGCTTAATGTAAATGAATTATAGTACGTTCAAGATGGAGGGAAGGCATTTTGTATTTTGTTTGTGATGTTATAGTGTCTCTCAGGATCCTAGGATCCTCTCTCGGCTGAACCAAATTGTCTGGCGTCAGCTGGAACATGATGGTAGAGTTATGTCGGTCGTGAGGGGGTTAATGGTGACGGTATTGACACTGTCAGGCTCCTATGACTCACTCAGTCGAATAAAATCGTCTGAGTCAGCTGAAATGGGGTACTAGAGTTGTCCCGAGCATCACTCAAGGGGTTAAGATTCTTAACCCTCTGGTGCTTGGGACAACTCTAGTATTCCATTCCAGCTGACAGACGATTTTGTTCGGCTGAGTGAGTCATAGGAGCCTGACAGTTACTACACTGTCACCATTAACCCCCACATGACCGGCATAACTCTGGTATATCATGTTCCAGCTGACGCCAGACAATTTAGTTCAGCCGAGTGGGTCTGGGGCCTGGGGGGCACTAAATGAATATATCCAAAAAATATTAAAGGGGGGGCTATATTAAGTTTGCCACTGGGGGTATACCAAAATTGGACTTTTTAATAAAAACCCCTCCTCTCTCACTCCCTGTGTTTTGTATACGACCCATCTGTCTGCCTGCATGTGGTGTGTCTGCGTCCCACCCTCTGTGTGTGTGTGTGGTGCGTCTTCTGTGTGGTGGCTGTGGCTATGTACGTGTCTTGATGTGTGTATGTATGTGGTAGTGTGTGTGAGTGTCTTTGTGTGTGTGAGCTGAAGTGTAAGTAAGGGACCTTGTGGTTTTAAGGAAAGCCTGCTACGCAAACTTCCCTCAGCCACATTTTAAAGAAACCTCTATCACACCGGGAGTTGAACCCGGGTCCTCCTGATCAGCAGGCCTGCACCATACTGACCATGCCACGGTACCCCCATTAAAAGTTCGGCTACAGCTTCTACTGTATTTTATTTCTTTACATGTTACAAAAAATGAGAAATTGAACTATCATGCACAGACTAAACTAAATTGTCATGTACCTATTAAAAAAGGCGCACGCCCGACGGGACCCCTTCCACACCAGGACGACACCTACAGCTACCCTGTCACCTGTAGCCAACTCTTGTCCTTTGTATCCACTATAGTGTGCTTAATCTGCCCATTTGTATTGTGCCCAGTACTGTATGTTTGTGACAATATACGTGTAAGATTGGTTGACCAGTGTTTTTGAGTCCTGTTCCTCTGGTTGCACGCCCTAGATCCGGTCTTGAAAAGAACCCCAGATCAGTTCCTCGTACTCAGGGAGCAAGAAGTTGAGCCTTAAGTACATATCATAACGGGAGAAGGGGAGGCTGAGGTTGTCCTTTTTTTTTTTTTTTTTGGTGGGGTGGGGGGGGGAGTAGGGTGATGTCAAGCCTTATTCTGAGGGGGCAGGGGATTCTTTTTGCAGTGTCCACATATTAACCACAAGTTTCAAATAAGGGGTAGGGGGCCAAGGGTCAGACTGCAACATGTATCAAATGTCATTTTGGGGGAAAGGGGCAGTGGGGGCCAAATTCTTGCATGGATAAAGTAGCCTAACCTATGCACTAAAGAATCCTATGCAGATTTCTGATTTGGGGACATGTAATCCCAAATAAGTTACTACTTTTGACAGACATTATTTGAATTACACACCCAAACTATCCCTCTGTCCTTCTAACTCAGCTCCTGTTAATTGGTTAAGAAAAGGTGATAATGAATCTCCTTTAATGAGCTCCTATGACCCATTATGCTTTCTCCTCTAGTACTCAATTATCAAATTTAATGTGATGTTGTAGGGTATCTATAACTTCCACTTCACCTGCGATTTAAGGATCATTGATATCTATACACCCTCTGATGATCCAAGTAAAGATATGAATTCTGAATTATGACCGGAACTACCTGAAGGATCTTTCATTGTCTTATTCTTACCCATAATCCTTTGCCTCAGTTCATCCTAGGCTTTGCACTCAACATCAAAGGAGAAGATGAATGTTCTCTGTAGCCAGCGGTGAACAGGTACAGTACACTACTCCGAGATCATGCTATGAGTGTGCATAAAGGCGAATACCCAGGTGGAGCCCAAAGTAACACCCAGCTTGCAATACAAGATCAAATGCGCATTTTGCTTTTTCTGCACATGAAGTCTGTGTTAAAGCCTCTCCTGGAACCGCTTAGTGCTTTTAGGAGTGTCCATTGATGTAAAATGGTGTACTGTTTTGAAGCCTGAGTTAATGTAGCTTTTGGACAAGGAACCTCAATGCTTGAGATTGGATCATTTGATATCCTCCAGGCGAGGAAAGTGTTTTAATGCAAGTTGCATTTTATTACTGTATAATTAGTTTCATTTATTGTGGATGGCTAAGGAAAATATATTGATATTAATTTGACATGAAGGCAGATAATTAACTGTCTAGGACTCTAGGTGAACCTGGAACCACAAACACCACTCTCTCTTCTACAGTATTGAGGATTGATAAAAAACAGATGGACTGGCATTTGGTAGGAATAAAGTATGACATTTTTCCTAGAGCATGCTTCATGTCGGACTAGCCATGAAGCCTAGCCACAGACTGATATGTCAGCTCATCTGTGAGACATACTGTACATACCAGTTCACCACTCCATATCTTTTCAGATGATCCCTTTTAAGCACAGCCTTTTCCATTATATTATCAACAAATTCCCTATTCCATAACTTAAGCAAATCACATAATTTCTTATTACATCACATTCCTCAGTTATTCTATTTCCACTGCTTTTACTTATGACTTTTCACTTTCATACCAGTCTCACACCTTTAAGTAAAGGTAGGCAACAACAAACCTTCAAGCAATCCACTTGTAACCCCCACATTCAGATCTCTGTTTAGTACCAAGGCCTTTACAGTACCAGTCACCTTCCTTGCATGTGACACTCTACTTTCCATTTCCTTTTCAAATTTGCTCCTCTCATCTATTGCAGCACCAAAGTAAAGTCCCTCACCAATCCAAGTCACAATCCATTCACCATCTCAACTTTCAGCATCAGCAAAATATGGATGATTAATTATTTTCTTCCATTTTAAATTTTATTTTGGGGTGATTCCATACAGAATGCAACACTAGTTAATGCACCTTTGTACTTACAAGTCAAGTGCGTATTTTCTCACATACAACTGAAGTAAGCCTAAGATATGAAACACAGGGAATATAAGATTGAAATCTGAGCTACTGTTCACTGACAGAATATATGGTACTGTTAGGCCATCGTTCTGTACTGAGCTTTTTTTTTTTTTTTTTTTTTTTTACCAACACAAACACTTTACTGGTGCAGCTTAATCCTACACATGGTGGACTGGGTTTGTTTGATAATGCACTTCTTGTTAATGATATTCACAGATTTACTGTGTAAACCGAGGGCAAATACAGGTGTTTTGAAAATACAGTACCATTACTACCTACAGTATATACTGACACCAAACTTAATGTCTGAATCTATAAATCTATGTAAACTTAATAGACTATAATCCTAACTCAAAAGATGAATATGAAGACACTTGACAATGACAAAAGGCAACCTCTTCATTCTGATCCAAAGCAATCAAAAATCAAAACTACAGAAAGAGGAAAGCTGCAACTGCCGTGCTGCTAACATTAGAGAATGTATAAAGGGTACTCTTGTATGCATAAATTCTGGTCCTCATAAATGTGAAGACAGTATATGCTGGCTCCTTACACAACACAACAGAAAATCTTAGATACCTATTACAGTAAGCAATCCGAGCTGAATGACTGCACGTTACGCCATTCCGTCTCTTATACTGTACGGTTTTCACCATTCCATCTCTTATACTGTATGGCTTTTAGTTCATCAATTTTCGAGGGAGACGTCACAAATCAGCTGAGAAGCATGAGTATATAATTCAAAATTACAGAAGATTATTAGTAATGCATCAGTATGGTGCAGTCGGGAACAAAAATTAACCTCGTATTTCACCTCTTCTGCTAACTAAAGTTCCTCAGCTGATAGAGAAACTTGGGCCTATATCCTTAAGAGCTTAGGAGGCTTTCTAGTACCTCTTCCTTAGCTATTTATTATGCAGATTACACCTTACTGTTCTTTTCTGTTATTCAAGTCTTTTGAGTACTGACAGTTTTCACAACCAACACAGAGGACAATACTGATGAGCCACATGATGAGATAGGTTCCTAAGGAAAAGCTGTTTAAGCCTCCTGAGGTGATAAGAGTACTGACCTCAGTATGTTTCTCTGCACATACATGATTCCCTTTTATATGATGCTTCAGGGAGGAAAGTGCAGATATGCCCTAACCCTACAGCAGAAGTGGAATGGTAGGCCAACTTTTGCCACTGACAGTACCTCCATTCCATTCCCATACAGATTTGTAAGGGATCAGAAGACATTTACTTTTCATTGTCACACATCATCTGACTGGCACCAACAAAACTATCTTGTTACTAGTAGTGTTCATAAAAGAACTTTTGGTAGTGAAGGTCTAGCACAGAGATAACTTACTGTAGTAGGAAATATATTTCTACTTTTGCCATAAAAAGCATCATTTCCAAAAATATATAGTTTTCTAGTTTTATTATGTTGCAACCAGCTTAAGTAATTTTTGGTTACACAAATGTATGATTATTCAATACTTACACACTAGAGAAAATAGTTAAGCACTACAAATAATACCAAGTTCATCATGGTATGAATGTGAAATACTACATAACAGGGCAGACTATAATTCTGTAGTCTAAGAAGAAACAGTAAAACAGCCATATACTTTTACTTTTTTCCTGCTATTGCAATTAGGGCTAACAGTTTTCATTTTACACACTAAACTTATCTGAATTTGCAAGTGTGATAACAACATCACTATCAGATACCAGATGAGTATAATAAAAGTGTCTCCTACTACTACCCCTTTCCATTAACCCAATGAGCTCAGGAACTGTTTTTCAATTTATTCTTGCTATCTTTTAATGACTCTATTCAGCTTAGGACATATTATTTGACCTGGAAGGGCAAACGATACAGGCGTCTTTTCCCACACTGAATGACGCTGTCTGCTGACAGCAAAAATAAGTTAAATGGACATCACCCACATTCATGGGGTTTAGGTTCGTGGATGTTTCAGATGTCATTATCACTGACTCTGCATTATATTCATCATACACCCTTATGGTCCATAATAATTTCAAAAGATCAGTTTCCAACACTTAAAAGCAAAAGACTACTGCATAATGAACTTGATAATGGTACCTAGTTTAGTTGTAGTTACTTCGTTCACCTTTGCTTAAACTTTATTCATCATCATCATCATCATCATCCTAATCCTTATTCCCACCTAAGGATGGGGTGAAATTTAACTTCAAAGACAGTATTTCTTATCCCCTTCAACTTGAAGATATCTTTCATGCTTCATTCTTGCTATCTCCAAATGATTTTATTTAGCTTAAGAAAGACTTTCAGCTAGGTTAATTACAGCTTTCATTAACCCTTTACTACCTGCAGTACCTTCTAAGATGAATAAAATCATCTAGTAGTAGAATTATTGAAATGAAAAATGACATCATCATTTTGAAGTGCTTAAATACAACTGAATTTATCATCATCATCATCATCATTACAGTTTATATTAACAACAAAGTGTTAACCACTTCCATTGGTGACATGTAATAACAGCACAATCTTGCCAACTCCAACTTATTTTACTACATTACATAAAGCATCTCTGTAAAAAAAAAAAAAAAAACTACCCAATTCTTCCAGGCAAAAAACTCTCTCTTACATTTAATAAAATATTGCAGTCTGTGGTAGCAGTAACAGAATGCATAATACATCATTAGACTAAAGTGGTCAATTTCTTGCATCTCACTTCAATCATTCCATTGACAAACATACCCCAATATCCCACCATGCACTTCACCAACTTCATCATTTTTCACA
The DNA here is from genome assembly GCF_032717465.1 of Coenobita brevimanus. NCBI lineage: Eukaryota > Metazoa > Arthropoda > Malacostraca > Decapoda > Coenobitidae > Coenobita > Coenobita brevimanus. Next base: position 1,399,504 of record NC_137058.1, read on the forward strand.
ACTTTATGTCTGCCTTCCATGTACTTACGGATGATAAAAATTAGCTTCTTTATTTAGTCACACAGATTTCCTACACAACCACAGAATAATGTACTATCAGATGGTACAAAGTAATCTGCTATGGGGCTCCATCTTGTATGTGCTGTAACTGATGGCTATTTCTTTTTGCAATGAATCAAGTAGTTTGGATATATGATGGAGATTTACTGCTTAAAAAATACATAAATAAATAAATAAACAGATCTGAGAGAGAGAGAGAGAGAGAGGGTGGGGGGACTGAAGGATGAGGGAGAGGAGGAAGACTGAATGCTAAATGTATTAAAAACATTTACACGCTTTTACTCGGCATCAATGATGATAATGAAGGCCTGAAGAAAATACAGTAGGAATTTCCTGTCAAGCTGAAGCATCTTCACTTTCCTTTGCTCCACAAATTTCAAAAATTTCTTTAAAAGTATAAATAAAATATGATGTATGTACAAGAAGACAGATATGTAAAACACAGACATTTTCTTTTATGTACCACTTCTAAAATACATAATAATTTCAACCCATTCAGGCCAGGGATGTCTTTCCCATTTTATTCTTCTCATGGTGCTGAAGAGAATTGCCTTCATGTATTGGCACTGACATAACCAAGTTGCTCCACTGCCGAGTACTCCTTATGTACCTAAACTCCTACCCTATCCTATGAAAAGAGAATGCTGGACTGCATGGGGAGGGCAACTTCTGCTTGTAGTCCACTGGGATCACAGTCAGATGAATTTGGGATTGCAACTACTACTGTACTATTCTTTGTAACAAGCCACCTGATGATTTTATTCAGCTTAGGATGGGATTGTTGAACTGGAAGCATTAGATACAGATTTAACACTTCCAGTTCTCTGGGTATCACATCACATCCAAAATGTTTTTTGTACAAATGTTCTTGAAAAATTGTTGTCACATATCTTAATGTGCATCAATCACTTTGAAAATCTTTATGGTGAAAATCTGTACAGTGATGACATGTGGGAACCCAAAGCACTTGCCATATTTCACTTAATGCCACCTCAGCAGTTAACAGAGCAATGGGGAAGTATTATTAACCCCTTGCATAAGAAAATAATCATCAAGCAGAAGCAAAAACAAACTAAAAAGGACAACACCAAGATTCAAGAGGGTTCAGCAACTGTTGAGTCTTTGGCTGCAGTGAGTTCCAATGAAATTCTCTATCAGAAGGTGGAATCAAGTATGAAATTCCATATTTCGAACCAAAACAAATACTGAATGAGCACTGGGACACCATTTTCATTTTATTTTTGCCATACCCCGACAATTTTATTAAACTTTGGAAACACTCTGACCTCAAGAGGTTAAACAGCTCTAATATACTTCTACAATGCAAGAGATCTTTTCTAAGTTAAGTAGAATATTCAGAATGTAACAAGAATTAGTGCAAATGGATATCATGTGGACTCAAAGGGTTAATCATGGCAGAAATAGCATTTCTGACAGCAACAGCATATTTGATTCCCTTGGTTTCCTCAGCATGTAAAACCACCTGATGTTAGCCTACACACAATTCAAATCAGGTATCTGGCAGTCAAACAATTTAAAATGTGGGTATGTGTGTACGTTATACAGAAGCCATGTACACAAAGAAACTTAGTAAATATTGATGATAAGCCTCCATTCCTGCTTCAATGCAGTGACAAATTTTCAGTTTTATTTTTGTTACCTATATACAATTTGGTTCATCCTGGAAAACATCCCTGCTGATGAGGAAGTTATTGAAGGCTGTATCTCACCACTCGTCTCAAAAGTCTCCCCTAATCTTAATAAGAGTGTTTGGTGTGGCCTGAATACAATGAAAAAAAGATGTCACTTAACAGAAGGGATTAATTGTTATTAGGAATAATTTTGTTTTATTAAATTTTTCAGTACTAATATTCACTACAGTTTGGTTGTGAAAAGCTTGGTTGGTGTATGATGATGACAGAAACATAAACAATATCAAATACTACTTAAGCTCAAGGAAATTATGAGTACAGCTTCGGACTATAAACCATTCATTCAAGTCTCCAATATGGCCTTGGTCACCTAATGGTGGTTTTCCATGTTGCTCAATCTCTAACATTCTATCAATTTTGTCCCTCATCCCTGAGGCCCTGCTGTATGACCATGTCCCAAGTCTTATTCGGTTTACCTCTTGCAGTTCTACCCATACCAGTCACACCGCTCACCCTCTCCACCCAGTTATCTCCTCCAATGTTGCCACATACCCAAACTATCTCAACGTACCCTTTTTCATCACAACACTAATACTGTAAAATCAAATTCCATCCTGCCTCTCTTCATTCATGATCCTAACCCCTCCAGGCCTATTCATGGACCCAGTATGTGTTCATCTAATCATCATCATCTGTACAGTTCAGCTAAACAGTCTTAATATTGTTGACAATACAGTGCCTCCTCATTATTAGCAATATTTTTTACTCTATAACCCCTTCAAATCCATGGCATACCTTCTATTCTATCATTGCTATCACCAGATAATTAATTCAGGCTTGGAAAGACCTCTTGCACAGAAAGATTTACTCAGCCAAAAGCCAAATTTAACTCCTCCAGAACTATGAGTCTCTACTATGCTTAATAAAATCATCTGGAGACAGCAATAATAATATAATACATAATCAAATTCTTTTTGTTGTAACAAGAATAAAACCAAAGGCAAGAAGCCTGCAAAAATGATCTTGCTAGTGACTTCAAGGATATCTTTTTTATTTTATATTTTCACCTTATTCTTGCTACTTCCTGATGATAATGTTTTGCTTAAGGTGAACTTTTCAAACTGGAGGGGCTGGATATACCATTAATAAAACCAATCAAAATGCATGGTCCTGTCTATGATGAAAATCACCTGGTTGCGGTAATAAATTAAAGGGTCATCACCCAGATTCAAGCAGTTTAAGAAAGATTGCCCACTTACGTTCCACTGGAAACTACAAATTTGATCTGTTAGTGTATCCCACTTTACCTTGTATATGGAGTGGGTGGGGGCATGACTAATACTTTGGAACACGTCAAATAACGAAGGCTGCTTGTAATACAGTAGTTTGGCCATGTGGAGAGGATGGAGGGTGAAAGACTGACAAAGAGAGTGTATGTGAGTGAGGTGGAGGGGGGAAGAGGGAGAGGGAGGCCGAGGATGAGATGGAGGGATGGAGTGGAGAGGTATATAAGAGAGGGGGGTGTGAGTTGGGAGCAGGGCAGTGAAATGGCGGGGGACAGGACAACGTGGAGGCGATTTGTTTGTGGCCACCCCAAACGGGATTGAGGCATCTGGCAATAGATAGATAGATAGAAAGATCTAGATAAGGCTACTTGTAATGTATTTTTCCATTCTTCAGCATATAGTATAAATATATATATTTGCACATACACATTTAGAAGTCAACTACAGTACTTGTTCTGTATGGTTCACAAGGATTCTATGAGGCTCTCTATTACCTCTACCTTAACCCACAGAGCCTGAGGATGTCTTTCGAATTGTAATCTTGCCATTCCCTGATGAGCTCATTCAGTTTGGGACAGACATTTTGAACTGGTGGGGCTAAATGTGGCCATAATTAATCTGTTCAATACCAGAGGGCATGCCATCTGACTGGTTCACTCAGTTAAAGACTGACTTTTCAAATCCACAGGGTCAGATGTGGCCTTATTAATCCATCCAGCACCAGAGGTTTCTCGTAAGTTGAATAAAGTCATCTGATAATAGCAAGAGTACCGGGTACACTAAAATGGGCATTACCAGGATTCAGGGAGTTAATCCTTTCAATCCACAACATACTTTTCATTATGTTCTCCAGACAATTTTGTTTATCCAATGAACCAGAGACATTTTTCATTTTACTCTTCCCATCTCATGACAATTTTATCCTGCTTTGGATGGAGTTTTGGAAATGGATGGTTCATATGAAGCTTTAATAAACCCCTTCAGTACAAATTCCCTGCCTACGCCAAATAAAGGCATCTGTAGCAGCAAGGATAAACTATAAAGGACCTCACTCCAAACCAAAGGGTTAAGCTTTTGAGAGATCATGTGTAGTGATGGGGTTATAAAGAGTTCATTAACTTCTTCACAGTCTAACTTCTCTCTCAAAGCTGAATGAAATCATCAGAGAGCAGTAGTAGTTCATCTGAGATGTGAGCATCGTGGACCACAGACTGAAATGCCCTTCTCTGGCAGTCCACAATCCTCCTTTTAGGGTACAGAGGGAGTTGACTGACATTTGTTTATTGGGCAGAGGAGCTGCTTGGTTATACTGATGCCACTACGTGTTAGCATTCCTTTCCAGCACTCACTGGAGGGTAGCAAGAATAAAATAAAATACAATACTGGTATGTGTCATAGGCTAGGGGGATTAATTCCTCCAGTCCCAAGACAAGCTTTACTATATTCTTGCAACAGCCGGATGATATTATATACACTTTGGAAGAACCGTTAGTAATGAAGGGACTAATGACAGCTATGTATTACCCCTCAAGTTTGGAAAGTGTCTACCAAACTGAATAAAAGCATCAGGGGAAAAAAAAAAAAAAAAAAAAAAAAAAAAAAAACTAAATGGGTTAACAGTTTATTACTTGATATTGCACATTAATATTCTCTTGTACATTAAGCTGGTAGGTGGAGGTGCCCACCATCCACTCACTCAATGTAGTGCTACCATTAAATGACTACACTGAGTTACATGCCAAATGGTCTCTTGTAGCCCAAGTAACCATTTACTCCATTAGGTGGTAACCTTAAAACCAATAAATGGATGCTTGGTGGTCTAGTGGGTTAAGATGCTTCAACAAAACATGATCCACAAGGGTTTAACTGAGAGATGGTTGGGGTTTCTTCCTCACATAATGCCACAAAGGGGACAGAGACTGGTACTTGCATTTGGTTTCTGGTCTGAGCAGCCCAGCCCCAGTCCCTATGCTTCTGATGGGGCAATAAATGATGTGATACAAATTCAAAAAATAACATTATTTTATGCAATGTATATTGATAATGAACACGACGTAAAGAGCAACGAAGAGAATATTAAGATGCAATAGGCAAAATAAATTGCAAAGGAAGAGGTACTAGAAAGCCTGGTAAGCTGATGATACCACAGCCCCAGGAGACTGGCAACAGTAACAGCAATTAAACTTATCTCATATTCTGAACCACTGGTCATCAAATTCAATTTCATAATGACAAGAATCAGCAAAAGTTAACTAGAGCTAAGTGCACAGATGGAGACAAAAGTTTGCCCAGTATTTCACCTCTTCTACTTATCACTTTCCTCTGCTGGCCAATATTCCTATACTGTAAGAGGGTTAGTATGTTTCTTTGTTCACATGTGATTCTCTTTGATATGATGCATCAAGGAGGATAGTGGCAGACATGACCAAAGTGTGAAGTTGATGCAGTGGAATAGTATGCCAACTTTTGTCCCTAAATGTAACAACCATGCCAGAAAATAACTTCACAATAAGGTTTTCTCTCAACAGCAACGAAGTTCCTTGTGTGATGCAGCAGAGGCCTTCATTAAGTACCACTACGGTGGATGGTTGCAGTGCTCGGTGTCATGTTTGGGTTCAGCTCTTGGACAATGGACTTGTGTTTTCCTTTCCTCTCTTTCCAGCATCTTCATCCTCAGCTGAAAAGGGTAAGCTGAACATGTAAATCTTAAAGACATTCCACAACGGAAAGAGAAGGTTAACTTTAGACTGCAGTCCAACGGGTTCACAAGCAAATGCACCTGGGGTCAGAACAAACAACGTAATACTGGGTGTCCGTCTTTTAAGTCAGGATATGTTTAAAACATCAAAATATTCTCCACACAAATGTAATGCGGGTGAAACTGGCTATCACCTATATATGGAACAATGAGAGTTGGGAAGAAATGTATTTTATGTACTGAAAATTAAAAGCAAATAATAGGGCATTTAATAAGGTGCCATATAATGAGGACTTACTGTATAAGAAACAATAAGTCTTCCTTGTAAGTTGCCTTTAATGATTTTGTTTTGTTATCATGTTCACAGTCAATTACATATTAACTGGTTAATAAAGTACTAATATTACCTATAATTCTGATTTACCAGTTTCCCCCAATTTCTAGTACCAATTACAGTATACAGAAAAAATCTGATCTGTAACAGACTATCTATCTATAGCCAGGTGCCTTTATTAAAGGGATGACCACAAACATACTGCCTCCAATGCTGCACCGTCCTCTGTCATTTGGCTGCCCTCCCTCCAACTCACATTGTCATATATCTCTCCAGTACATCCCTACATCTCATCTTTGGTCCCCTCCTCCCTTTCTCCCTTTCCACTTCACTCGCATACACTCTTCTTGTCTCTCTCTCTCTCTCTTTCTCCATCCTCTCCACATATCCAAACCATCTCAGAGTACCAGTATTTCTTTTAATTCTTTCAATTACATCACACTTGCAATTATCCATCGTCACAACATCCATCTATTGCACTGTCCAGTGCTTTATGTTCAGCTCTATTACAACAATATCCAGCAAAATAAGGCAACATCCAGCTCAGAAGTGGGAAACAGTCAGCAGTACTATGCATTTTCGGCAGCAATGTGTATCATCCGGCTCAGACACAGGACCCAATCAGTGCGCAGGCAGACCCCGCAACACACGCCAGTCAATCACAATGCCCTGTGGAAGCAGCCCACCCAACACTCCAAGCCAACTGTTGCCCTCTCATTCTCTCCACTGGACACTGTATAGTGAGAACCTTCACTCGCTCTCTCGTAAGTATACCTTTATACGATTACAAGCAGACCCCGAGATACGATATCCCTGGATGTGCTACCTGGACTGAGCAATGGGGATAGAAATACCACCCTACCCCGCCAAACGATGGCCAAACCCTGGTATAACGATGGGTTTTGCTTTACTTTTTAAACCGATTTTGATGATCTTTAAGACTCAAATTTTGTGTTTAGGTTGTTTTATAAACTACTTTTAGACTTAGATAAATGTGTTGTAGTCACTGGTGGGGTGAACACTGTCATTCTGGCATACAGTTTACTAAGTCTGATTTTTTCCAAGACTTATTTTTGATGATCTTCATATTTTATTTTTGGGTTTAGGTGTTATAAACTGCTTTTAGGCTTAGTTTAGCTTCTTTTAAAGCTATCTGGGGGTTGTTTAGGTTATCTAGAAACTTCTTTTTGAACTCATATGAGTGGGTTTAGGACTTGATTGGGGGGAAAATCCAAAGCTCCAAAACGCATCCCTATACTGTACTTTACATGTCAAATCTACCCCGAGATAAGATACCCCGCCCAGCGACGGGTTTTTACTTAACCAACTGCATCGCTATCCTGGGGTGTGCCTGTACTGTGTATAATTATATGATATGTATGATTATACTATGTACTGCATTACTGTGCTATTTGAACTGTATCATTACTGTATTGTGTTTTATGCTTGTTTCTAATCTTTTATTCATGTGTAATATTGTAATGTGGTAGGTGGGGGGTGCTCACCATCCACTCACTTGATGTAGTGCTGCTCTCAGGTGTTTGCCCACTCCTCTCCTCCACCCTTCTTTCCTTCCATCCTCTTCTGTCTTTCTTTCCTTCAGTCTTTCCTCATTCTTCTGCCTATGGGTGACTTTACACTCTCTCTACTGTCATTATTTCCTCTTCCTTCTGCCTGTGGGTCACTCTACACTGAGTGACACGCCAAATGGTTTCCTGTACACCAGGAAAGCATTTACTATGCTGGGTGGTAACCATATAACCAAATTTTGGCACCTGGTGGTTTAGTGGGTAATTATTGTGCTCCAATCGGTTTACATCCAAGAGGTGGTTGGGGTTTATTGCTCACGTAATGCCACTCAGGGATGAGTGAGGCTGGTCACTCTCATTTTAAATGTCAGGATCAACTTGCCTAGCCCCAGGCTCCTGCACTCCTCATGGGGCAACGTAGGATTGGATGATGGATGGATTCTTTCTTTCTTTTTTCTTTTCTTTTTTTTTTTTTTAAGAGAGAAGGAACCAAAGACCAAAAGTCTGCAAGCCTGCTCCCCTCCAAGAAGAAATAAAAACAAAAATAAACAGACTACAGCGATCAATGAAACACATTCCTACTTCATGACTAAGGCTTATCAAATTTCATGCTTCCATAACTTAATATGCAAGTTGTTGGAGTGGCCCTGTTTTGTCAGCTAAAAACAGACTGACTACAGTAACCAAAGAGCCTTCTCCCTATTAAATAATCAAAGCTCAAAAAATTTCAAGCAACCATGGCTCAGCATTAAAGACATAGGAGTGGTCCAGCTCTGTATGGTAAAAACAAACCAACAATACTCTACAAAATCTTCAATTTAAAAAGTCACTTTCCCCAAGCATATTGGATAATCAATGTCCAACCAAACTGCTTTATGGCCAGGCCACCAATATACTAACCTACAAAACAGGAAAGTGGCTTTAGTCTTTATCTTGCTACCTTCAAATGATTTACTTAACTGAGGAGAGACTGAAATGGGAGGGGTTAGAGTTAGCTTTCAAAACCCCCTTCACTGCTATTCAGGCACTCCTGATCATATTGTTTATAAAGGCTCCAACATGCTTACATGCATCAACTTTGGTCACCTAATGGCAGCTCTCCAAACTGCTCGATCTCAGACAGCCTCCCTAATCAGTCCTTTATCCCTGAGGTCACACTCTGTGATATTGTCCCAGGTCTTTTTCAGTCTGCCTCTCACAACCCAACCCCTGACATTCATACCTGCACCCAACTGTCACCCTCCATCCTCTCAAGACGCTCAAACCATTTCAGTCTACACCCCCCCTCATCACAACACCAATACATTTCTGTTCCAGCCTACCTTTCAACTCTCCAAATCATAATCCTAGTCTCCCCAGGCCTCACATTCAAAGATGCTCTACACATCCATCTAATAATTATAATTTCTGAGTCAACAAATATCCTCTTTCTTTACTGTCCAGGTCTCGCTACCATACAGCATTACACTCCAAACACATGCTGCATACAAAGGTCCTAACCTGAAAAAAATAATCTAGGGATACTATGAACACAATACACTAAGAGAAATGTCACCTGGTGCAAAAGCTTAAGGATTTCCAGTACCAAGGCTAAAACACTGATGATGCACCAAACAAAATGCAGCACAACTTACTAAACATACTGACAAAATTAAGCTTACAGATTATACACGACTGTAGACAAAGTTTACAAGGTCATATTTTAGTCCATGAATATAGATCAAAACTTTCATCAAAGTTTGTCACTGATTACTATATCATCACCAACTTATCAACTTACATATCTACTTATTTCACTGTAACTTCAAATTCATCTTTCTGACAGAGTCAATCTGATGACTGTCATGATAAAAAGGGGTGCCAAACCTTGGTCATGTGCTCCTACACACAAAATTCAGCCACTCAACTCAATTCCTTATCAGTTCCCTAGCCTTATCAGCTTCCATACCTCTTTTGCACACACTCTTTTACCATATCTATCCACTTTCTTCTTGGCATACCATGCCTCCTCCCACCTTCAAAAAGTCACTCAGAAATGCCATCTTTAACACTCACTCATTCTCTCCTCATAACCATACCATCTAAGGATACTCCCTTCAATGCTGGTGTCCTCAGATTTGCTTACAAAACATCTTTCATGTAGCACATTATTCTTAATCTTATTTGCTCTCTACACACGTTCCTCAAAAGCCCCATCTCCACCACTCTAGTTTTTGTCTTTTACATGTCACACCACATTCTCACATCTGTATGTCTAAGTAGGCACTAAAACTACTTCACATAAGCCTCTCATAGCTGCCAAATCAAGACCTCTGCTTCTTAACAAAACCTTCAAAGCATCAGCCATTTTCCTGCCCTGTGGCACTGTACTTTCCACTTTTTTTTTTCACATTTACCTCACCTTTTCTATCACTGCACCCGGTACTTCAAGTCTCTTACAGACTATTCACCATGATATCACCTATATATTACACTAATTTTGGTCAACTATTCACTAGAAATTTGCATATTTATGCAAATAATATGAATATGTACAAACTTTTATGTTATCTAACAATGTACAACTGTTAGTCCTTGTTTAAAGATTTCACTTAAAACCATTTCATTACTGTCATCAGATAGACTCTAGCTGATAGATGGTACAGTGTACAGTGTGTGCTTATTCCTGTGAAGTGGAGTCAGGATTCCAGAGGCTTGAATGGTGAGTGATGAGAGTGTGGCCCATTCAAATAAGCACACCTTTGATTAGTTTCTCCTCTCTCTCTCTCTCTCTCTCTCTCTCTCTGGACCCTACCTCACACCTTCCTTAGGTGGGAAAACAAGTCTGGATGATGATGATGATGATGATGATGATGATGATGATGATGATGCAATAACACTTTTTCTTCACTATAAGTAACTCATGGTACACTCAAAAGTTCATAAGAAGCAAAATTTAGTGTCTGAGGGATTTCAACTACTTAATCCTGTTTGAGAAACTTATCTCACTTGGTGGTGATGGTGTTGCCATAGGGTTCAAGATGTGAACTCAGTGGACTGCAGGCTGAAGCAATCCTCCTGCCTCACCATCCTCCTTTCAGGGGATAGGGAGAGAGCTGAGGGACATTTGAATAAGTGGAATGCAAAGCTGCCCCCCACCACGTAAAGCCATCACTCCCCAATGCCTTTGTCTCACTTACAGCTGTTTCACTATAGCTAGTTTGTTTGCATCAGACAAAGATTTATAACTCCTTTCAGCTCGGTTGATGTTTACATACAATCAGATTGGAGGATGGATCTGACTAGTAACTAAGGAGACTGGTCCCTATCTTATAACTAAAGCTCACTGAAATTCATGCAACTACAGCTTAACTTAGCACTCAACTTGTCTAAGCAGCTCAGATACATCAGATGAAAACAAAGCATCTATACTGTATATGCAGTATTTTGTCAACATGCATCATTCGACTTTAAGGTGGCATGGACTGTGTGAATGATGTATGCATAAGAGCTAATGGTATCTAAGACGGAAACTTATGATCTGAAATACAACATGTTAAGTTGCTGTTACACTCAGAGATGTATTCCAATATAAAATACTACAAATTCTTACATAAAAGCTGGTACTATAAGCTGAAGGAACCTGACAAATCAGCTATATAGTTGCCAATGGAAGTTGATAATTTGTTCATTAAAAAAAAAAAAAAAAAAAAAAAAAAAACTTTACTATATACACTCAAGCTCCACTATACCATTGGGTTATATTCAAGGAAAGCCGTCAGATAACAATCAATCATACACTGAATGTAGGGGCTATAGCGATCACACAGGGATACCCCGCTATACTATACCCCACTATGCAATACCCCGCATTAGCGACTGGGGTAGAAATAACACCCTACCCCGCCTATCGTGGACCTACCCCCAGTTTTGCGATGGCTCCTGTGAGGTATCATCTGGGGGTGATCGCTAAAAACTTTGAATCACATGCGCTCTGCAGCCAGCTAAGCCCACCCGCCTGTCAGAACGCACAGAAAAGCTTATGCAACCCCCAGACCCATATCGTTCTTCTTGCACCGCCCGTCACTGAGTGAGGATAACTTGTCCGCTCGCCCACCCTGCATCGTGTTACATTACCAACATTGCGAAGCTGCTATGACAATGCATCATAACTGTGTCCCAGCAGTGCTAGTGAGTAGGGCAGTGATAATAACAGTGTGTGATGTGTGATTTTGTGTCTTTTTTTGCTAAATAAGTGAGATAATGTCTGGTCAGGGCGTTGCACTTGGTGGACCTAGTGGTGCTTGTGGTGATAATGATGACCCTAGCAGGGTTAAGCGGCCTCCCAGCGTTACTGCAAGTGAAGTAAGTGATGAGAGCTGTTTGATATTTTCTGATCAATTTTTTATGGTTTTCATTTTTTTTTTTTTTTTCCAGATTTTATTTTGGTTTTGGTGGGTTACTAACAGGTTTCAGTCTTAGGTTAGCTTCGCTTAAAGCAGTTAGGCCATTTAGATTGGTTATAAACCTGTTTTTGGACTCATTTTGGGTGGGTTTAGGACTTGGTTGGGAAGGAATCCCAAGGCTCAAATCACATCCCTATACTTTAAATGTTAAATCCACCCAACTATACAAAACCCCATTTAGCGATTTTTTCTTAACGCATCCCATCGTAAAACCGTGGTAGCCCTGAATAGACAAAAACAGAAAGTGTATATAGAAAACCAGTGCTTTGTAGGAGACCACAGTGAATGTATGGGTGAAAATGGTCACTGTGCATGTGTGTATATCTATATATATTATATCTATATCTATCTATCTATCTATATAATCAGGGCCAACTTGCCCAGCCCCAGGCTCCTATGCTCCTTGTGAGGCAAAACAGGATTATATGAAGGATATATATATATATATATATATATATATATATATATATATATATATATATGTGTGTGTGTGTGTGTGTGTGTGTGTGTGTGTGTGTGTGTATTGTGTAAAAGAAGCAAGCATATAGTGAGTGGATGAGAAACAGGCGTGGAAGAAGTGGAGAGATGGCAGAGAGTTATATATGGAGAGGAGGAGAGAGGTGAAAAGATTAGTAAGAGAGAGTAAGAAGAAAGTGGATGTGGAATTTGAGAGGAACTTGAATGTAAAGTAGAAGGAATGTAAGAAAATGTTTTGGAAACAGGTAAGGAGAGTTAGACAAGGTGCCAAAGAAGTTAGTTGCAGAGAGAAAGATAAAAGTGGTAGATTACTAGTGCAGAAGGGAGAAAAAGTGAGCACATGGAGAGAACATTTTAAGGAACTGTTGAACAAAGAGGATGAAAGTAGTGCAAGTATATGTGGTTGGGGAATGGCTGGGAGAAGGAGGGATGTGAGATGAGAGGAAGAAATCAGTAGGATGGAAGTTGTGGAAGCAATGAAGGAAGTTAAAATGGAGAAAGCCCCAGGAATTGATGGAGTGTGTGGTGATGCTGAAGCATGGGAGAGAGATAGTAGTAGAATGGACGTAGATGTGCAGATTGGCCTGGGAGAAAGGTAGAGTCCAGGAGGATAAGAAGTCAGGTATAATTATTCCCCTGTACAAAAACTCATAAGTCAAATGACCACCCCTTACGGGATTATGGCGTCTGGCAAAAGATAGATAGATAGACAAAGGATGAGTTTGGGAGAGTGTGTAAGAAACGGAATCTACACGTGAATGTACAGAAGAGTAAAGTTATGGTCTTTGAGAGAGGTGAAGTCAGTGAATGTACAGTGAGGTTGGATGATGAGGAAATGGAAAATGTGAGTACGTTTAAGTTCTTGGGTAGTGTGATGAGTAAGGATGGAAGTTTGGAGGGTGAAGTGCTTGAAAGAGTACAGCAGGGAAGAAAAGTTGCTGGTTCCTTAAAGGCAGTGATAAGAAACAGGGAAGTGAGCATGGAAGTGAAAAAGCCACTACATGACAGTATTGTGATACCAACTCGAACATATGGAAGTGAAGCTTGGACCTTGTTGAAGGGACAGAAATCAAGAGTGAGAGCAATGGAAATGAGTTATTTGAGAGGAGCATGTGGAGTCACATGAAGAGAGAGACTGACAAATGAGGAAGTGAAAGAGCGTTGTGGAGTGGATGAGGAAGTGATAGGAAGCGTTAGGAGAAACTCACTGAGGTGGTTTGGCCATGTGGAGAGGATGAAGAGTGTATGTGAGTGAGGTGGAGGGGGAGAGAGGGAGGGGAAGGCCAAGGATAAGATGGAGGGATGGAGTGGAGAGGTATATGAGAGAGGGGGGTGTGAACTGGGAGCGGGCCAGTGAAATGGCAGGGAACAGGGTGACGTGGAGGCGATTTGTTTGTGGCCACCCTGTACAAGGGATTAAGGCACCTGGCAATAGATAGATAGATAGACAAAGGAAAAGGGGAAAAAGAAGTGTGTGGTAATCATAGGGGCATTTGTCTTCTTAGTGTAACAGGAAAAGTATATGGAAGGATACTTATTGACAGAGTTAGGGAAATAACAGAGGAATTAGTTGGAGAAGAACAGGGAGGCTTTAGGAAGGGAAGAGGTTGTGTAGATCAGATCTTTGATCTTTAGTGGAAAAGTTTCTAGAGAAGGGAAAGAAGTTGTATGCGACCTTCATGGATTTGGAGAAAGCATATGACAGGGTGGATAGACAAGGATTGTGGAAATTTTTATGAATATATGGAGTAGATGGGAAGATGATGAATGCTGTGAACAGTATGCATGAGGGTGCTAAGGCTGCTATGTGTGTGGACAGTGAACTGAGTAAATTTTTCTATTTGAAGGTTGGATTGAAACAAGGATGTGTCATGTCTCCATGGTTGTTCAATCTGTATATGGTTTGGGTTATAAAAGATATACAAGGTAAGGCAGGTGAATTTGGAGTGGCCCTAATGAGAGAGGGCACTGTTTGGAAACTCCCTGAACTGTTGTTTGCAGATAATACTGTGTTGTTGAGTAAAGATGAAGGGGAGCTGCAAGGCTTGGTGGATGAGTTTGGTACAGTGTATAAGAAACAGAAGGTAAAGGTGAATGCAGGGAAGAGTAAAGTTATGGTCTTCGAGAGAAATGAAGTAAGTGAATGCAAAGTGAGGCTGGATGAGGAAGAAATGGAAAATGTGAATGCATTTAAGTACATGGGTAGTGTGATGAGTAAGGATGGAAGTTTAGAGGTTGATGTGCTTGAAGGGGTAAAACAAGGAAGAAAAAATGCTGGTTCCTTGGAAAGCAGTGATAAGAAACAGGGAAGTGAGCATGGAAGTGAAAAAACTACAACATGACAGTATTGTGATACCAACTCTAACGTATGAAAGTGAAGCTTGGACCTTGTTGAAGGTGCAGAAGTCTAGAGTGAGAGCAGTGGAAATGAGTTATTTGAGAGGAGCATGTGGAGTCACATGGTGAGACAGACTAACAAATGAGGAAGTGAAGGAACGTTGTGGTGTGGAAGTGGATGTGATAGGAAGCATTAGGAGAAACAAACTGAGGTGGTTTGGCCATGTGGAGAGGATGGAGAGTGAGAGACTGATGAGGAGAGTGTATGTGAGTGAGGTGGAAGGGGGGAGAGGGAGGGGGAGGCCAAGGATGAGATGGAGGGATAGAGTGGAGAGGTATATGAGAGAACCCTGGGGGTGTGAGCTGGGAGAAGGGCAGTGAAATGGCGGGGGACAGAGCGACATGGAGGCAATTTGTTTGTGGCCACCCCTTACAGGATTAAGGTGTCTGGCAATATATATATATATATATATATAGCTCTCTCTCTCATCTCATCAGCCGTTTGAGTGTCCACTGCAGGACCGGCCTATCCTGACCAAAGTCGGGACAATACAGCCAATGTATCTCTACCAAGTGGCTTAGGCTGTCTGGTAGGGATTGTATGCAGGGTGAGAAGTGCTTGTAAGTGTAATTGTAGTGTTGGAGTGGCTTTGGATGTGTGTGTAGTCTGTTAACCAAGTGTAATCGGCCCGCGCAAGCCGACTGGGTGCAAGCTTACTTTATAGTAAGTGACACTGGTTCAACCACAGCACCCCTGGTGTCTGCCAATGCAGTACGTGGTCGGGTGAACACTCCTAAAGTTTATTACCTTGGCTGGGCGTGAACCCTGGCTCACCAGTGTATGAAATGCACACTCTACCACTACCACAGAGGCTCTCTCTCTCTCTCTCTATATCCAGCATCTAATCCTACGTTGCCCCATGAGGAGCGTAGGGGCCCGGGGCTAGGCAAGTTGGTCCAGGCATTTAAGATGAGAGAGACCAGCCTCACTCATCCCTGAGTGGTATTACATGAGCAATAAACCCCCAACCACCCCTTGGATATAAACCTTCACCGGCTCAATTCAATTGGAGCAATATATATATATATCATCAGCTGTTGAGTGTCCACCGCAGGACTGGCCTACCCCTACCAAAGCAGGGACGATACAGCCAATGTATCTCTACCCAGTGGCTTAGGCTGTCTGGTAAGAAGTGCTTGTGAAAGTGACTGAAATGTTGGAGTGGCTTTGGATGTGTGTGTAGTCTGTGAACCAAGTGTAATTGGCCTGCCCTATGCCAACTGGGTGCAAGCATACTAGTATGCGACACTGGTTCAACCACAGGACCCTTATGTCTGCCACTGCATTAAGTGGCTCGATAAATGATTCCCAAAGTTTTTACACCTCTGGCAGGAGGTGAACCTGCATCCACCAGCATGCGAGACGCACACTCCACCACTGTACCATGGAGGATATATATATATATATACATACAGTAAACCCTTGATATGACAAACCCCAGTATTGCAAATCTCGGATATAGTGAATGGCCAAATCGTGACCGAACTTTTCCCAGATTTTGCAAACAAATGTTGCTAAATGCAGGGGAAGTTCACGAATCAGCCCCCAGTGACAATAGCATCCCTTCCTGGCACAGTAAGTGTGCTTCAACAGCATCCCTTCCTGGCACAGTAAGTGTGCTTCAACAGCATCCCTTCCTGGCACAGTAAGTGTTCTGTAACAGTAATACATTATACTGTATACTTATTATAGATATTGTATTTAAATGTACAACTTCATACAGTACTGTATTTACATGTACAACTTCATAAACCATGGAATTCTCAAAACTTCACAGAGTTAGTTTAGGTTATGTTTAAGCATGTAGGACTGAACGACTCCCCTTATGTAGTGAAATGAGTTTGGTAATCTCCCAGAAATACCGAACCCCTCGTATACAGCAAACTTTCAGATACAGCGACCCACCTCTTCCCCCAATTAGTTCGTTATATCAAGGGTTTACTGTACACACACACACACACACACACACGTGTGTTTTGATGTCTAAATATGCCAGAATGACCAGAGAACACTACCAAAATAAGCAGAGGTTTACCATACAAATAGGTTAGGTGTAGGTTGGAGGTTGGGTGTAGGTAAGGTATGGGTATAGTTGGGGGATATTATTCATTATCTAGACATCGCCATTACCTGGACATGCCTTTGGCTCTATTACATCAGATAATTGAGGGGTTACTGTATATTTATGTATTATATATATATATATATATATATATATATATATAGATATATATATATATATATATATATATGTGTGTGTGTGTAAAGCATAAGCAAACTATCGCATTCATGGGAAACTGCAGAGTGAAGTTACAGTGTGTGTGATGTATGATGACTACTATGGCCTCACTTTCTGAAGAATAATCAGCAATAAGACAATAAACTCTTTATAAACTGGCCTTCAGTAAGTTGTAATTCTTTACAAGTTGGAATAGTTGTGCTGTTCATTTTAAAAAAATATATACACTGTATATATTATTATGGCTTATAAAATTAACTGCCAAGTAAAACAATATTCCATGCCTCTTTCACTCACTACAATGTTATAAGAAGTGTCCATCCTCAACTGCACAGATGGTATGGGTTACTGTGTCAAAATTAACTGGAGTACCTGTACACATATATGGGCTGAAGATGCTTTACTGCTGTCTGACTGTGGTAGGACGCAATCAAGGGAAAAAAGGGCCTTGATAAGTTGGGAAGGCCATATCCCTTTATTTTTTGACTTATGAAGGTTTTACTGAAATTTATAAATCTTCTTGCAAAATTTTTGCCTTCACACATACACTTTAAGTAAAGAAAAACTATACAATACTCAACAATCTTTTGAATGCACAAATGAAACGCATGCAAAAAACTTTCTCCACTGGACAATAAGAGCTAAAATGTGTACACATTACTGTACTTACTGTGGTGCGTTGGGTCTCGAACCAGCGAGATCTTGTTCTCCTCTGTAATACCAGACCTGTGACAAGCATCATCAAATTCAGCCACTTTGTCCGCAAACATGGCGTCCCACTCTTGACTTTCGGGAACCACAAATAACAGCTGCCAGTAATAACACAAGAATATTATGAATTAACAGCTGTGATTAACATCAACAATCCAGAGACATTTTTCTACTTCATTCTTGGAACTACCAGATGATACCATTCACCTAAGGATACACCTATTAAATATGAGGGCTATATATGAGGGCCTAAGATGCGCAGGGACGGATACGCCACCTCAAGCGGTGGTGGAGTTACAGGTAGCAACAGATTCCTCAGGCGCAGCACTTTCTTTCCCTGAAGAGCACGTGTCTAAATGCATCTGAACAAAAGTTGTCAATCCCCTAAAGGGATGTGTATTTTCTACCTTAAATGTCTCAGCTTGCCTGATGAGGGTAGGCTGGCAGCAGATAGACACATGCTCCCGGGCAACGCTGAGCTAATCAGAACAACGCATCACACTCACACACCACCTTCCGCGGCCACTGTGGATCCACTGTTTTGTTCTGAGAGAGAGAGAGGCAGCAGACAAAGAGCGCGGGATGTGGGCGCACACTTATCACAGTCGTGTGAGTGGGATTGCTTGTCTTGTCTTTTTTTTTTTTTTTTTTTTTTTTTTTTTTTTTTAAAAAGAGTTGTAGTATGTGAAACATCACAGAAACTGCAACTGTCTTGTGTTGTTGTCTTCACTGGAATCAGTAATGGCGATTATTAATACGCATGTACCCAGAATGACAACACTTTTCTACGATTACTAATAACAGTCTATGGTTGTTTATGAGGTTTTTAAACAGAAAGAGGAGGCCCATTGGGGTATTATGTATCTCTGTTATCTTTACACAATAATATTTATCGCACAAAAGATTAACAATCAGCACATTGTGTCTGATGCAGCCACACTCGTGTACACATCTAACAGTGCGCTATGTTTTGGCTTTGTAAACAGTAACAGGTGGATTTTACAGCTCAACGTGTACCATGCATCTAGTTTTGCTTAATTTTTATGGAGCTAAGAAACTTTTTGCAGTTCTTGTTGCTTTACAACACACAAAAATATAACAAACAGTACCTGACAAACAAAAAACATTAAGGGGGGTTGTTGCGCATGCGCTGAATATTGCGCATTTTTCCCGACCCTGATGAAACAAACGCAGTAAAATTCTTAGGACCACAGCTTACAAATGAAACAAACTGCAAATTTCTATCTTTATTGGTTGATTTTTTACAAATAAGAAACTTTATGGTTGCTTTTCTCATTTTTCAAAAAACGGCATACGCGTCCCTCTGCATTTAAGGCCCTCATACAGCCTTCAGTACCAAAGAGCTGCTAGACAATTTCATTCACCTTCGCATATAATTTTCTGACTGGATGGATGAGAATTAGCCTTCAATAACCATACACACGCAGATATGATCCCTTAGTTGAATGAAATCACCTGGAGAGCAGGAATAAAGTTAAACATATTTTACGGAATGAAGAGGTTAGGTCTACAACAGATTAAAAACAACTGTCTATCAAACTTCCATTGCAACTTCAATAGCCAGATGATCTGCCAGTTTTTCCACTTCAACTAAACTTTGTTCACTTTAACCAGGTGTAAAATTGCTATCTCTCCTCCCTGAATGCTTATCTGTAACAAGGGATTAACACTAGAATATGGTGCTAGTCATGAAGAAGTGCTATGGGGACCATGTAGAACTGTGATATTGTGTTGTTCTTCCACTAACCTACAGGATGGAAGATCACTGCCAAGGTAAGGCAAATGAACTACAGTTATATGCAGAAAAAATATTCTGGAACACATGCCTAACTTATACACAAAAGCTTACTGTTATGTCTTGTACTACACAGTACTGTATTTCCTTTGGTAAGAAAAACAATTTGATTATATATATATATGTATAAAGTAACAATCAATTAATCCCATTTTACTCCCTTTCATGTGTAGGGACCCTGAGGCCAGTCTTTTGTAGTCCAATACATTCAAAAGTAAGAAGGTAGAGACGATGGAGAAAGACAGACGGATGGGAAGAGTGGATGTGAGTGAAGTGGAGCAGGAGTGGTGGAGGGAGACAATGGATGAGATGAAGAGGTGGAAATGAGAGATACAAGCCTTTTTTCCTTGTTTTCACTAGATTAGGCAGGACTGAGTGAGATACCAGGTTTCCTCCCTCCATTATTTCATTTACAGTGCTGTACTTTTATTTACAAGTGAGACCTTATTTTTGTATGAAAAAAAAAAAAAAGTTGAGGGGTAGGATGAGACTAGAGTGTATTGGTGTTGTCATGAGGAGAGGTAGATTAAGATGGTTTCGGCACGTGGAAAGGATGGGGGATGATAATTGGGTGCAGAAAGTGATAAGGGTTAACATTAGAGGTTGGGCTGTGAGAGGTAGACCGAAAAAGATCTGGGACGAGGTCATTGAATGAGACCTCAGGGATATGGGACTGAACACGAAAGCTGCCAGAGATCGAGCAGCATGGACAGCCGCCATTAGGTGACCAAAGCCAATGCATGCAAGCATGTCAGAGCCTTCAAAAACAAAACAAAACAGAATGAATATACAGTACTGTACAATAAACCCCCGATATAAGGAACCCCGGTATTGTGAATTTAGGATATAACGAACGGCCAAATCACGACCGAACTTCCACCAGCTTTTGCAAAAAAAGGTCGCTAAATGAAGGGGAAGTTCGGGAATCAGCCCATGGTGACAACAGCATCCCTTCCTGGCACAATAACCATACTGTAGCAGTAGTACATTATATTGTATTATTATATGTATTGTACAGTACAGTATTTACATGTACAATTTCATACAGTATTATATTTACATGTACAGCTTCATAAACCTTTGAATTCTCCATGTAAAACTTCACAGAGTTAGTTAACGTTATGTTTGAGCATATAAGACCGACCAACTCCCCTTATATAGTGCATTGCGTTAGGTAATCTCTCAGAAATACCGACCCCTCGTATACAGCAACACACCTCTCCCCCCAATTAATTCATTACATCGAGGGTTTACTGTTTATATGTATATATATATATATATATATTGCCAGACACCTTAATCACGTAAGGGGTGGCCACAAACAAATCACCTCCATGTTGTTATGTCCCCCACCATTTCACTGCCATACTCTCAGCTCACACTCCCTGGGTTCTCTCGTATACTTTTCCACTCCATCCCTACATCTCATCCTTGGCCTCCCCCTCCCTCTCCACCTCACTCACATACACTCTCCTTGTCAGTCTCTCACTCTCCATCCTCTCCACATGGCCAAATCAACTTAATGTGTTTCTCCTAATGCTTCCTATCAAATCCACATCTACACCACAATGCTCTTTCACTTCCTCATTTGTCAGTCTCTCTCTCCATGTGACTCCATATGCTCATCTCAAATAACTCATTTCCACTGCTCTCACTCTTGATTTCTGTCCCTCCAGCAAGGTCCAAGCTTCACTTCCATATGTTAAGAGTTGGTATCACAATACTGTCATGTTGTAGCTTTTTCACTTCCATGCTCACTTCCCTGTTTCTTATCACTGCTTTCAAGGAACCAGCAACCCTTCTTCCCTGTTGCACCCTTTCAAGCACTTCACCCTCTAAACTTCCATCCTTACTCATCACACTACCCAAGTACTTAAATGCACTCACATTCTCCACTTCCTCCCCATCCAATCTCACTGTACATTCACTGACTTCACTTCTTTTGAAGACCACCACTTTACTTTTCCCAACATTCACCTTTAGATTCCATTTCTTACACACTCTTCCAAACTCATCCACCAAGCCTTGCAGCTCCCCTTCATCTTCACTTAACAACACAGTATCATCTGCAAACAACAGTACAGGCAGTTTCCAGACAGTGCCCTCTCTCACTATGGCCACTCCAACATCCACTGCCCTACCTCGTATCTCTTTTATGACCCCTTCCATATACAGACTGAACGACCATGGAGACATGACACATCCCTGTTTTAACCCAACCTTCAAATAGAAAAATTCACTCATTTCACCATCCACATGCATTGCAGCCTTAGCACCCTCATACATACTGTTCACAGCCTTCAACAACTTCTCATCTACTTCATATATTCTTAACACTTTCCACAATCCTTGTCTATCCACCCTGTCATATGCTTCTCTAAATCCATGAAAGCTGCATACAACTTCTTTCCCTTCTCTAGAAACTTTTCCACTAAAGATCTAAGAATGAATATCTGATCTACACCACCTCTTCCCTTCCTAAACCTCCCTGTTCTTCTCCAACTAATTCGTCCGTTTTTCCCTATGTCAATAAGTATCCTACCATATACTTTTCCTATTATACTAAGAGGACAGATGCCCCTATGATTACCACACACTTCTTTTTTTCCCCTTTTCCTTTGTACAGGGGAATAATTATACCTGACTTCCAATCCTCTGGGACTCTACCTTCCTCCCAGACCAATCTGCACATCTTCCACATCCATTCTACTACTATCTCTCTCCCATGCTTCAGCGTTTCACCACACACTCCATCAATTCCTGGGGCTTTCCTCATTTTGACTTTCTTCATTGCTTCCACAACTTCCATCCTACTGATTTCTTCCTCTCTTCTCACATCCCTCCTTCTCCCAGCCATTCCCCAGCCACTTATACTTGCATTACTTTCATTCTCTATGTTCAACAATTCCTTAAAGTGTGTCTCTCCATCTGCTAACTTTTTCTCCCTTCTCCACTAATAATATACCATTTTTATCTTTCACTCCCCGACTAACTTCTTTGGCATCCTGTCTAACATTCTGTACCTCTTTCCAGAATGTTTTCTTACATTCCCTCCACTTTACACTCGAGTTCCTTCCAAATTCCTCACCCACTCTCTCCTTACTCTCTCTTACTAATTTTTTCACCTCTCTCTTCCTCCCTACATATAACTCTCTCTTATGTCTCTCAATTTCTTCCATGCCTCTGTTTCTCATCAACTCACTACTGTATATGCTTTCTTCTTTTGTGCCACAGCCTCTTTCACCTCTTCAGTCCACCATGCTGTTCCCTGCACCCCTTTTTGTCTTCTCTTCACCCCACACACCACCTCATATGCTACACAGATTTCTTCTGTAAATATCTTGTACACACCTTCCACGTCCCCCATCTGCTCCACTCTATATTTATCCAATCGCTCCTCCACTTCCCTCTTATATTCTAACTTTTTTCCCTCCTCTTGTAACTTTTCCACTCTCCTTGTATGTACTACTTCCTCCTGGCCTTCCTTTCTTCTATTTCTCCATTTTATTTGGACTTTAATTCTGACCACCACCAAGTGGTGGTCCGAAAGTCCACTTCCCCAACCTCTACATACTTTTGCATCCATTACACACCTTCTCATCCTTTCATCCACACACACCTAATCAATCGTTGCCTTCCGTTCATTCAGTTCACCACCCACCCTTCTCATCACTCGCCATGTACACCTGTGGATCATTTTGTGCAATATAATCACGTTATATTCATGTTCAACTAATGTTGCAACTATACAAAGCTGCTCCCAAGTTAAGTTTTTCTTATCACTCAAATTATCTCCTTATCGAAACCCACATGGTTGTACTTTACAATCATCTGTCTCAGTGTCAATAGTTGCTCAAATAGAAGAACTATAACAGTTGTTTGCTGAGGAAGTACTACAGCTGTGGCCTGAACTTTTCACATCAGGCCAAAACTGTTATACCACCAACAAACAGCTTTCCAAAGTTTGGTACAATTCTTCAATTCAAGATCATTCTGTTTTTACAATCAGGCTTTCAACAATACACTCCTCTCATCATATACTGTATAAGGTATGATATCTTCATATTGCTAAAAAAAAAAACTTACCTTAAACCTGTTGTATACCATATCCGCTTTCAGGCGAACCTCATCATCATACTTGTATTTACGGCACTGAAAAGGAAACCATGTGATAAATAATTAATACGTTCCTTACTAGTATACTGATATTCATCATCATCATCATCATCATCATCATCATCATCAAAACCTCCTTTCTCAACCTATACTGACTGATATTCATCATCATCATCAAAGCCTCCTCTCTCACTTTATGATGGGATGAGGTAGAGTCCACAGCCAGAAATAACCTGACAGAATGAGACACAAACCAAAGTTTGCCCAACTGAGTGGGTCATACTCCAATTCATTCACCATTCAAGTCCCTGCAATCATAACTCCACCTGATATATAAGGCACTGAGCTGCAGGGGAGTCCAAGCACCACAAATAAAAAAACGGAGAAAACCGCGCTCAAATTTTCGCGACTTTCAGGATGTCATATCTCCGGATATACACAAGATATCCAGTTGAATCTGGTACAGTAATCCCGCATTTTTTGCGGATTTTTTGTCTACGGTTTTGCCCTCTCGCGGATTTTCTTAGCATTAATAAGTTCAACAAAAATATCCTTGAATATACAGAAAAAAAAAAAAATTGAAATTCCCGCAGCTTCCAATTGTAGCGCGGTAAACTTACGCCACCCTCTGTCCCTTTCCCGTGGCCCCTCTGCCAGTGTTACCATATCTAGCATAATTTTATTCTTTTAGCATAATTTTGATCAAATTTTCGAGTCTGGAATATTTTTTTAGCATATTAGAAGTTTTAGAATCATTCTAGCATAATTTAGAATGGAATGGAATATTTTTAGAATAATTTTATAAAAGCTACAAATCAGAGAGAGAGAGAGAGAGAGAGAGACGAATAAGGTAAGATATTTGAATAGTTGGTTACTTTCAGTTTGGGCTTGGTTGGGTTGGATTAGGTTAGGTTAGGTTAGGTTAGGTTGGATTAGGTTAGGTTAGATTAGGTTTTAAGTTAGGTTCGGTTAGGTTAGGATAAGTTTGAGCTTTGTACTTTACCCATGAAACCCAGGTTTTTCCGATGGGTTTTGGTATGATTCATTCGATTTTCAGCTTCATTTCAGTCGGAAATGATCATTTTCTGTGTTTCCCCCCCTCCCTATAACCCCCGATTCCCCAAAGATCCCTCATTATTTCAAGGGGATGGGGGGGGGGTCATATCTCAAAATCTGGTTATTTCCGACGGAAATGATGCTCAAAATCGAACGAATCACATCAAAATCAATCAGAAAAACGTAAGTTTCGTGGGAAAGCAGTATGGGTAGATACCGATATTTATCCTCTTACTGTATGTAGGTTCATTTTAATATTTTCATAGTAAACAATACATAATTAATATGTTGCACGAATATGTATAGAATTTTATCATTTAGCTTTAAGTTAGCATAATTCATTTTTTACTTGGAACAAATATGTTCAATCTAGCATAATTTTTTCATTGCCCTAGCATAATTTCGTTGTTTGGATATGGCAACACTGCTCTCTGCCCCGCATTCTTCAGTCCAAGCCTGACTGCCTTAAGTGGCTGTTGTGGTTGTAACCACACTATGATATGAGCCTCTTGCCTCCCACTTGCTTTCCACATGGCCCCAGGACGTAAGCCAGCCTCACCAAAGGCTAATAATACAATTAGTAAGAACTCCAAAGTGACAAAACGATCAAGTTATGACCTTAGCAGAGAAAATTGTGTTACTGGACAAGCTAAGAAACGACCGTGCGAGTGTTTGCTATCACCAGTTAATGCATCTTTTTATTTTGTACTGTTTTGTTAATAAATGTGTAGATAATTGTGTATTACAGTACGGTGTTTACGTTTTTCCTTCATAATGGAGTATGTGCTTTCAATCTTGTAAGAAGGTATTTCGGGATGAGTATGGAGGTTTCGGAACAATTCGCAGTCACAACAAACACAAAACAATTCGCCTTCATTAATGAAGATAGCTATGGGTGACGCTAGAATATAATTCAAAGGCGACTACAGCGAGGAAGAAACAAGTTAATTATTGACTAAAGGTGCAACTAATAAATAATATCCAGAACCTGCGCTACTGAGCATGGACTTTGCTGGATCCCCCTGAAATATAGTTATTAAAGTATTGATTAATTAATAATAAGTATATTGATGAAAGTATTGATTAGTATATTTATAGAATGGAGGGGAATCGTCCAGGGTGCGAATTGTTCTGAAGGGGAATCGTCCATGTTTTGACGGGGAATTGTCTGACGGCGAATTGTCTTGCAATCAGTATGGACATGGACTGTGTGATGGGCAGCATGGTGGACACAAGTGCAAGTTTTCAATTGTTAATAGAGTATTCGCGGAATTGACTTTTCGCGGGGGTTACAAGAACGTAACTACCGCGAAATATGCGGGATTACTGTATTGCAGTGTATCAGAAATGCCCATTCTGACTGTTTTTTGATATGTATTGAAAGTTTCTGAACCTTTGCAGCAAGAGAAAATCGCACTCATTGTTCTGTCTTTCAAAATGCCATGCACATACACTACATT
This sequence comes from Coenobita brevimanus, assembly GCF_032717465.1. NCBI lineage: Eukaryota > Metazoa > Arthropoda > Malacostraca > Decapoda > Coenobitidae > Coenobita > Coenobita brevimanus. The sequence goes on from NC_137058.1 coordinate 1,425,781, forward strand.
TATTTTTTTATTTTTTTCATTCATCATCCAATCCTGTGTTGCCCCATGAGGAGAATAGGAGTCCAGGGCTAGGCAAGTTGGTCCTGACATTTAAGATGAGAGTGACCAGCCTCACTCATCCCTGAGTGGCATTACGTGAGCAATAAATCCCAACCATCCCTTGGATATAAACCTTCACCAGCTCAATCCGATTGGAGCACCGTAATTACCCACTAAACCACCAGGCGCCAAAATGGTCATATGGTTACTACCAGCGTAGTAAATGGTTTCCTGGTGTACAAGAAACCATGTGGGTGACTATACTGAATGACAAGCCAAAAGGTGTCCTGTACACTAGGAAACCATTTACTATGCTGGGTGGCAACCATATAACCAAATTATGGTGCCTGGTGGTTTGGTGGGTAATTGCGGCACTCCAATCGGACTAAGCCAATGAAGGTTCGTATCCAAGGGCTGGTTGGGGTTATTGCTCATGTAATGCCACTCAGGGATGAGTGAGGCTGGTCAATCTCATCTTAGAAGTCAGGACCAACTCGCCTAGCGCCTGGCTCCTACGCTCCTCATGGGGCAATGTAGGATTGGATGTCCCCCCCCCCCCCAAGGAAGAAGGAACCAAAGCCAGGTCTGACTGAACAGATGAGAGGAAGGATGGAATTGGAATGTACTGGTGTTATGACGATGGGCTGATTGACATGGTTGGGGCACGTTGAGAGGGTGAAGGATGGCAATTGGGTGAGGAAGGTGAGAAGTGCAAATGTCAGGGGTAGGGCTGCATGAGGCAGACTGAAAACGACCTTGGATGAAGTCCATAGTGCTACTCATGGATAAGGGACTGAACGGGAGGACTGCCAGAGATTGAGCAGTGTGGAAAGCTACCATTAGGTGACCAAGGCCAATGCATGCTAGTACAAAAAAGAATTACTTACTTTTTTAATAGCATCTACTACATGAGGATTCTTCTTAAGCATCAAACCAGAGATTACTAATTTAGACATCTTCTCGAGGTAGAGCTTAGCATCATCTTTGCGGGGGTTGGTGACAGACAGGGCCTCACGAATCTTCTGATCAAGATCTAGTAGCTGAGCTTCCATGTCCAAGGTTCTGCAAAGAAAGAAAAGAATAAGGATCAGATTTTTAATGTATACACAAATATAGTACATTTGCCTTTACCTGAGAGGACTGAACCACAAGTCTTGGCTGCATGAAATTCAGGAAGCCTTCCAGGGTAGAAATGAGTCTCTTTGTTTACTAGTTACCAACCTTACAATTTGGCTACAGCTGGCCATCAATCTATCTAAAAGGGAGTTGACAGTTTCAAAACTACACAGGCACACAGGAATCACAGCACATTTCTTTTTCTTTAAAGGAAAAAATAAAATCCACACACCAGATTACTGGTGTCCTCCATTCATAAAAATTCTGTAACAGTTGGACTTGAACAACTGTAGGTTGAATTTAGGGGGAAACAACTCTGAGGAAGTGAGTTCCAAAGAGAGACAGTTCAAGGAATGTAAGAGTTCTGATTGGCGGAAGTTCTGCAATATGAATATGTGACATTCCAGTAATGTGCACTACCAGATGCCCAAGTAGCACTGCGGGAGGCATGGAGAGGTGGCACAATGTATGCAATTTCGTCTGAGCATCTGCCATAAAAGCTTTTGTAAAATAATGCAAAGGAGGCAACATTCCAACTTACTTGTAGGGGAGGCATTTTATTTGTAACAGCAGGGTTATTCATAATTCTAACAGCTTTGTTCTGAATTTTGTCTAGTTGCTTTAGTGCAACCTCCCCACATCCACTCCACAAGGGTGAGCAATTTTCCAGCTGACAGCACACATTACTCTTATAAATTACAGCCAACTGCTCATCAGTGAAGAAGCTACGAAATCTGTGCAATAATCCAAGTTTCTTTGAGGCAGTTTTAGCATGTGATCTGACACGAGAGGTCCAGCTGAGGCCAATGTTAAGTGAAACACTGAGAACTTCAATACTTTTGGAGACAAGAATATTAGTAGCACTGAAGGTAATATAAGAATCTGGCAATATCTGTCTATTTAACTGTATATGCAGTATTTGGTTTTACTAGCATTGAGACAAGGTTATTTTGACCTCACTAAGTGATCCTAGATTAGTCCTGATTCACGGAGATGGCTGTACTGAGTTGTGAGTTAAAGATATTAAACTCTGTGAATGGGTGCTTAAGTGTGAATGAACTGTGAAGTTTTGAGTAATCTGCATATGAATGGATGGGATTATGGGTGACAGATAAGAGAACATTAATATGAATTAGGAACAGGGTTGGAGCCAGAACTGATCCTTGTGGCATGCCAGCATTAACCCCTAAAGTATGCAATTCGCTCAGCAGGGCTGTACCTTCAGCCGCAAAACAGGGTCGATTTTTTTATTTTCACCAAGGTAAAAGTTTTTCTTCCACATTTTAAGAGATTGAATTTGCACACTTGAAAATGTATGTTTCAGCCAGATTGACCAAATAGTTACTGCACAATCGCCCATCAAAGATGTAAAAAAGTCACCAATCCCCCATGGGCGAAAATAGAAAATGTACAGAAAATGCATTATTTATGGTAAATAATTATATATACATAATTAATGTCATTGTGAAGTTGGTAGGACAAGCTGTCAGTGTGGCATACGCCCATAGCAACAAAACAAGCCAGGCGAATAGTGGAGGTGGAGTGTGAATGGCTGGAGGGGGGAGGAGGATCAAGGGATAGGAGAGGTGGGATGGGGGAGGAGGAGAGGGGAGAAGTTTTGCTATGCACACACACTGCTGTAGGGAGTATGTAGGGGTATGGTTGGTTGGGAGGGGACAATGTGGAGATGACGCAGTGGGGCTGAGGGAGGTTAAGTGATGGTGGTGGTGGGGGTGTTCCTTCTCCTCCACCTTAGGGGGCCAATCACGCCATACTACCCCAGACACTCTAGCTCTCACTGGTCTGATCCCATAAACGTCACCAAAGGGGCGAAGTTACCCTCCCTCAGTCTTTTGTGTCTTTAGCGATCGTGTGGGATAGGCTGGCGTGTTAAATTACACAAAAACACGATCGTGAAGCATCGGTCTTTAGGGGTTAATAGAGTGGAAATTGGAATATATATCATCTACCTTCTTTCCCTCGCTGAGATATGGGAGTTTGGATAATAGGAAATGGTGCCATACTCTGTCAAAAGCTTAGAAATATCAACGGCTACTGCATGAGTTTCTCTATGCTGGGTGTCTGCCCTGTCCTCTCCTCCATCCTTCTTTCCTTCCATCTTCTTCTATCTTTCTTTCCTTCATTCTTTCCTCGTCCTTCTGCCTACGCATGACTTTACACTCCCTCTTCTGTCTTTCATTCCTTCATTCTTTCCTCTTCCTTTTCCCTGTGGGTGATTCTACACTGTGTGACAAGCCAAATGGTTTCCTGTACACCAGGAAACCATTTACTACGCTGGGTGGTAACCATATAACCAAATTTTGGCTTCTGGTGGTTTAGTGGGTAATTATTGTGCTGCAATCGGACTGAGCCGGTGAAGGTTTATATCCAAGGGGTGGTTGGGGTTTATTGCTTAAATAATGCCACTCGGGGATGAGTGAGGTTGGTCACTCTCATCTTAAATGTCAGGACCAACTGCCTAGCCCAGGGGCTCCTACGCTCCTCACGGGGCAATGTAGGATTGGATGATGGATAGATGGTCAACTGGATGGTGTGAGCCGAGAGATTAAGTAATGTATATCAATGGTGGATCTTTCGTGGCAAAAATCATTCTGTTTACCACTAATTATGTTGGTGGATTCAAGATGTTTAACTATGTGAGGTTAAGGTTAGTCAACTGTGAGGATATGGAGTCAAATAAACTGGTTTCTGAAGAAGCACTGGGGGAGCGGTAGACTACACAAATATACAGTGTTTGAAAATATTTAGATATTTTAGTTTATACAGTGAATATGTATGTGTGTGTGTGTGTGTGTATATATATATATAAATATATATATATATGGTATATATATATTGAGGTGTATGCAGAGATGCTTAAGTGTAGTTGAGAGAGTGGAATAAAGTGCTTGTTGGAGATATGTAAGAAGGCACGAATAAGCGAAACTGCCCGCAGAGTGGAAAAAGGCAGTGCCTGTACCCCTGTACAAAAATAAAGGTGAGCAAAGTCAGTGCAAGAATTATCGTGGCATAAGTTTACTGACTGTGGTAGGGCAGGTATATGGAACATGTAACATTTGTCAGTCAGTGTTCAAACATCAGAAACTTCACAAACAACATCCCCTAAGGATCTGTTTTGTCCCCTGCACTCTTTAATCCAATCGTGCACGACATACCCACACCCCACACACCACAGATATGCAGATGATATAACACTTACATGTACACACCAAAATGCAAACACAGCCGCACACATCCTCCAACCTTACCTCAACACACTACACAAATGGTTCACCACAAACAAGCTCAAAGTAGCCCCAAACAAATCTACAGTGACCCTTCTCATAAACTGGACAGCAGAACACAGTCACATTCCACACCTCACCCATAAACAACACTCCCCTACCACACACACACACACACACACACACACACACACACACACACACACACACACACACGCACACACACACACACACACACACACACACACACACACAAAATCCTTGGTGTAACATACAATACATCAATGTCATTTAACCCCTAACTGCTGGCTGACGTGTCTAGCAGTCACGATTTTGGGTGCAGAGCAACCCCAGTTAATGTGTATAGCCGCAAGCGTCTTCCCACCACCATTTTAACTTTAACTTATCTTTACTCATCGACAGGACCACCTAGAGACGTGGAGATACGTTCATTTGAAAGAGGAAGAGTTGGTGATTCTTATGTATCTTTAATTTTTTCTCTAGCTGTTATAGTTTGGCAGATAGTAGGGTTTGAAGTTAGGGTGTTTTTTTTCCATCACCGATATCCCTCGTAGGGAGGAGCATGCAACATCGGAAAACCCCGGCGTGTAGGGGTTAAACAACACATCACAAACATTAAAGATAAAGTAACACCAAGACTAAATGCCCTGAGGTCACTTGCCCATACAACATTTGGACACAACGAAGAAATCATCACCACAGTATACAAACAATATATACATTCAGTGATGAATTATGCAAGCCCTGCTTGGGTTCCTAACCTCACTAAAACACACTACAACACTCTGGAGACCATACAGAACAAGGCCCTAAAAATAATCACAGGCTACACAGCTACTATACCCACAGGCCACCTACATCAAGAAACCGAAGTCCTCAATGTCAAGGATCACCTAGACATGAGAGGCACCCAAATTCTTGCTGCAGCCTCCACAAACTGACAACATCCACTACAGTACATGGCAGCACATCCACATACACCAAGGAACATCAAAACAACACCTAGCACACGATATCATACACAAATACTGTCATCTCTCCCCCCTCGCCCACCTCAGACCTGCTTCCAGAAGCTGGTCCATACTCAAATCACTCGCCACTCCATTCAGTCACTTAATGACAACACACAGCTGCATGCACGGCCTCCTGATATCCACCCTTCTGAATCCTATCTTCCTCGTGAGGACAGGGTCCACCTGGCAAGGCTGAGATGTGGGCATCATCCAGCTCTCTTAGGTCATCAGAAGAGGCTGGATGACTCCATCACTGATGCCTCTCCAGGATGCAACACAGCACCCCATACTATTAAGTACATTATGGAAGACTGCATTGCACACAATCACCTAAGCTAACAACATAACATACATTCCTTGAGAGCTCTGTGGGAAAGCCTCGTCTCGGCAGTCACCTTCCTTAGGGGGCTGTTCGGCCAGACTGCCTAGGGAACAACTACTACTATCACTACTGTCCATGTTTAAACATGCTAGCATTATCTCATTAAGAAATGGTGAGATGGTATCAGCATGGATAAGTTATGCCCTGTCAATCACTCGAAAGACTAATAAAGCCTATTTCAAAGAAATTCAAATGATTAGATTGTTCCCCACCCCAGCCTGGGACTGAACTCCCCTCCCCCCTTCATATATCAGATCACTGTTGTAACCAACATATCACCTGAAGTAAGAAGAATTTCTTAATACCCAGTCTTAACCTGTGGATTCAGCAATTACCTTTTTTAATCCCACCCCGTGGTGCACAAAAAAATGATGAAAAAAAAAAAAAAATCCTTTTTTAGTTTTGTTTATTATAAACTTGAAGATAAACATCCAAGGCATCATCTGGTGGGAAAAAAAAAAAAAAAATCTATCTCTTTCCGTCTTTGCACAGGGCCATGCGTAAGTTTATGTGTGTGTGTGTGTGTGTGTGTGTGGGGGGGAGTTTTTGTTTGTTATAAACTTGAAGATAAACATCCAGAGCACCATCTGGTGAAAAGAAAAAACTCTCTCACTCTCGGTCTTTGTGTAGCGCCATGCAAAAGTTTGCATAAGGGTGGAGTAGTTAACAGTGATGTACAGCCAGCACAGCCTGAGCTGTGGCTCGCAACGCGATGTTACCCAGCCTGAGTCATGGTTCGCAATCCATGGGTTAAGCCCCCTTTGTACACTGCTGAACAACTTGCTGTATAAACACTACAAAAGCATACAAAATACATTTTTTCCACTTGATCTAGCCTAAATTATCATCTTCTTTACTCAAAAGCTGAGCTGAAACAAGAGATTAACACTAGAATATGGTGCTGGTCATGAAGAGGTGTTATGTAAAGGATGTAGAACAGCTGACTTATTCTGCCATTGACCTAAGGAAAATAAGCAGCATAAAGACAAAAATTTCCAAGTTAAGAGAAACAAGCTATAGCTACTTACTTTGCCTTACATGTTTCAGTATACTTTCTAGTTTCTTCAACAATTGCAGTATGTATGTCATCCTTTTCACTTGCTTTTGTAAGTTCCTTCAGCTCGTCCGAATTCAATGTGCCGGACTCAACATCTGTCTTCAACTTCAAGAATGTCTGCTTCGTAGCAACATCAGACTGTAAGGGTGGAAAAATGTGGTGTCAAAGCATTACTTTTAATCTGTCTATTCCCTCACTACAATGACGTACAGTAAGACCTCGTAAGTCGGACTTCTGCAAGGTGTAATTTCCTTTAATTCAGACAATTTTTGCTTGTTTGTATGGTACTTTCTTGTCATTTTGTTATTTGCATAGTATGTAACCATAAAAAATATATATATATATCTTCCCAAAACAGCTACCTAGGAGGAGTGTGTTTCTTTCATCTGATTTTTTAACAACAGATAGGTTGACTCCATAGAATACATTTATGTGAGGCTACAGAATGTGGTGAATGTTTTTTGGCGTATCAGATAGAGCCAGGATTCCAGGGGCTTGAATGATGAGTGAATGGAAGCATGGCCCAGTGGACTGGGCAAACTTGGCCTGTCTGGACATTGCTACTCCTAACCGTGCCCTTGGGTGGGAAAGGAGGTCCGGATGAAGATGATGATGAAGGTTCCAATTCCCCCTACGGATGCAATGGTCACAGATAAATTAGTAAGGCTTATGCCTCAATCAGTCCAACTTAAGGATGCATTACAGTATTTCATATATTATTTGTTGCTATCCCCAGATTATTTAATAAAACCTAAGAGAACTTTTTCAAACTGGAATGGTTATATAGGCCTTCACTAACATTTAAAATATAAGAGGTATTTTTGAAGCTAAAAGTACCTGTCTGGCTGCAGAGAAGTATGATTAAACTGCAAAACTGTCCTCATAATGAAAGGATTTGATGAGCTTTAAGTAGATACAAGATTATCAAGATCTGGAACTTTAAAAGATCATGTTCATCAATGAACATCTCTTAACTGATACTAACACTACATTTTGGCCACTCTGATTTGACAGAATTACCATCTTTCCATCTCTGAGCAGAATGACATCATAGCAGTGCACGGTAAGGCTGAAAGGCTAGAAAAGGGAAACTGTGAGTGCTTTCAAACATTTCTAACTAGATTTATGCACTTCCAATCTTAGAAACTGCTATGCTTGTGCTTAGCAGCAAATGCTTAGGATCACATGCACCTCAGAGTTCCAAAAACAAAAGAGGATCACCTAACTACCATACACTATGAAGGAAAATTCTCCTAGAATCAATTTCACTGCATTGTACGTATTGTATCATTTATGACAGTTCCAACATGCTTGTATGCATCGGCCTGGGTCGCCTAATGGTGGCTCTCCATGCTACTCGATCTCTGGCAGCCTCCCTGTTTAGTCTCTTATCCCTGAGGTAGCACTCTATGACCTTATCACTGGTCTTTTACATTCTGCCTCTTGCAACCCCTACCATGACATTCACGCTTCTTACCTTCCGCATGACGTATTATCACCTAAAGACAGGGTGAGACTGGATCCAGAAACAGGGTAAAAGAAAGTACAAAAGTGGGAAAACTACCATCAGCATGCAAAGTTGTGAGAGTCTGTTGGGAAAAAGAAATCTGAGGTGTGTAACAATACCTGTAACAAAGTGAGAGTCTCTATCTTGGACTTAGACTCATGTTTACCTGTGGCAGAAGTATCCTCCTAAGCGTAATGAGTTAATTTCCCTAAACAATAAATTATCCACCAAGCCTCTTACAGTAACCGGATAATGCAAAGTTACCATATAATAAATCCTTATTACAGAATACCATTTTGACATTTCTTGCCATGAAGTTCACAGTGAACTACAGAAAACTTGTGTATTAAAGTTCTACTGCCATATTAGAGAGAGAGAGAGAGAGAATGATAGATAGATAGATAGACAGACAGATACATCGAGAGATAGACAGATAGACTGATAAACTGCCAGCTTCTTAAATGTACAGTACCAACCATGCTGAAAAGTGGTGGCATTTTGGAGAATATCCTTGACATACAATATGGACTCAGCGTATATATTAATATGGTAATATGCTATTAGTAAAGGCTCTCTAACACCATCTATGAAGAAAATTAAAACTAACACCATCGACGAAGAAAATTAAAACTAACACCATCGACGAAGAAAATTAAGACTCACCTCTTTCGGGAGATCTATTTCACTCTGTTTCAGCTGGTTCTTCGTCTTTTCTCTACCTGAAAGAAAGAATACTGTTCAGTCACAAGTCAATAATCCTCATCATCATTTTCCCATCTGCTCCCTCCTCCGCTAAGACATGGGGTGAAGCAGGACAAGAAACAAAGAACAAGAAGTAGAATCATAACACAGCACTATCAGCAAAATACACCATAAAATGATTCACATACCAGTGAAGCCTCAAAATCTTGGCTTCACCTCACAAACAAAAACCAACTGCACATATTTCCATTGCATTTTATAATTAACATGCATTTCACCAATCTAGAATACTTTTATTCCATTCATATCATCATCATCATCATCATCACCCACATCTCTTTTTCCATTTAAGGACAGGGTAAGGTCCACTTCACAGGGCACACACACACACACACACACACACAAATATCATCATCATCATCCAGACTTCCTTTCCCTCCCTAGTGCAGGGTGAGGAGTAGCAACATCCTTACATCCCAAATTTACCCAATCCAATGGGCCACATTTCCATTCACTCACTATTCAAGCCCCTGGAATCCTGGCTCTATCCGATATGCCAAAAACATTCAACACGTTCTGTAGCGTCATATAAATGTATCCTACTGAGCCAATCCAAACGCTGTCACATTAAAAAGGGGTGCCAAATCCCTGATCATTAGCATCTCCTCACAATATTCATCCAGCCAGCTCGATCTCGTCAGTCCCCTAGCCTCACCGACTTCCAAACCTCTCTTCCTCACACACTCATCCACCATATCCTTCCAACTTCTTGGCCTACCTCGCCTCCTTCATCCTTCAAATTTGCTCAGATATACCTTTTTCACCACTCTATTGTTATCCATGCTCTCAACATGACCATACCACCTCACTACACACTCTTCAATTCTGGTGTCCACAGACTTCCTCACTCCACAGCTTTCACGAATCACATTATTTCATATCCTATCCACCCTCTGTACTCCACATATATTCCTCAGCAGTCCCATCTAGACTGCTCTCACTATTGATTTTTCATTTTCATGCCACACCATGGTCTCACATCCATATGTTTGAGTTGGCACCAACACTCCTTGTAAGCCTCATGTATCTGCAACACTCAAGCCTCTGTTTCTTATCTAGGCCTTCGTTGCACCAGCTACTTTCCTTCCTTGTGTCACTACTTTCCACGTCTTTTGCACATTTTCCTCTCTTTCCTACGTCTTTTACACAATTTCCTCTCTTTTTTATCACTGCATCCAGGTATTTGAGCTTTCTCACCAATTCCAGTCTCTCTCTTTTCACTGTAGCATTAAACTGGGAGTCACTTTCTCAATAACCATTACTTTACTCTTTTCTACATTTACTCCCAAGGCATGACGCTCACACACATCAGTAAAACTCTGCACTAGTCTACCAAGTTCTTGTCCGGTACTTGCAAGCAGTACTGCATCATCAGCATACAACAAATTTAAGATGTTCCATCCATCATCATTCATTACCAATGCCATCCCTCTCACCATTACTCATGTTTTTACTTCTCTCATCACCCCATCCATATATATATAATGAACCATAGGGACATCACACATCCCTGTCGAACGCCCACACCGATCGTGAACCATTCACTCAGATGCCCATTAACCCTTACACATGCTTCACTACCATCATAAAAACTCTTGACAGCACTTAGCAGCTTACCCTCTACACTGTACATGCGCAAAACTTTCCACAATCCTTCTCTGTCCACTTTGTCATATGCTTTTTCCAGATCCATGAATGCCATAAACACCCTATGGTCCTTCTCACAAGCCTTCTCTGCTATCTGTCTCACCACAAATATTTGGTCCACACATTCTCTACCACTCCTAAAGCCACCGTATTCATCACTCACTAGGACTTCTGATATCTCTCTTACTTTCTCTATAATAATTCTTCCATTCCACATTCAGTAAACTTATGCCATGATAATTTTTGCACTGACTTCGCTCACCTTCTTTTTTGTACAGGGGTACAATTATAGCCTTTTTCCACTCTGCAGGCACAGTTTCACTCATCCATGCCTTCTTACATATCTCCAACAAGCACTTCATTCCACCCTCTGCACCACACTTAAGCATCTCTGCATTCATCTTATCAACCCCAGTTGCTTTCCCATTTTTCATCTGTTTCACTGCACTCTTCACCTATGACAGTGTCACATCTCCTGGTACTGCATTCCTTTTCTGCACGCCCCCAAAACCAACCATATATATATATATATATACATCCATCCATCATCCAATCCTACATTGCCCCATGAGGAGCATATGAGCCCGGGGCTAGGCAGTTGGTCCCAACATTTAAGATGAGAGTGACCAGCCTCACTCATCCCTGAGAGGCATTACATGAGCAATCAACCCCAACCATCCCTTGGATATAAACCTTCACCAATTCAATTCGATTGGAGTGCAATAATTACCCACTAAACCACCAGGCGCCAAAATCTGGTTATATGGTTACCACCCAGCATAGTAAATGGTTTCCTGGTGCACAGGAAACCATTTGGCTTGTCACTCAGTCACCCACAGGCTGAAGGAAGTGGAAAAAATGAAGGAAAGCAAGACAGAAGAGGGAGTGTAATGTCACGTGTAGGCAGAAGGACGAGGAAAGAATGAAGGAAAGAAAGACAGAAGAGAATGGAAGGAAAGAAGGATGGAGAGGAAAGGGCAGACACCCGAGAGCAGCACTACATCGAGTGAGAGGATGGTGAGCGCCCCCACCTACCACAGACACACACATATATATACATACCTAGGACCCACAATGTCCAGTAAGTGGGGATGTCCAGAAAGTAGAGGAATTATTGTATATATATATACCACTCAGCCCAACCCCTACACCTCATTCTTTACCTCACACACAAGTACTCTCCTCAACACACTCTCACATTCCATTTGTCCCACACGGCTAAATCATCTCAGGGTACTCCACACACTTTCCAGCATATCCACATCAACACCCATAACAGTTTTGAACCTCCGTACTCACCAGGTGACTGTTTTATATTGTCTCCTAGGGCTTTGTGAGTGGGTGAGAGTGACTTTGAGGTTACATCATTTGTAGTACTGGAGTTGAGAGAGGCATTTGTTGCTATGTTTGGTGAAGCTTCAACATCTCTGTTCTTTGGTGGCCGTCCTCGTTTCTTTGGTGGTGCTCCCTAAGTACAAGAAAAATAAACAAATACTGTAAGAAAAACAACCATTCCAATGATGGATACTATACTTTATTTGTCTTGATATGTGAAGACAATTTTACTCTATTTACAGGACACTTTTTGAACAAGAACCATTCAGCATATTTTCATTAACTTCGTCACTAATTAAGTGTTCTCTACAGCTGAATAAAACTGTCTAGATACCATGAACACATATCAGTAAATGCCAATGAAGTCAAGGGCCAATTTTCACCAAGTAACATCTGTACCGTAGTTAACATTCACTGTAACATATGTCTATCTATCTATCTATCTATAGCCCGACGCCCTAATCCCGCAAAGGGTGGCCGCAGACAAAATGCCTCCAAGTCACTCTGTCACTCACCATGTGACTCCCCTCCCCCCAACTCACCCCCCCCTCCCTCATATACCTCTCAACTCCATCCCTCCACCTCATCCTCGGTCTACCCCTCCCTCTCCCTCCCTCCACCTCACCTACATACACCCTCTTAGTCAGTCTTTCATTCTCCATCCTCTCCACATGTCCAAACATATGTACTGTACTGTAATTTGATGCTGCAGAGGAGAGGGCAAACCCTAAATTTTTTACTCCATTATTAACCCCCTGGCTGTGGCGTTCCTTTTAAAAGGTCCGATCAACACTCGATGACATTCCTTTTAAAAGGTGTGATCGAGAGGCTGCAACATTCCTTTTAAAATCCACGAATCAATTTCAAAAGTTGTGCCCTGTATTTTGGCGCGAATGCTTTGTGTATTCATCTGCCCAGTTGCCAGTTCGTCCTTTTAGAATCCTCCACACCGCATCAAGCATTACATAACCACATGAGGCCAGTTTGCTTCAGGAAGTCATGGCATCAACAGGTGGTCCATTGCATTCGCCCCAGCCCTCAAATTAGCTTGGTGTTACCATGAAAAGCGGTGCTTGGGATCATATTCCACAGAAAAGGAAGCATGCACCTACAAGTGATGACGGGTTCTGTGATTCTTTTGTGGAACATACTGTAAAACCTCTGGAAAAAACGAGTGCATATCACACTCCAAGCGACGCCAACCCACCTATGTTACACCACCGTGACTTTCACACACTCGCCAACTTCTAACCCCTCTAGAAAAGTGAACAAATGCAAATATGTGATAAAGAGTATCTGTAAGTGACTAACATACAAGGAAAATGAGTGCCTGGTATAGAGAATGTAAATATCTTTAACTGAGTTCAGCATTATTTACTATTACTGAGTGATTTTTCACGGTTTAGTATCACACACCTGTATCTTATTTTATCTATCTATCTATAGACCGTCGCCCTAATCCCACAAAGGGTGGCTGCAGACAAAATGCCTCCAAGTCGCTCGTCACCCACCATTTTACTACCCTCCCCGCAACTCACTCCCCCCTCCCTCATATACCTCTCAACTCCATCCCTCCACCTCATCCTCGGTCTACCCCTCCCTCTCCCTCCCTCCACCTCACCTACATACATCCTCTTAGTCAGTCTTTCATTCTCCATTCTCTCCACATGTCCAAACCACTTCAGTGTATTTCTCCTAATCTTCTCAACCACATCCACATCCACCCCACAACGTTCCTTCACTTCTTCATTCGTCAACCTGTCCCTCCACGTCACTCCACATGCTCGTCTCAAGTAACTCATTTCCACTGCTCTCACTCTTGACTTGTTCCCCTCTTGCAAGGTCCTTGCCTCGCTTCCATACATAAGGGTAGGGATCACAATACTATCATACAGTGACTTCTTAACTTCCATACTCACCTTCCCATTTCTCATCACTGCTTTCAGTGAACCAACAACCTTCCTTCCTTGCTGTACACTTTCACGCACTTCATCCCCCAAAGTTCCATCCTTACTCATCACACTACCCAAGTACTTGAATGCACTCACATTCTCCATATCCTCACCATCCAACCTCACTGTATATTCTGTGACTTCATTCCTCTCAAACATCATAATTTTACTTTTCTTCACATTAACTTTCAGATTCCTCTTCCTAAACTATCTATCTATCTATCTATAGCCCGACGCTTTAATCCTGCAAAGGGTGGCCGCAGACAAAACTCATCCAAGTCACTCTGTCACCCACCATTTGACTTCCCCCCCCCCCCCTCATATACTGTACCTCTCAACTCCAGCCCTCCACCTCATCCTCGGTCTTCCCCTCCCTCTTCCTCCCTCCACCTCACCTACATACACCCTCTTAGTCAGTCTTTCATTCTCCATTCTCTCCACATGTCCTACACACTGTCCCAAATTCATTCACCAAACCTTACAACTCCCATTCATCTTCACTCAACAATACTGTATCATCAGCAAACAGCAACACCGGAATCTTCCACATCTCACCCTCATTCATTAGAGCCACCCCCACATCTACTGCCCTACCTTTCACCTCCTTTACAACCCCATCCATGTATATATTAACAGCCAGGGAGACATCACACAACCCTGTTTCAGTCCCACACTGAATCAAAGAACTCACTCAGCTCACCATCCACTCGCACCGTAGCCCTAGCTCCTTCGTACATGCTCTTCACAGCACTCAACAATTTCCCCTCCACTCCATATTTTCATAATACCTTCCACATACCTTGCCTATCTATTGTCATAAGCATTCTCCAAGTCTGTGACGGCAGCATAAACTTTCTTTCCCTACTCTAGATACTTCTCCACTAAACATCTTAGAACAAATATCTGATCTACACACCCTTTTCCCCTCCTAAATCCCCCTTGTTCTTCTCCAACTAGATCCTCTGTCATATGCCTAACCCTATCAATGAGTATTCTACCATATATTTTTCCAGTCACACTAAGAAGGCAAATACCCCTATGGTTACCACATACTTCTCTCTCCCCTTTTCCTTTGTATAAAGGAACAATTATACCTGATTTCCAGTCCTCTGGAATCTTTCCCTCTTCCCAAGCCAATCTACACAACTTCCATATCCACACCACAATCTCACCCCCATACCTAAGCATTTCACCACACACTCCATCAATGCCTGGGGCCTTTCCCATCTTGATCTTCTTTTATTGCTTCCACTACTTCCGGCCTACTGATCTCTTCTTCCCTCCTCTTATCTCTTCTTCTCCCAGCCATTCCCCAACCACTTATACTCACACTGCACTCACTCTCTACATTCAACAAATCCTCAAAGTGCTCCTGCCATCTCCTCAATTTCTCTCTCTTCTCCACCAACAATCTATTATTCCTATCTTTCACTCCCCTACTATTTCCCCTTTCACACTGCCTTACTTTCTTTACCTCCTTCCAAAACAATTTCTTACTCTCCCTCCATTTCACACTCAGATTCCTCCCAAATTCTTCATCCACTTTCTGCTTACTCTTCTTCACCAATCTCTTCACCTCCCTTCTCCTGCTCACATATACCTCTTGCTTCTCTCTCTCATCTTCTCCCCTACCTCTACTCACTAACCATTCACTATATGCCTTCTTCTTTTGTTCCACAGCCGTTTCACCTCATCATTCCACCATGCTGTCCCTTGCACACCCCTGCATCTCCTCCTCACTCCACAAACCACCTCACAAGCTGCGCCTATCTCTGCCGTGAATATCTTACATATGTCTTCCACCCCTTCCATCTGCTCATACCTTCCCAATCTTTCTTCCACTATGCTCTTATATAATGTTTGTAAATAATGATTTTGAAGTGGTAAGTGAACTACTCAAGATAATGCAAAAGAAAGTGATGCGTATAGCGGTGCATGGTCGGGAAATGAAGTGTGGTGAGCGGCGGTGTGGGAGGTGGTGCGTGACAGACAGCTACAGCAACACAAAAAAACATCAAAAATGGTGTCGCTTGCACCTTTCTCTACAGCATCACAGGAGCATCTGAACATTCACTAATGTGATCATAAGTACAAAAAAAAGTTTCGTGCTCTTGCTCATGTTTTATTTTTATTTTTCATCTTGTGTATTAATATGAAAATTACTGCATTAAAATGGGTGGCGTTTGTGCAGTGTGGTGGTGGCGAGCGGCAGTGTGGGTGATGGTGCACGACACAACAGCTACAACAATTTGGAAGGGGGGGTGTTGCTTCCACCTTTCTCTATGGCATCATAGGAGCATCTACACATTTACTGATGTGCTCATAGGTAAGAAGAAAGGTTTTGGTTTCTTGTGCTTTTTTTTTTTTTTATCTTGTGTATTAATATGAAAATTATTTCACTGAAAATGGGTAACTTTTGTATGGATTGCTGCAACAGCGGTATCACTCTCACCATATTAACTGCAGTCAAGGGGTTAAAATATCTATCTATCTATCTATCTATAGCCCGACGCCCTAATCCCGCAAAGGGTGGCCGCAGACAAAACGCCTCCAAGTCACTCTGTCACCCACCATTTGACTCCCCTCCCCCAACTCACCCCCCTCCCTCATATACCTCTCAACTCCATCCCTCCACCTCATCCTCGGTCTACCCCTCCCTCTCCCTCCCTCCACCTCACCTACATACACCCTCTTAGTCAGTCTTTCATTCTCCATCCTCTCCACATGTCCAAACCACCTCAGTGTATTTCTCCTAATCTTTTCAACCACATCCACATCTACCCCACAACGTTCCTTCACTTCTTCATTCGTCAACCTGTCCCTCCATGTCACTCCACATGCTCCTCTCAAGTAACTCAAGGGTTAAAATACATAATGGAAATTAACTGTGATCTATCAATTTCATTACTAAATGCACTATACAATTCCTATCCTTTCAGATGTTTTAAAACTCATAATCATAAGTTAGGGAATTGCCTACATATTCCTTAGAATTTAATCTGAATAATACAGTCAAATGTATCATTTAAGCCATGATTAATATTTCTCTTCACTGAACAAAATTTGTCGTGTTAGCATACCATAAGTAACAATCCTACATGTACCAAGAGCAAAGAAAAGATTCTTCGAGATACCCTGTGAAGCCTCTGCCTACCAAGATTTCTCTCTACTGAACAAAATAATTTGATGTCAGCATGAAACAAAAGACCTGCACCAACCATGGCAGTAATAACAGTAACAGTAGCAGCCGCAGCCCCAGGTTCATGTGAAACACTAACCTGGTGGACTGCAGGCAAAGGATACCCTTTTCCAGCAGTCCACCATCCTGTTTTTGGGGGTATGGAGGGGGTTGAGGGATGTTTGTATAGCTGGGAAGAGGAGTTCAATTCATTTTATTTTTAAAGGCTCCATCATGCTTGCATGAGTCGGCCTTGGCTACCTAATGGTGGCTCTCCACAATGCTTGATCTCTGGCAGATTCCCTATTCTGTCCCTTATCCCTGAAGTCACGCTCAATGACCTCGTCCCAGGTCTTTTTCAGTCAACCTCTCTCAACTCTACCCCTACTGTTGACACTTCTCACTTTCTGCACCCAGTTATCACCCTCCATCCTCTCCACATGCCCAAACCATCACAACACCAATACACTCCAGTCCCATCCTACCTCTCAACTCTTCCATCGTAAACCTAGCCCCCCCCCCAGACCTCACACTCAAGGACACACTGCATATCCACCTAATCATTGTCATTTCGTATTACTGAGCCTGCAAATATGCTCTTTCTTTACTGTCCTAGTTTCACTACCAAACAGCATCACACTCCTAACACATGCCGCATACAAATATCCCTTAGCACAGAGGGAAAGCTCTTTCAATGTCAGGAGAGACAACAGCTCCCTGAACTTCTTCCAACCACTCCTCACTCTACCCAGATTGCTAGTTCCAGCCCCTCCTCCAACACATAACATGCCTTCCAAACAACAAAAATCTTCTACACACCCAGGAGATTCACCGGCAAGATCGATCCTTTCGTGCCTGACAATCTCCTCCTGCTCTCCCCTACACACCTCATACATGAAATCACATTATCTCGCAGTGTACCTAATATCATTACATTTCTTATTATTTCCTTTCGCTTTTAGGCTCCAACGTGTTTGCATGCGTTGGCCTTGGTTACTTCACGGCGGCTCTCCATGCTGCTCGATCAATGGCAGCCTCCCTAAGGTCACACTGAATGACCTCATCCCACGTCTTTTTTGGTCTACCCCTTGCAACTCCACCCCCAATATTAACGTTTCTCACTTCCTGCACCCAATTATCATCCCCCATCCTCTCCACATGCCCAAACACCTCCATCTACCTCTCCTCATCACAACACCAATACACTCCAGTCTCATCCTACCTCTCAAGTCTACCTCGTAAACCCAGTGCCCCCAGGCATTGCATTCAGGGATGCACTGCACATCCACCTAATCACTGTCATTTCTGTACGTTTGAGCCTACGAATATCCTCTTCCTTAACTGCCTAGGTCTCACTACCATACAGCATTACACTCCTTACACATTATTACCAACTACAGCCAAATACAAGAAATACAGTTGAACCATTAAAAAATGTAAAATGAAAATATATTCTAGCCATCCTTCTGACTCAGGCCCTTACAAAACAGACTAAAAGCAGTGTTAGTATTGGTAGTTACAGTGGGTGTTGCTGGTTCTGGCTTGATGGTTGGTTCATCAGCACCAGGGAGGGATGGTCTCTTCTTGACTGGAGCAGCTGGTGGAGAACCCGGTGGACTTTTGACAATGGTACTTAGTTTGCTGGAAAGATCTTTAGAGTCTGAAAAACAAGATCAGTATATTTACAATTAATTCTTCTTTCATCATTTGGAAAGAATGAGAGATTAACTAGGAGAGTAAGCATGTATGAGGTGGATGGGGGGAGAGGGAGAGTGAGGATGACATGGAGGGATGGGGTGGAAAAGTATTTGAGAAAGGTGTGAATTGGAGAAAGGGCAGTCTGATGGTGAAGGACAGGGTAATATAGAGGCAATGTACTTGTAGCCATATCTGGGATTAAAGTATCTGGCTACACATATATATACAGACAGCTCTAATTTACAGTTAATTCACTTGAATGGTGTTTCATCACTAACTCCTTCAATCCACAGACATTTTCTGGTTTATATTTGCTATTTCTATCTATCTATAGCCCGACGCCCTAATCCCGCAAAGGGTGGCCGCAGACAAAACGCCTCCAAGTCACTCTGTCACCCACTATTCGACTACCCTCCCCCCAACTCACCCCCCCCTCCCTCATATACCTCTCAACTCCATCCCTCCACCTCATCCTCGGTCTACCCCTCCCTCTCCCTCCCTCCACCTCACCTACATACACCCTCTTAGTCAGTCTTTCATTCTCCATTCTCTCCACATGTCCAAACCACCTCAGTGTATTTCTCCTAATCTTTTCAACCACATCCACATCTACCCCACAACGTTCCTTCACTTCTTCATTCGTCAACCTGTCCCTCCACGTCACTCCACATGCTCCTCTCAAGTAACTCATTTCCACTGCTCTCACTCTTGACTTGTTCCCCTCTTGCAATGTCCATGCCTCACTTCCATACGTCAGGGTAGGGATTACAATACCATCATGCAGTGACTTCTTAACTTCCATACTCACCTCCCTATTTCTCATCACTGCTTTCAGTGTACCGACAATTTTCTTCCCTGCTGTACCCTTTCACGTACTTCATCCCCCAAAGTTCCATCCTTACTCATCACACTACCCAAGTACTTGAATGCACTCACATTCTCCATATCCTCACCATCCAACCTCACTGCACACTCTGTGACTTCATTCCTCTCAAACACCATAACTTTACTTTTGTTTACATTAACTTTCAGCTTCCTCCTCCTACACACTGTCCCAAATTCATTCACCAAACCTTGCAACTCCCATTCATCTTCACTCAACAATACTGTATCATCAGCAAACAGCAACACCAGAAGCTTCCAAATCTCACCCTCATTCATTAGGGCCACCCCAACATCCACTGCCCTACCTTGTACTTCCTTTACAACCCCATCCATATATATATTAAACAGCCATGGAGACATTACACACCCCTGTTTCAGTCCCACATTGAGATCAAAGAACTCACTCAGCTCACCATCCACTCGCACCGTAGCCCTAGCTCCCTCGTACATACTCTTCACAGCACTCAACAATTTCCCCTCCACTCCATATATTCTTAATACCTTCCACATACCTTGCCTATCTATTCTGTCATAAGCTTTCTCCAAGTCCATGAAGGCAGCATACACTTTCCTTCCCTTCTCTAGATACTTCTCCACTAAACATCTTAGAACAAATATCTGATCTACACACCCTTTTCCCTTCCTAAAGCCCCCTTGTTCTTCTCTGACTAGCTCCTCTGTCATATGCCTAACCCTATCAATGAGTATTCTACCATATATTTTACCAGTCACACTAAGAAGGCAAATACCCCTATGGTTACCACATACTTCTCTCTCCCTTTTTCCTTTGTACAGAGGAACAATTATACCTGATTTCCAGTCCTCTGGAACCCTTCCCTCTTCCCAAGCCAATCTACACAACTTCCATATCCACTCCACAACAATCTCACCTCCATACCTAAGCATTTCACCACACACTCCATCAATTCCTGGGGCCTTTCCCAGCTTAATCTTCTTCATCGCTTCCACTACTTCCGACCTACTGATCTCTTCCTCCCTCCTCTCATCTCTCCTTCTCCCAGCCATTCCCCAACCACTTATACTCACACTGCTCTCACTCTCTACATTCAACAAATCCTCAAAGTGCTCCTTCTAACTCCTCAATTTCTCTCTCTTCTCCACCAACAATCTATTATTCCTATCTTTCACTCCCCTACTATTTCCCCTTTCACACTGCCTTACTTTCTTTACCTCCTTCCAAAACAATTTCTTACTCTCCCTCCATTTCACACTCAGATTCCTCCCAAACTCTTCATCCACTTTCTTCTTACTCTCCTTCACCAGTCTCTTAACCTCCCTTCTCCAGCTCACATATACCTCTCTCTTCTCTCTCTCATCTTCTCCCCTACCTCTACTCGCCAACCATTCACCATATGCCTTCTTCTTTTGTTCCACAGCTCGTTTCACCTCATCATTCCACCATGCTGTCCCTTGCACACCCTTGCATCTCCTCCTCACTCCACAAACCGCCTCACACGCTGCGCTTATCTCTTCCGTGAATATCTTACATACGTCTTCCACCCCTTCCATCTGCTCTAGCTCATACCTTCCCAATCTTTCTTCCACTATGCTCTTATACTGTGTCCTTTTCTCACTATCTTGCAATTTCTCCACTCTTCTCACAGGAGCTGCTTCCTCCTGTCTTCCCCTTCGCCTCCTCAACCACTTTCTTTGCAGCTCTACCTTGGCCATCACTAAGTGATGGTCCGAGACTCCATTCCCCCACCCTCTCCACACCCTTGCATCCAACACTTGTCTTCTCATTCGCTCATCCACACACACGTAGTCTATCATTGCCTTTCATTCAACAAGTTCACCATCCATCCTCCTCATTACTCTCCATGTATACCGGTGGATCATCTTATGACGAAAGTAGGTGTTGGCTATTGCCAACCCCTTACCAGCACAGATGTCCACCAAAGCACTACCATTCCCATCTACTTCAGCTGGCACACCCCACTGACCAACCACTCCATCCACTCGTACATTCCCAACTTTGCCATTCATGTCTCCAATCAACAGCACTCTCTCGCTCCTCTCAAACTTGTCCATACATGCTTCTACTCTCGCCCAAAACTCATCTTTTACTCTTGCCACTTGATCCTCTGTTGGAGCATACACACATACAATCGCCCATGCTTGTATACCTACTTTGATCCTCACCCATACAATCCTTGCACCCACTGTTCCATACTCTCTTATATTCTCCTTCCATTTCTTGCTTATCATCAGACATACTCCCTCTCTTGCCCTCTCATTCTCACTGACTCCCGCACATATACCTACACCGTATTCCCATTCTCTCATCCTTTCACCTTTCCATTTAGTTTCAGTCAATCCACATATATTCACTTTTGCATCCTCAAGCACCTGGACAATCTCTCTCTCTTTCACTTCATCATTCACTCCTCTCACATTCCACGTTCCTACTCTCAGAATGTCCTTTGTCCGTTCCTTAGTCGTCAACGTATGGTCCGTCCGGGTCCGAGGCGCTTTATTTGCTTTTTTAGTTAGTTCTTTTTACGGGGTGGGGCACTAACCCACCACCAACCCTTTTGCTATTTCATTTCATTTAATTTTGTTTTGTTTATAAAGGCCCCAACATGCTTGCATGCATTGGCCATGGTCACCTAATGGTAGCTCTCCACGCTTCTCAATCTCTGGCGGACTCCCTATTCAGTTCCCTATCCCAGAGATCACACTTTATGACCTTGTCCCAAGTCTTTTTCCGGTCTGCCTCTCACAATCCTATGCCAAACGTTAACCCTTTGAAATTCAAATGACGTGTTTTAGCGTCATTTCAAATCCAACCTCAGAGATTCCGATGACTCGTTTATTCATCATTTTAAGATACTTTTGAAAAATATTCACAATAAATTGCGTCTATGCGTCACAACAAAGAGACTCGTGCATGATGTCGTGCGATGCTTGCTCAGTGCATGGCAGGCAGTAATTTTGTAGTTCTGCATGGTTTAAACCAGATTTATATATCTTTTTCTTGCTGAATATTTTCTATGGCAAGGTATAAAATTTTTGGTTTTCACCTAACTTCCACTCGTCATTTTGACTTTTTATTTCCATTGTCGGGCCCTGCTACGGATGTCACTGATTGCGCTGTGCAATTGATCCTCACGTGGTGTGGTGCAGTGAGGATCTGCCTTTCTCCCCTTGGGGCTAAGATGCGAATGAATGTGTGTGTGTGGATAAGTAAACTGGGAGTATGTCAGCCTGTCTCGGCTACCTCCCTTTCTTTGGGTGAAGCAGCCTAGGAATATAGATAGATTTTCTGTTTTCCTCTCTTGAAAATACTAAGATAATGTACAACTACTCAGCTTCAAAATAACACCACAACCAGCATCCTACCATAAAACGTGTACTTACACTGACTGATCAAAGAAAACGATTGCGAAGAGAATATTGGGCCAGGACTCATAAGACTGCTGTGCATCTTTTTCCTTTTGCTTTACCGAGCAATAAAATTCAGAAATAACCATAATCCATAAATCACTGAAAAGGTAATTTATTGTAGTTCTGCACGGTTTAAACCAAATTTAAATATCTTCATTAGTTTTTTGTTGCCGAACATTTTTCTATGACGAGGAATAAAATGTCTGGTTTTCGCCTAACTTCAACTTGTCATTTTGACTTTTTATTTCCTTTGTTTCCTTTTTTGAACATACTACGATAAAGTACAACTATTCAGCTTCAAAATAACACCACAATCAGCATCGTAACATAAAAAGTGTATTTATAATGACCGATCAAAGAAAATGATCGCGAAGTGAATATGTGGCCGAGACTCATAAAAAATTATGCATTTTCTTCCTTTCGCTTTACCCCACAATAAAATGCTGAAATAACCATAATCTATATATCATTGTAAAGGTAATTTATTGTATTTTTGCAAGGTTTAAACCAGATTTATATATCTTCATCACTTTTTTTTTTTTGTTAAATATTTTTGTACTGCAAAGTATAAAATTTTTGGTTTTCGCTTAACTTCAACTCATCATTTTGACTTTTTATTTTCTTTGTTTTCCTTTTTTGATATACCACTATAAGTACAACTACAGGCAAGTCCCAGTTAATGAGCAACTGCTTAACAAGAATTTGCAAATACGAGGTCCTGAAATATGCACCACTGCCTGTTTAATGAGCAGGTAAAATCCCCCCAAATCTCAACTTATAGAATTGATACGAGAGTTGCGCCGTAGCTGTCATGTATTTCATGTGTATTAACTCTTTATTCCTGTTTAAAATTGTCTGTCACAGGTGTTGGTGGTTGGTGGAGGTTACTTGGCTGGTTGTTCACCCCATCCCTATTTTACCTATAATTTATGTTATTCTTCTTATATTAATGCTATTTCTATATTTCAGGTGTATTACCCTCTTGTATTAACTCCTTATTCCAGCTTAAAATGATCAGAAAATCAGTTTTGGTGGTTTGGGGGGAGGTTGCTTGGAGGCCTTGCTCCCTAACCTTACTTTTCCCAAAAGTTCTTCACTTCGTTTAACGAGAATTTGGCTAATGAGCAAAATCCTTGCTTCCAATTAGCTCACAAGTTCAGGATCTGCCTGTATTCAGCATTAAAATGACACCAAAACCAACATTCTGTCATGAAAAATGTATTTACAGAGAATGATCAAAGAATAATATTCTGGCACAAAGTTGTAGACCAGTGCAAGAGCGGCTGACTCTTGCACAGACATAATCTGCCTTGCCCAGAAATCTGATAGGGTTAACACTTCTCTCTTTCTGCACCCAACTGTCATCCCCCATCCTCTCCACATGCCCACATTTTATTAATCTCAGGAGAGACTGTGACAGGAATGATTACATATAGCATTCGATAGCCCAGTCACTATGGACACCTCCCTATAGCTGAATAATACTGTCTGGTGTTGGCCTAATAAAATGAAAAATAAGTTATCTGAATGAAGGGCTTACACTGGTGATGAATCAGCACCATCTCTTCACTTAAACTTCTTTATGAATCACTAGAAAATTGTCCCAAAATAAAAATGAGCATGTTCTTGTAACTTTAACCCACTTAGTCATGATTCAGTAGGATGTCTTACTCAAAGCTGTTTCCCTTTAAGTAGCATTTTCCCTATATACGTCATAAACTTTAGCCTATGCGACGACTTAACCTCCTTAGTCATGATCCAGAAGCACGTCTCAACGGTTTCCAACATATGTCATTGAATTCGTGTGATGAACGACTGCAATTAACCCTTCAATCCAAGAGATGTTCTTTGTTTTTCTTGCTACTGCCTGACAATTTTATATAACCTATGAAAGACAACACAAACCATATGTAACCCCTCTAGTTTGAAAGTTTATCCATAGCTGGATTAATCATGAGATAGAAAGGTTAGATATTTCTTATACCCCTTCAACATAACAGGCTCTTCCTTAAACAAATGAAAGTTTGTAGCAGCATAGGACATCACCCAGAAACAAATGTATAAACAATTAACCTGATGATGCAGATACTGGTGTTCCTTTAGCCCCAACTGTGTCCAACTGAGCAGCTTCAGTGCCTCCTGGGGTGCCAGCAGAAGGCTGTCTAGAGGCATCATCACCTTCATCTAGGAACTTCTTGGGTTTGATAAGACGCCCACTTCTACTTATCTGAGGTTCTGTCGGCTCTGCTGGGGGCTGAAATACCAAGAAAATATAAAATACAGCATGAAGTAATGCTTTCACGAATACCCTCTCCCTTCACCAGTCCACCTACTTTGTCAACTCAGGTGGGGCTAAAAGTCGAAAATATATAAGGCATAGAGTTCCAACCCTTACCAACTCAATTCACAAGTCCAACTCTCTTCTCTAGTGGCTGAAATACCATGAAAATATATATGGAACTGGAGTAAAATTTTTCCCTCTTACCTATTCCGTCACCAGTACAAATCTCTCTTCAATCACCAGCACATCAAACTGACATTCACCTTCTCTCTCAATAACCAAAACTTCATATTTGAAAATGTGTTGCTCTGACAGTGACTGAAACAGCAAGGAAGTATATAAGACATGAGAAAAATTATTACCATTTACCAAGAGAAATTTCTATAACCACACTAAGTTACTTTCTCTCTCAACATCTACCACTTCTGCCTATTTGACACCTACTCTGTTGATGGGGGTGAACAATAAGAAAATCTATAAGACAGTAATGCTCCACAAAATCAATATATCCCTTCAAAACCATTTAGAACAAATATTTCAGAACCAAGATGGTTAAAAAAGATTAAAATCTCTCATAGCCCAAAGGAAAGGAATATACTGAAAAATAAGACGTGGACAGGAACAATTACGTAACCGGTATGCACTTCTGAATAGAGAAGGGGGAGATACAGATAGCAAAGAGAAGTTATGAAATTAAGGTTGCTAGTGAATCGAAAGAAAACGCCAAAGGTTTTTATCAAATGTACAGTGTGAAAAACAAAGATAGGATAGGACCTGTCAGAACAGAATCAGGTGACATTATCAGTGAAGATAGGGAAATGTGCTCCATCCTAAATAATTATTTCATATCAGTCTTTACCAAGGAAAATCTAGACCTGGTCCCTCAAGTAGCAAATATTTACAATGATCATTCATCAACCAATCCTACATTGCCCCATGAGAAGTGTAGGAGCCTGGGGCTAAGCAAGCTGGTCCTGACATTTAAGATGAGTGAGACCAGCCTCAATCATCCCTGAGTGGCATTATGTGAACAATAAACCCCAACCACCCCTTGGATATAAACCTGCACAGGCTCAATGATCGGATCTTGAATTTGGCTCTCTATTGTATTTGTTTTTCTCTTGGAGGGAACTGTTACTGTGGGCTCATGCCTTTGGTTCCTTCTTCCTTGCATAAAAAAAAAAAAAAAAAAAAAAAAATTACTCACTAAATCACCAGAAGTCAAAATCTGGTTATATGGTTACCACCCAGCGAAGTAAACGGTTTCCTGGTGTACAGGAAATCATTTGGCTTGTCACTCAGTGTAGAGACACCCACAGGCAGAAGGAAGAGGAAAGAATGAAGGAAAGAGAGACAGAAGAGGGAGTGTAAAGTCATCCGCAAGCAGAAGGACGAAGAAAGAATGAAGGAAAGAAAGACAGAAGAGGATGGAAGGAGAGAAGGATGGAGGAGAGGAAAGGGCAGATACCCGACAGCAGCACTACATCGAGTGAATGGCTGGTGAATGGCCCCATAATATGGAAAATATTCTTAGTAAAATAACCATTAGTAAGGAGGATGTATTGAAAGAAATTAACCTGTGGATTGCGCAATTACCTTTTTTATCTCACCCCATGGTGCGCAAAAAAAAATGTTTTTTTTATATATATATATATATATATAAACTTGAAGGGCATCCAGGGCATCAACTGGTAAAAAAAAAAAAAACTCTCTCTCTCTCCGTCTTCGTGTAGGGCCATGTGTAAGTTTACGTATGGGAGTAGTGAAAAAAAATAATAATAAATTGTTTTTGTTTATTATAAACTAGAAGATTAACATCTAGGGCATCATCCGGTGAAAAGAAAAAAATCTCTCTCTCTCCATCTTTGCGCAGTGCCATGCGTAAGTTTGTGTGGAGGTCGAGTTGTTTACGGTGATGCACGGCCAGCACAGCATGAGCTGTGGCTCGCAACACGATGCTACCCAGCCTGAGGAGTGTAGGAGCCTGGGGCTAGGCAGTTGGTCCTGACATTTAAGCTGAGAGTGACGAGCCTCACTCATGACTGAGTGGCATTACATGAGCAATCAACCCCAACCATCCCTTGGATATAAACCTTCACTGGCTCAATCCGATTGGAGTGCCGTAATTACCCACTAAACCACCAGGTGCCAAAACTTGGTTATATGGTTGCCATCCACCATAGTAAATGTTTTCCTGGTGTACAGGAAACTATTTGGCTTGTCACTCAGTGTAGAGTTAGCAACAGGCAGAAGGAAAGGGAAAGGGTGAAGGAAAGAAAGACAGAAGAGGGAGTGTTAAGTTACCCGTAGGCAGAAGGACAAGGAAAGAATGAAGGAAAGGAAGACAGAAGAGGATGGAAGGAAAGATGGATGTACAAGAGGAAAGGGCAAACACCTGACAGCAGCACATGAAGTGAGTGGATGGGGACTGTGAGCAAGTCATCAAAAGTAATACTGAAACTTTATCTAGCATTAGTAAGGCCACATTTAAACTACATCATACAATTTTGATGTCCTTACTACAGAATGAATATAAACTCATTACAAAATGTACAGAGAAGAATGACAAAAATGATACAAGTCAAGAGTGAGAGCAGTGGAAATAAGTTACTTGAGAGGAGCATGTGGAGTGACATGGAGGGACAGGTTGACGAATGAAGAAGTGAAGGAACGTTGTGGGGTGGATGTGGATGTGGTTGAGAAGATAGAGAGAAATACACGAGGTGGTTTGGACATGTGGAGAGAATGGAGAATGAAAGACTGACTAAGAGGATGTACAGTATGTAGGTGAGGTGGAGGGAGGGAGAGGGAAGGGTAGACCGACGATGAGGTGAAGGGATGGAGTTGAGAGGTATATGAGGGAGGGGGGAGTGAGTTGGAGGGAAGGTAGTCACATGGTGGGTGACAGAGCGACTTGAAGGCAATTTGTCTGCGGCCACCCTTTGCGGGATTAGGGCGTCAGGCTACAGATAGATAGATGTTCGGAACCTGTTATATGAAGACAGACCAATAAGACTACATCTGCACTCACTAGAGAGGCGTAGAGTAAGGGGAGACTTAATTGAGGTGTTTATGTGGATGAAGGGAACAAATAAGTGAGATATTAGCAAGGTACTTAAAGTGAGCATACAGGATAGAACTAGAAGTAATGGTTTCAAACTAGAAAAATTTCATTTTGGTAAGAAAATAGGAAGAAACTGGTTTGGTAATTGAGTAGTAGACAAACGGAATAAGCTACCTAGTAAAGTAGTTGCTGCCTCTTCTACTAAGAGTTTCAAGCATAGGCTATATAAGCATATGACAAATAAGAGGTGGGTATAGAAAAAAAATAAATTAAATCTAATAACCAATACTAATTCTTTTTCCTCTTCAGGTTACACTATGATAGTCTCTTTTTCTCCTTTCATACTTTCCTATAAAATGTCCATGTCAGTTTTTCTATACTGTATGGTGTTCTTTCTGACCTTTTCCTGCCGGCTTCGGCTGGAAAAGTTGGAGGGCGGGGGAGAGCCTTCTTCTTTGCTATCCTTATGTCATTCTAGTAGTTCAGTTACTCTTCTCGGAGCTGCCTAGCATGGGCCAACTGGCCTACTGCAGTTATACTCTCTTCTTATGTTCTTACAGCTACACATGAAAGTACACTGGCAATATATTTCTTACTGTGTCCTTCACTTTGGTCTGTTTCAGCCCATCCCTGGCTGCCTTCTTCAAAGGGGCATCTGATCCTCCATCGGAATCCTGGCGCTTCCTCTTCCTTCCTACCTTCTTGTCTGAAATAAAGTATAATTCATAATTTTACAATCATCATCTTTAACCCATTGAATATGATGATATGTTATTGATTTTTTTCTTGCTACACTAGAAGCACAGGCATACCCCAGTTTAACGATGCAACTGGTTAAGTGAAAACCCATTGCTGGCGGGATATCGTATCTCGGGGTAGATTTAACATGTAAAGTACAGTGTATAGGGATGCGTTTCTGGGCCTTGGGCTTCCCCCCCAGCCAAGTCCTAAACCCATCCAAATGAGTCTAAAAAAAAGTGTAAAGCCAATCTAAATGGCCTAACAGCTGTAAAAGTCGCTAACCTAAGCCTACAACCAGTGCCCGTCTTGCTTGTACCCAGTCAAGGTCAAACTTGGTAGAGAAGACGTATCAGTATTGTATACAATCCCACCATCGGACGGTACCAGGACAATTAAATAAACATCTGTTAAGTATAATAATAATGTAAGAATGGCACAGAATTGTCCAAGGTGCAAATTGTTGTGACGGAGAAGCGTTGATGTTTTGACGGGGAATTTTCTTGGCGGGGAACCAATATGTCCTGTCATTGGGGTGTCAGGTTACTGGGCGTCAAGATATTACAGGGATTACTTTTCAAAGCGTTTTTCCCCTGAACTGTCCAAATGTAAACACATGATTCACCGGTCACAGTTTTCATCAATGCATGAAATATTAATTATCTAAAACTTTCATAATTATTAACATTTATTCAAAATTATTATTATGTGATAGGTTAGATGACAGTTCAATGGTCAAACATGAAATAGTCTTTGCTGAGTGTCCTAGTTGTCCACACTGTTTTGAACCTCGTCTGAAGGGAGAGAATCCGTACCCCAAATGACAGTGTTCAATCCACCTGTGACTAAAACACATTAATCTAAGTCTAAACAGTCTATAAATTAACCTAAACACAAAATTTAAGTCTAAAATATCTTCACAACTGGTTTTTATAAAATCTCCGGGGGAAAGCCTATGATAGGCAGGGTAGGGTGGTATTTCTACCCCCATCACTACTGCAGGGTATCACATCTAGGGGTATCGTAAATCGGAGTTTGCCTGTATATGTGAGTGAGTTGGAGGGGGAGAGAGAAAACAAGATGGAGGGATACAATGGATAGGTTTAACAGAGAGAGAGAGAGGGTGTGGACTGAAGAGAAGGCAGTCTGATGGAAGGAGACTGGGTGATATGGAGGTGATTCATTTGTGGCCATCCATTTCTGGATCAAGGCATTTGGCTATAAAGAGACAAACATACAGCTCATCACTCATCAGGTCAGATACTGTATCTTGCTTATGTATGTTTCAATATACCTTTCCAACAACACTCAGCAAAATCCAATACAGTATAATAACTTTTGCACTCACTTGGGTCACCTTTAATTTTGTACATATACACATAAACAAGGCTTCTACTCCACTGGTATGGTCAAGAGCAAAAGTTTGCCTAATATTTCACCTCTTCTCATTTTCCTCTGCTGGCTAACATACTTCACCTAAGTGTTACTTTCAGCACAGATGATTCTATTTGATTATAATGCATTGGGGAGGGGGGGAGTACAGACATGCCCTCAGTGTTATGCAGATACACACAATCAGTGGGCAAACTTTTGCCCCCTTACTGAATAACTCTGTCCATCCAAGCCTTCAAATCAGTCTTCCATACTCATGCATATAACAACACACCTTGCTCTTGTGTTTCTGAACTTGAATCTTCAGAATTCTCTACTCTCTGGCTTTGGCTATCCTGTTATTCTCTAACTAAATATATCTGAACTGTTTACTCATCCCCTAATTCTACTGACTATGAAAAATCCTTTCACTATATTACTTCTAAGATGGAACACATCCTATCAATTTCTCCCTTCTATGAAATCTCCATACTGGGTGATTTCAATGTTTACCACCATCTTTGGCTCTCCTCTCCTTTCACTGATCCATCTGGTGAACAAGCTTACACTTTTTCTATCCTTAACGACATAGAGCAGCTTGCACAGCACCCTACCCGTATCCCTGACCACCTTGGAGAGAGTTTGAACATGCTTGACCTCTTCATTACAACTACCAGTAATCCATCTGCTTGTGAGGTTAATCTTTTCTCTCCGTCAGGCTCCTCCGATCACAACCTCATCACCTTAACCTGTTCTGTCGTTCCAGTAAGGCCTGTAGACACCCCCCCCCCCACGAAGTGGCGGCTATGGCACTTTGGAGCTGCTGATTGGGAGGCCCTCAGGCAGTACTTCTTTGATTTTCACTGGAATGATTATTGCTTCCATGACCATGAGTCATCTGAGTGTGCCTTGCACATTATGCTTTCCACAACAAGGAGAAGGCCCACACAAGGTGCCAGAGCCAGCCAACTCCTGAATCTCATCTCTTTTATGTTTCAGTCCAGAATTGTGCAAGTCTGCTCTTTCTCTGCTAAAAATAATTTCATCGATTCACCCATCATCCAATCCTACATTGCCCCATGAGAAGCGTAGGCGCCCAGGGCTAGGAAAGTTGGTCCCGACATTTAAGATGAGAGTGACCAGCCTCACTCATCCCTGAGTGGCATTACATGAGCAATAAGCCCCAACCACCCTTTAGATATAAACCTTCACTGGCTCAATCCAACTGGAGCGTCATAATTACCCACTAAACCACCAGGCGTCAAAATTTGGCTATATGGTTACCACCCAGCACAGTAAATTGTTTCCTAGTATACAGGAAACCATTTGGCTTGCCACTCAGTATAGTGTCACCCATAAGCAGAAGGAAGAGGAAAGAATGAAGGAAAGAAAGACAGAGGAGGGAGCATAGCCACCCGGAGACAGCAGGATGAGGAAAGAATGAAGGAAAGAAAAACAGAAGAGGATAATTTCATTTGTACTAAATTTTTTGAACTCTCCAACTCAAAAACTCTTCCCACTCCATCTGGCACATTACCAAAAACCTTTCTAACAACTTTATCTCATCAACCTTCCCCCCTCTTTTCCACTCTGACAGCTCTGTAGCTTCTTCTATGATAAAGCAGAACTCTTTGCTCAGACTTTCTCCTCCAATTCCATCTTAGATGATTCCGGCACTGTTACTCCATTACATCCCCCCTCTGACTTCCTCATGAATGACATTAAATTTCTGCAACTGAAGTATTTTCAGTCATCACTGGCCTCAGTACTAACAAGGCAAATGGGCCTGATGGGGTCCCTCCTGTCATCCGCAAGAACTGTGCTTCTGTGCTTACACCCTGCCTAGGTAAACTCTTTTGCCTTTGTCTGTCAACTTGTACATTTCCTTCTTGCTGGAAGTCTGCTCTCATTCAGCCTATCCCAAATAAGGGTGGCCATTCCCAGCCTTCTATCACTCAATTGCTTTAACATCCTGTATTTCAAAAGTTTTTTAACCCGCCGCGTGCCAGTGCCATTTTAAAACGGTCTGACATAATTCCACGGCCAATGCCAGTGCCGTTTTAAAATGGTTTAAAATAAATTCACTGTGACTGCATTTTTCAATATTTGAGGGTAAAAACTGGCAGGCATGTAAGGTAACTGTTTCTCTACCATCCCCCAGGCTGTCAAGGCCATAAACTCACTTGCTCCCCTCCTCATGCTCACTCTGTCTCACTCTGCCTGTGTGCCTCACCCAGTGCTGTACATAATGAAGGCATTTTGTGAATATTTTCATGTAAGTTTAAGTTGTAAATATTTTCTTGTACGTGTAAGGACTATATAATCAAGCATAGTTGTACATACCTTCTTGTAAGTGCCAGGACTGTACATAATAAAGTCAGGTTGTACCTATCTTCGAGTAACTGTAAGATAATGCATTCACAGTGACAAAGACATGCAAATTGTGATAGATGTTGAAGTAATAAGTCATCAGAAAATTGTACTGAACATTGCTATACTGTCCCAGCATAAATGCCTGAGGAATTGGAAAATGTGAGTACGTTTAAGTACTTGGGTAGTGTGATGAGTAAGGATGGAGGTTTGGAGGGTGAAGTGCTTTGAAAGGGTACAGCAGGGAAGAAAGGTTGCTGGTTCTTTGAAAGCAGTGATAAGAAACAGGGAAGTGAGCATGGAAGTGAAAAAGTTACTACATGACAGTATTGTGATACCAACTCTAACGTATGGAAGTGAAGCTT
This sequence comes from Coenobita brevimanus, assembly GCF_032717465.1. Lineage (NCBI taxonomy): Eukaryota > Metazoa > Arthropoda > Malacostraca > Decapoda > Coenobitidae > Coenobita > Coenobita brevimanus. The sequence continues at coordinate 1,459,215 of NC_137058.1, forward strand.
GGACGTTGCTGGAAGGACACAAGTCAAGAGTGAAAGCAGTGGAAATGAGTTATTTAAGAGGAGCCTGTGGAGTCACATGGAGAAACAGGCTGACGAATGAAGATATAAAGGAGCGTTGTGGTGTGGACGTGGATGTGATAGGAAGCGTTATGAGGAACACACTGAGGTGGTTTGGCCATGTGGAGGGGATGGAGCGTGAAAGACTGACAAAGAGAGTGTATGTGAGTGAGGTGGAGGGGGGAAGAGGGAGGGGGAGGCCGAGGATGAGATGGAGGGATGGGGTGGAGAGGTATATGAGAGAGGGGGGTGTGAGTTGGGAACAGGGCAGTGAAATGGTGGGGGACAGGGCGACTTGGAGGCGATTTGTTTGTGGCCACCCCAAACGGGATTGAGGCGTCTGGCAATAGATAGATAGATAGATAAATGCCTGAGTATACCTTATACAGAAAACGGCTTTCTTTCACCTACGTGGTGAGCGTGAGAGTGGCTATACCTGTACACGAGTATGCAGGACTCAATAAAACCTATTTCCGAGTCTCAGTGAGCATTTTAATGGTGAAATGCGGTTTCCACATCAAAATCTATCATTTTAGAAGGGGGGGGGGGAAGTCGAAAAATGGCCGGCACTGGGGTGATCCATAGGGCTAAAAATAGCTGGCATGCAGCGGGTTAACCTATTCTTAGCAAAAAGGAAGTTTAATGTACCTTTCCAATTACAACCTCCTTTCACGGTGGCTCAATCGGTAGAGAGGTGGCCTGCGGTCCTACCGGACCCGGGTTCAAATCCCCGCTGGGGCAGGGAACAGTTTAAGGATTTGAACTACATGTAAAGCAGACTTTACCGATCTACCAGAAGACCCGCCGACATGTCGTAAAAGTACCCCTGCTAATACCAATACGCCAGTCCTGTATGAGACAGCCCTAGCATGTATTCAATATGGACGGTGGGTGTTAGCGCCGAAGTGGTGACATGTAGTGGTGTATGATATGTAGGAGGACTACTGGGCCTTGAGAGCAGGCTGTGAGGCCTATGCCCAGAGTCGAGCACATAAAAAAAAAAAAAAAAAAAAAAAAAAAAAAAAAAAAAAAATAAGGCTTCCACCAGGAATGCTCCAATGGCAATCTTCTCACCTATCTTTCTGACTCCTGGTCATCCTCCTTTCAGGACTTTGGCAAAAACTTTGCCATTGCACTTGACATCTCAAAGGCTTTCAATCGAGTCTGGCATAAATCATTTAACTTCCAAACATCCCTCTTTCGGTTTCTATCCTCCTATCTGTGCCTTCATCTCTAGCTTCCTTTCTGGTCTTTCTATAGCTGCTGTTGTAGACAGCCACTGTTCTTCTCCTAGTGCAATCAATAGCGGTGTTCCTCAGGGTTCTGTCCTATCACCAACTCTCGTCCTTCTGTTCATTAATGACCTTCTAAGTTGTACATCTAACCCTATCCATTCATACACTAATGACTCTACCCCTCACCTTTCCATTCGCTTCCTGGAGCATCCATCTCAGCAGTTACTTCAACAAACAAGAGATGAGGCTATGGCATACCTAATGTTTGACTTGGTTTATACCTTTGATTAGGATAAAAGTAATCTTGCTGTTTTTAATGCATCAAAAACTCAGTTTTTACATCTTCTGAACTGTCAAAATCTTCCACAGGAATATCCTCTAATTCTTAACAATATCTAACTTAATCCTGCATTTTCATTAAATGTACTTGGGGTTTCATTCTCGTGGGATTATCTTGGAAAGATCATATTACGCTCATTTCGTTTTTAAAGGCTCCAACATGCTTGCATGCATCAGCCTTGGTCACCTACTGGCGGCTCTCCACACTGCTCGATCTCTGGCAGCTTCCCTGTTTAGTCCCTTATCCGAGGTCACACTCTACGACCTCGTCCCAGATCTTTTTCGGCTTTCCTCTTGTAACTCTTCCTGTAACATTAACACTTCTCACTTTCTGCATCCAATTATCAACCCTCATCCTCTCCACATGCCTAAACCATCTCAATCTACTTCTTCTCATCACAACACCAATACACTCCAGTCCCATCCCACCTCTCAACTTTTCCTTTGTAAACCTAGCCCCCCCAGGCCTCGCACTCAAGGACACACTGCACATCCACCTCATCATTGTGATTTCTGTACATTTGAGCCTGCAAATATCCTCTTCCTTTACTGTCCAGGTCTCAGTGCCATACAGCATTACACTCCGAACACATGCTGCATAATCCCTTTGCAAAGAGGGAGAGCTCTCTCAATGTTAGGAGAGACAACAGCTCCCTCAACTTCTTCCAACCATTCCTCACTTTAGCCATGGAGCCAGCTCCTGCACCACGTCCAGCACATGTCTCTCAAATAACAACACTCTCCCACACTCTCAAGAGACTCACCAGCAAGATCAATCCTTTCAAGCCCGACAGTCTCCCCATGCTCTCCCCGACACATCACACACATGAAATCAGCATTACCTCACAGTCTACCTCTAATACCACTACATTTCTTATGCACCCACTTTTCACAAACACTGCACAAGATGGAATTATTTCCCACACCCTTGCAGCAAATCGCACATGGCCTCTCTCCCTCTTCTTTGACAGTACTGCCAGCAGCCCTAGATGCCATCATTTTTGTTTCACCTGCATTTACTCTTAAGCCCCTGTGCTCCATACCATCTCTCCACTTCCTAAGTTTTTCATCTGCCTCCCTTTCATTCTCTGCAATCAACATCAAATCATCAGCATGCAACATCTCCCACAGAGTCCATTGATGAAGTCACATGAGAGGGCTTCAAGTACCACAAAAAACAACTAGGGGCTCAAGACTGACCCATGATGCACACTAACATTCATGGAAAACTCATCACTCAAATCTCCATTTACTCTTACCTGGGTGCAAGCACCCACAGAAATAGCCATAACCACCCTACCCAGCCACTCCTCGATCCTAAGCTTTCTCTTTGCCCACTTCACCACCTTCATAAGGACTCTGTTAAAGGCCTTCTCCAAATCAACAAAAACAAAATACAGATTCCTTTTCTTTCCTATATATTTCTCCTGAAGCTGTTGAATATCAGTGGTCTCTTTGGCATAAACTCAAACTGCATTTCATCAATATTCACTCTCTCTAATCATACCTTCTAGAACTCTCTCCATTCCCTTCATTATCTGGTCCACAAGCTTTATGCCTCTATAATTTCTTCTTTTCAGGGGCTCACCCTTCCCCTTATACACATTTATAATTACACTCTTCAGCCAATTATCTGGGACAACACACTCATATATACAGTAATTGTATTTATCAAGTTAGTGACTAACCCCACTCCTGTATCTTCTGAGGCTTCTAAGAGATTAGGTGTGATAAACCGACTACGTGCCTTTTTTTATCCTGCACAGTTGTTGACTTTACAAACGGGTTTCATTCACTCGTGTAGAGTACAACTCTCATGTGTGGGGAGGTTCCCCACATACAGCTCTTCTCAACATGGTGGAGTCAAAGGCTTTCTGTCTCATTAACTCTCCTCCTTTTACTGGCTCCCTTCAACATCTGTCTCTTCGTTGCACTATTGCATTTGCCTCTCTTTTCTATCAATACTTCAATAGTCACTGCTCTGAAATGTCTGCTTGCATCCCTCCACCACTACAGCAGGCGCAGAGCACCTGTCTAGCAACAAACTCTCATCTCTTTTCTGTCCAACTCTCTAATGCAAAAGTTAATCATTACTCCGTCTTTCATGTATGCAACAGGTCAAGTCTGGAACTGTCTCTCTGTCTGTATTTCCTACTGCCTATGATCTCCTGTCTTTCAAAGGCTGTGTGTCCAAGCACCTCAAAATGAGTGGATCCTGAATCTGGCTCTCTATTATCTTGTTTATTTTTTCTTGGAGAACAATCTTGCAGGCTCCTGGTTTTTGGTTCCATCTTTTTAGCATAAAAAAAAAGAAGAAAAAGAAAATCAATTCACTATAATATCTGTAAGTAAACATCAGTACTGGCTGCCTTCCCAGTTCTCAATTTTCATAAAACCTAACGTTCATGCACTTTAATTTGGCAAAGATTTTCATCCTTTTCCAGCCTATTTTCTATTGCTCAATGACAGAATAAGACAATGCTATGGCTCTACATCCCTTCCACAGCACCTTTTCATAACAGGCATAATGTACTTGTGTTAATCTACTGTTATACCTTAGCAGTCAACATGGAGGGATGGAAATTTTATGTGTGATTAAAATGTACAATGAAGAGAAATAAGAAATAAACAATGGTGTAGCTTCTTACGCAGGCAGTTCTCAATGTAATGGATATATTTCAAAATGTAACACCATTTTTCTATTTTTCTTCTCTCTCTCTCTCTCTCTCTTTTTTTCCCCCCCCCAAAAAAAAAAAAAAAAAAAAAAAAAAAATCTATATCACTGCTAATGCATAATAGGGGAAACCAAAAAATCAGGTGCAAAGGTAGTAATGGAATTTTGATAGGTAATTCTTTTTTACTGCTAAAAATGTGACATAAGGAGAATAGTCTGTAACAGGAATGAGTTATAAATGACTCTGGAAACTTCATGGCACCTCTTCTGCATACCTTAACATAATATCCTCTTGTATATTAATAAAAATAAAGGTGAGCGAAGTGAGTGCAAGAATTATCATGGCATAAATTTACTGATTATTGTAAGGAAAGTATATGGAAGAATTATTACATAAAAAGAACGAGAGATATCAGAAGTCCTAGTGAGTGATAAACAGGATGGCTTTAGGAGTGGCAGTGGATGTGTGGATCAAATATTTGCAGTGAGACAGATAGTGGAGTAGGCTTGTGAGAAGGATTATAAGGTGTATATGGCATTTGTGGATCTGGAAAAAGCATACGACAAAGTAGATAGAGAAGGATTGTGGAAGGTTTTCCGCATGTACAGTATGGCATAGATGGTTAGTGGCTAGATGCCATTACGAGTTTTTATGACGTTAGTGAGGCATGTGTAAGGGTAAATGGGCAGCTAAGTGAATGGTTCACTATCATTGTGGGTGTGCGACAAGGTTGTGTGACGTCCCCATGGTTGTTCAATATATATACGGACGGGGTGATGAGAGAAGTAAAAACACGAGTAATGGAGAGAGGGATGACATTGGTAATGAATGGTGATGGATGGAATATCTCAAATTGTTGTATGCTGACGATGCAGTACATGTACTGCTTGCAAATACCGGACATGAGCTTGATAGACTAGTGCAGAGTTTTGCTAATGTCTGTGAGCATCGTGCCTTGAGAGTAAATGTAAAAAAGAGTAAAGTGATGGTTATTGAGAGAGAAGGTGACTCCCAGTGTGATGTTCCACTGAATGGAAAGAGACTGGAACTGGTGAGAGAGTTCAAATACCTGGGTACAGTGATAGAAAAGAGAGGAAAAGGTGCAAAAGAAATGGAAAGTAGAGTGACACATGGAAGGAAAGTAACTGGTGCTCTAAAGACCTTGATAAGAAACAGAGGCTTGAGTGTTGCATCTGCACGAGGCTGACATGAAGGAGTGTTAGTGCCAACTTTAACATATGAATGTGAGACTATGGTGTGGCACGAAAAAGAACAGTCAAGATCAGAAAGCAGTGGAGATGGGACTGCTGAGGAATGTATATGGAGTACAGAGAGTGGATAGGATATGAAATAATGAGATTCGTGAAAGATGCGGAGTGAGGAAGCCTGTGGACGCCAGAATCAATAAGTGTGTACTGAGATGGTATGGTCATCTTGAGAGAATGGATGGCAATAGAGTGGAGAAAAAGGTATATCTGGGTGAACCTGAAGGAGGAAGGAGGCTAGGTAGGCCAAGGAGAAGGTAGAGGAATATGGTGGATGAGTGGATGAGGAAGAGAGGTATGGAAGTCGGTGAGGCTAGGGGACTGATAAGAGATCGAGCTGGCTGAATGAATGTTGTGAGAAGTGCATGACCAGAGATTTGGCACCCCTTTTTAATGTGACAGCATCTGGACTGACTCTACTGGATACGTTTATGTGAAGCTACAGAATGTGGTGAATGTTTTTGGCGCATCAAATTAAGCCAGGATTCTGGGGGCTTGAATGATGAGTGAATGGACGTGTGGCCCATTGAACTGGGTAAACTTGGGCTGTCTGCATGTTGCTACTCCTCACCATGCCCTAGGGTGGGAAAAGATGTCCAAATGATGATGACAATATTAATGATGCAAAATACGTCTATATTAAAACAATATGGTTAACATACAAAAGAGTGTTCATTTGTACTAATTATACAAAAGAAACTACTAAGGAAGAGGTGCCATGAAGCCTTCTATGCCATCTAAAAAATAGTCATAAGTACTGTACCAGGAACATACCTCGGTTACCAGACTCGTCAATAACTAAGTCACCATCTTCATCAGAGTCTTCAGATTTTATCTTTGATGAGTCTGCTGTGTTATTGAGGACTTTCTTCACAGGTTTTCCAACCGGAGTCTTAGGTGTAGCTGGTGCTGAATTTGAACCAGATACTTCTGGTGGCACAGGCTGTAAGTAATGAAAATACAGTGCAGTCAGTGTTTGACATTCACTTCACACATTTTCTGGCAGGGGTGACGTGCCTACAAATGGTGATGCTGTGCACCTTGGGTGGAGCGAAGCAGCTCCACCCAGGAGCCAACCCTCACCATGTTTTCCAGCACCCAGCCTTGAAGAAGGACCATGGTCTGACCCTGGCAATGTGCTGTCAACCACAAGAGGACGCCAGCTCTCTAAATGGTGTACTGGTATGTACTGCACCTTTAAGATGGCCCTGCATAAGCAGAAGCTTGCTTGTGGTTAAAGAGTTTGCTCAGCCAGAAAGACCAGATTTATGCAACAAAAACAACAGTAGTTTTTACAAACACATCTACAGTGTTACATGAGGGATTCCTTTATGAAAGTTACACAATTAAAAGTGTTAAAGGAAGAATTCCTGTAAGAGAGTATCCTGATCTTTACCACCAAATTACCTGGGATGTTACCAGATGATATTCAGCCCAACAGATCAATCTCAGAATGATGGATGAAACAGAACACAGGGCAGTCAAGAAATCATATAATGCTTTGGTCTGTGTGTGTGGGAGGGGGGGAGGACTAATGCTGCATAATTTTTTCAACTGTAAAGTAGTACACAGACTGAGGTTGATCAACAACAACCATCTCACTGTTATAGAACTCCCTTAACTTGAAGGTCTGTCCAAAAAGGAACAAAACTTTTTAAACAGCACACAAACAAGCCAGCATAATATGATCGTGACAGGAGCATTGCATAGCGGTGGTTTTGATCTTTAATCATGCCAAATCACTCAGTAGGTGGGGGTGCTCACCATCCACTCACTCGATGTAGTGCTGCTCTGGGATGTCTCCCCTTTCCTTTCCTCCATCCTTCTTTCATTGCATCCTCTTCTGTCTTCCTTTCCTTCATTCTTTCCTCGCCCATCTGCCTACGGGTGACTTTACACTCCCTCTTCTGTTTTTCTTTCCTTCATTCTTTCCTCTTACTTCTGCCCGTAGGTGACTCTGGACTGAGTGACAAGCCAATGGTTTCCTGTACACCAGGAAACCATTTACTACACTGGGTGGTAACCATATAACCAAAATTTGACACCTGGTGGTTTAGTGGGTAATTATTGCGCTCCAATCAGACTGAGCCAGTGAAGGTTTATATCCAAGGGATGGTTGGGGTTTACTGCTCATGTAAAGCTACTCAGGGATGAGTGAGGCCGGTCACTCTCATCTTAAATGTCAGGACCAACATGCCTAGCCCCGATCTCCTACGCTCCTCATGGGGAAAAGTAGGATTGGATGATGGATGGATGGATGGATGGATATATATATATATATTTTTATACAGCCACGCGCCTTAATCCCCTTAGGGGTGGCCACAAACAAACTGCCTCCATGTCACCCTGTCCCCTGCCATTTCATTGCCCTGCTCCCAGTTCACACCCCGCTCTCTCATATACCTCTCCACTCGATCCCTCCATCTCATTCTTGGCCTCCCCCTCCCTCTCCCCCACTCCATCTCACTCACATACACTCTCCTTGTCAGTCTCTCACTCTCCATCCTCTCCACATGGCCAAACCACCTCACTGAGTTTCTCCTAACGCTTCCTATCACATCCACATCCACGCCAGAACGCTCTTTCACTTCCTTATTTGTCAGTCTCTATCTCCATGTGACTCCACATGCTCCTCTCAAATAACTCATTTCCAATGCTCTCACTCTTGACTTCTGTCCCTCCAACAAGGTCCAAGCTTCACTTCCATATGTTAAAGTTGGTATCACAATACTGTCATGTAGTGGCTTTTTCACTTCCATGCTCACTTCCCTGTTTCTTATCACTGCTTTCAGGGAACCAGCAACCTTTCTTCCCTGTTGCACCCTTTCAAGCACTTCACCCTCTAAACTTCCATTCTTAATCATCACACTACCCAAGTACTTAAACGCACTCACATTTTCCATTTCCTCCTCATCCAGCCTCACTGTACATTCACTGACTTCACTTCTCTCGAAGACCTAACTTTACTCTTCCCTACATTCACCTTCAGATTCTGTTTCTTACACACTCTCCCACTCATTCACCAGGCCTTGCAGCTCCCCTTCATCTTCACTTAACAACACAGTATCATCTGCAAACAACAGTACAGGGAGTTTCCAAACACTGTCCTCTCTCACTAGGGCTGCTCCAACATCCACTAACCTACCTTGTATCTCTTTTATAACCCCATCCATGTACAGACTGAACAACCATGGAGACATGACACATCCTTGTTTCAATCCAAACAGAAAAATTCACTCAGTTCACTATCCACATGCACTGCAGCCTTAGCACCCTGATACATACTATTCACAGCCTTCAACAACTTCCCATCTACTCCATATATTCTTAATATTTTCCACAATATATACATATATTTTTTTTTACAGCTATCATGAGAAGAACGATACATATAATACCTTCGTGGGACATACAACATTTGTTAACTCTAAACAGATTCAATTTGTACTTACAATGTTGGGGTCAAAGTTTGGATTGTGCACAATCTGCCACAGTCCTTCATTGAAGCCTCTTCTCTTCTGCGGTTTGCCAAACCTCTCTAAGTTTTCTTTATATGGAAAAATGTCATCTGGTTTCAAGGTAGCTCTGAAAAAAACATCAATAATTATTGAACAATGCAAGTACACACTAACATCTGGTTTCACAATTAAATATATATATAAATAAATGGTGTGGACAGGATTAGGAAATGGGGGAAGCAAAACATAAAAGTGCAGATGAACAAATACAGTACAGTATACACAATTCAAAGGATGGTGGTGGTGGTGACTGTTATATGCATTAGTTACACATCATATTCAGCCACTTGTAACCTATAAAACTTGTCCTTGCAAATGAAATACTGTATAAATCAGAGAGCATAAAATCAAGATCTGTTCAGTATGACACGTCCGGAAATCTCTCTCTCTCTCTCTCTATCTATCTATGTATGTACTGCAAGACGCCTTAATCCCATTAGGATGGCAACAAACAAATTGCCTCCATGTTGCCTTGTCCCCCGCCATTTCATTGCCCTGCTCCCAGCTCACACACCCCACGTTCTCTCATACACCTCTCCACTCCATCCCTCCATCTCATCCTCGGCCTCCCCCTTCCTCTTCCCCCCCAACTCACTCACTTACACTCTCCTTGTCAGTTTCTCACATTGCATCCTCTCTAAATGGCCAAACCACCCCAATGTGTTTCTCCTAACACTTCCTATCACATCCACACCAAAATGCTCCTTCACTTCATCCTTCGTCAGTCTGTCTCTCCATGTGACTCCACATTTCAAATAACTCATTTCCACTGCTCTCACTCGACTTCTGTCCCTTCAACAAGATCTAAGCTTCACTTCCATATGTTAGCGTTGGTATCATAATACTGTCATGCAGTAGCTTTTTCACTTCCATGCTCACATCCCTGTTTCTTATCACTGCTTTCAAGGAACCAGCGACCTTTCTTCCCTGCTGTACCCTTTCAAGCACTTCACCCTCAAAACTTCCATCCTTACTCATCACACTTAAATGCACTCACATTTTCCATTTCCTCCTCATCCAACCTCACTGTACATTCACTGACTTCACTTCTCTGGAAGACCATAACTTTACTCTTCCCTACATTCACCTTTAGATTCCGTTTCTTACACACTCTCCCAGACTCATCCACCAAGCCTTGCAGCTCCCCTTTGTCTTCACTTAACAACACAGTATCATCTGCAAACAACAGTACAGGGAGTTTCCAAACACTATCCTCTCTCACTAGGGCTGCTCCAACATCCACTGCCCTACCTTGTATCTCTTTTATAACCCCATCCATATACAGATTGAACAACCATGGAGACATGACACATCCTTGTTTCAATCTGACCTTCAAATAGAAAAATTCATTCAGTTCACTATCCACATGCACCGCAGCCTTAGCACCCTCATGCAAACTCTTCACGGCCTTCAACAACTTCATATATTCTTAATACTTTCCACAATCCTTGTCTATCCACCCTCTCATATGCTTTCTCCAAATCCATGAAGGCCGCATACAACTTCTTTCCCTTCTCTAGAAACTTTTCCACTAAAGATTTATGAATGAATATCTGATTTACTTAAGCTCTTCCCTTCCTAAAACCTCCCTGTTCTTATCCAATTCCTCTGTTATTTCCTTAACTCTGTCCGGACAAACAATTTAAAAGACCAGAGGCAACAAGCAGTGAAGAGAAGGAATATGGAAAAAATTTCCACAGTTGAATAGTTGAGGACAATTAAAATTTAAACTACTGGTTAATTTACTTATGAATTAAAGCATGTCAGTTTGGGGTTATGAAAGTTTATAGAGTGCTGTAAGAATTTTCCATTACTAAGTATAACAGCAGCTCTGAATCTTACAATTAGCTATCCACTGTTTTATTATGACACACCAAAATGCAAAATGATCCCTGTGGGCAGAATGAGGATGAAATCTCATTGATGAATATCATTGTTTCACTTTTCTAGTTTATAAAGGCTCCAACATGCTTGCTTGTGTCAGCCTTGGTCATCTAATGGTGGCTCTCCATGCTGCTCAATCTCTGACAGCCTCCTTATTCAGTCCCATATCCATGAGGTCACACTCTATGACCTCACCCCAGGTCTTTTTCAGTCTGCCTCTCGCAACCCTACCCCCAACATTAACACTTCTCACTTTCTACACCCAATGATCATCCCCCATCCACTCCCCACATGCCTAAACCATCTCCCTCTCCTCATCACAACACCAATACACTCCAGTCCCATCCTTCCTCTTAACTCTTCCACCATAAACCTAGCCTCCCCAGGCATCACATTCAAAGATGCACTGCACATCCATCTGATCATTGTCATTTCTGTACATCTGAGTCTACAAACATCCTCTTTCTTTACTGCCAATGTCTCACTACCAAACAGCATTAAACTCCTAATATATGCCACATACAAGGATCCCTTAGCAACATAGGGTGAGTCTTCTCAATGTCAGGAGAGGCAACAGTTGCCTGAACTTCTTCCAACCACTCCTCACTCTAGCCACAAAGCTTACTTCAGTCCCTTCTCCAGCACATAACATGTCTCCCAAATAACAAAACTCTTCCACACACTCAAGACTCACCAGCAAGATCAATCCTTTCACACCTGAAAACCTCCACCTGCTCTCCCTGACACATCCCACACATGAAATCAGCATTATCTCACAGTCTACCTCTAATACCTATACATCTCTTATGCACCCACTTATCACACACACTGTACAAGATGGAATTACTTCCCACACCCTTGGGGCAAACCATATAAGGCCATGCTCCCTCTTCTTTAATAGAACTGCCATCAACCCTAGATACCATCACCTTCATTTTCTCTGCATTTACTCTCAAGCCCTTGTGCCCCATACCATCTCTTCAGTTCCAAAATCTCTTCTCCACCTCCCTTTCATTCTCTGCAGTCAAGAGCAAATCATCATTGTACAACTCTCATGGGAATTCATTTCTGAAATCACGTGAGAGGGCTTCAAGCACCATGATAGGCAACAAGGAGCTCAAGACTGACCCTTGATACACTCCAACATTCACAGAAAACTCATCACTCAAATCTCCATTCACTCTCACCTGGGTGTGTGCATCCACAGACATAGCCATACCCACTATAACCAGCCACTTCTCAATCCCAAGCTTTCTCATTGACCAGTTCACCACCTCCCTAGGGACTATGTCAAAGGCTTTCTCCAAATCAGCAAAAACAAAAGGCCTTCTCCAAATCAGCAAAGTAAAGATCCTTCCTTTCCTGTATATTTTTTCTGACCCCCCTTGTGGTGAGGGGGCCACAATCTGGCCACACTACGGGGTGGTGCTACCACTCTACGGTCAAGCTGTGTTGGGAAGAATTCTACCACCATATTCCCTGCATGTCGTAAAAGGTGACTAAAAGGGACTGGGTGAGGGGACTAGGGACCCCTTCCTCTGTATTTTTAGTTTCTACAATGGAACAGGGCATAGAAAGGGTGTCATCCTGTCTCGGCTACCCCACTTAGGGGAAAAAGCCAAGGTGTATCGACAGACTTTTCCTGAAGCTGTCAAACAATGAATATAGCATCAGTAGTCCATTTGCCTGGCATGAACCCACACTGCATCTCATCAATATTCACTTTTACCCATATCTTCCAGAACTCTCTCCATTACCTTCATTACCTGGGCCAAAAAATTTTATTCTCTACAATTTCCTCTCTCCAGTGTATCAACCTTCCCCCTGTACACATTTACAATCACACCCTCCAGCCAATCATCTGGGACAACACACTCATCAGTATCTAACTCCACTTCAATATCTCCTTAGGCCTTCAGCATTTCAGCAGTTAACCTAGACACACCTGCTGCTTTCCCCACCTGCATCCTCTCTATTGCCCTGATCATAGTAGCAGTATCAATCAAAGGCCAAGGACCAAACACTGGATCTACTGACTCCAACATTTCCTGCTCCAGTCACTCCTCATTCAGGAACTGGTTATAATGCTCTTTCCATGCATCCTTGATATCTTCACTGTTCACCATTACCTTTCCTTCATCATTCGTCACACACTGCTCACCTACGATATCCCTGTTTTCCCTTCTCATCTGATCTGCCACCTTAACTTGTGGGCTGCGGCTAGGCGTCACGCAAACATCCCCCGTGGTGCAGCAAAATGGCAATTTTGGTCACTCTTACAGATTTCCATGAACTGCATTGTGTAGCTACCCACAGATTTTATTTATTTTTTTAATCGGTGTAGTTTGGGAGAAATAATTGTCAAAAATTGCATTTCTGGAAAACTATGCTTTGAGAGAGAGAGAGAGAGAGAGAGAGAGAGAGAGAGAGAGAGAGAGAGAGAGTGTGTGTGTGTGTGTGTGTGTGTGTGTGTGTGTGTAATGCATATTTGGGTAGAAGAGACAGGCTGTAGGCAGGCTGTCACCAGGCTCCCCTCTTGCCACGTGGGTTGCCAGCTCACTCCGCACGCTACAATACGAACTTAGGGAGCTACTTTTACGTCCGTTATTTACCATCCTACTTCTGTTTCATTACTGTACCTCCTATTGACCTCATATTAGATTTTATGTTATTCTAAACAATTCTGACCCACAATTGCCCTTCCTGGGGTGATAATATTGCGGAAAATGCTTACGAAGTGCGTACGTTGCTGGTGCAACTTGGCAACTGGGCTCAACATAGGGGGGTGGGAATAAGAGCTACCAGTTACCCTAATATCCCACAAATTATTCACGCCGATCCTTCTAGAACTTATACAGTGTGCTGTTAAAAATCTTGCTCATAAGAGGTACATCACAGCTTTCCGAGGCACCCTTGCAGTCTACGGGTTAAATGTCATATTCTTGAACAATATTTAGGTTATCCAGTAAAAGTTTCTGAGACTCAGATTTTGCCCTGTATACCAGTTTCCTTGCCCTATGCATGGCAAACAAGTATTCCTCTTTGTTACCACCCCTTTTCTACTGGAAAAGCATTCTTTTCTTCTTCGTTGCAGCTTCTACACCCTCATCCCATCATCAAGTTACTTTATGTCTTGGAGGCCTCTTGTCCATCTACACACTGTCTCAGTAACTCTCAGGAGATTGTTCTTGAGAGCTCTGTACTGTTCATTAACACTGTTCTGCCACCACTCTACTAATCTCGCTAAAGAAGGCATCCCTTACTGCTTGTTTTTCCAATTTCCATACTTTCCTCCTGGGTGTAGGTGCATTAGTCCTCTTCTTCACCATCTGTTCCTTAAGCACCAAGTCACATATCAATAGTTTTTGCTGCTGCACACACTGTTCACTGCCTATAACTTTAACATCCATCACCAACCTCCTATCAGACCTCCTGACCAGGGAAGAGTCTATCTGGCTACTATTTCCCCTAGACTCATATGTAATCAACCTACTCTCTCCTTTCCTAGAATGCATGTAGCACACAATCACGTTCATTGCCTCCCCAAACTAAAGTTCCTTTCCCCCATCCTCATTTCTCGTAACATATGGACATCCCCCATGTACACGTACCCCTTCACATCCTTGTGCTACTTCACCTATGTGACCATTTACATACCCTCCCAGAACTGCAATCTCATCATCCCCCATACCACTTACAACAAGTATTAAGTCATCCAAGAATCTATATTTTTCTACATCATCCAAGCCAACCTGTGGAGCATACACCGATATAAATGAAAACGAGGGTCTACTGAACAAAATTTTCACTACTATAACTCTTTCAATATAATCATTGCTCAATATAGTAAGTCCTCATTGTAAGACGCTTTTCTAAAGTTAATTTCTGCATATGATAAGAGATAATTAATGGAAAATATTGACCCTTAAAACAGTATTGGTACAAATGGCCACAGTTCCGAGTGTGACAAGGGCTGCAGAACTTTGAATGATGTGTTATTTTATATGCTGGGAATTCAACATAAAGGAACTGGAATAAACTCAATTGTGGACTGGCTCCAAGCCCAGTAGGAGTAAATTACTTACTACTACTGCATGTCTGACCATATTCTTGTTTTATAGATTCTCTCTCTTTCTCTTACATGCATGCATGCAAGTGCACACACACACACACACACACACACTCTACTATTAACCCTCTATTAACTGCTGCATAGAGAAGGTATGTGCAAAGAGCTGAAATGATGTACAAAGATGGGGGGGGGGCAGCTGCCCAAAACTGACTGTAAAAGGAAATGGGAGGAGAATGTGTTCACATACATTGCATGAAGACAATGTATTGACACCATCCTACTGGATTTAAGTCCTTTCAATTATAAGATAAATAATGTATTATTTTACAAAAATTTTAACATACATGTATTCTCACAGTCAGATCAATTTTACTGGTGGGCTTATTTACATCTTTGGTAGGTTATTGTTTGGGCATGCGAAGCATGAACTGATGTATCCAATCAAACACCTTGTATTTGGGACTCCTTATCATGCTTATGACAAACAATGGCCATGATGATATGCCTCTGAATACAGATATACCTGATGTCAGGCATTATGCATTAATTTAAGCTGCAAGTCTCAACCCAGTGATTTGAATTGTTTTGGAAACTGACTGAGCACCCACATCACCCATGTAATACATGATGCAGCAAAAGTCCTCCAATCTGACCACTAACAATCTGAATATCCCAATACTCCGAGTTTGTCAAGGCAAATTTTTTTGGATTTTTCTGAGCTTTTTTCAAATTTTTCAGGGCTTCATGTATGGATTTATCTGGCTTGGACTTGTTCATGGACTTGGATGTAACTGCCTGCAACTATTCATCTATACTTCCATGCATTTCCGATAAGTAAAGCAATAACCCATATCATTGTAAGAGTTTATTTATTGATCATGCACATATTTTTTCAAAGGTCCCTCCTAACAGTCCGAAAAAAACAATAGTCTGAGAGACCCTTGGTCTCCTGTTGTTCAGATTACAGGACTTTTACTGTATTAGGATCAATACTGCACAGTGACAGCACTCAGGGAAATCTGTGGATCTGGTCTCAAATGCAGACATACTCCTTCATTACTGAGTATGATTTTAAAGAAAGGTTTAATGAATTTACAGTAACAATTTCTTCATGAACATCAGATTGACCTTATCTTAACCTACAATACTCTTATTATTGTAGCCTGGTAACAATATCAGTTTTATGTCAGTACTGTCATGATGTGGAGATCCGATGATGCACCTGGAACTAAATATATGTAACTAGTGTAGCCATTACAATATTACCATAAAAATTTTGTTTTGGCCCACTACTACAGACATTAGATATTGTAAGAGTGATTTGACTGCTTCATCAGTTTCCATAACGCACCTATGGTTGTGAGGTTTTAATTACTATAGCATAAATCTATGCATAATAACTCACATGAAGATATATTTCATCACAGCTGATGATTTGAAATATACTTAAATTATGAATTTTAATTACATGGTCGTATATATGTGGGACTGCTTCATTCGCCAGAGTCATAAATCACCTGCGTTGTGAACAAACACAGGAGTGCCACATCTTTCTAAACACTCCAACACCTGCTGAATGCAAAAAGGCAGCCAACTGTACTTATAAAGCTAAGTAGCCAGATTCCACCTACATACAGTACCAGCTGTATGGAAAATGCTGTGACAGTTGGATCACATCTCTGACTTATAAAGAAGACTACCTATTACAATACTTTACTGGAACAAGGTTATGGTGCTGGAGAAGGAACTCATACAAAATAACTGGCCTGCTCCCCTGCCTGGTTATATGAATGTCCCTCAAATCTTCCCTATCCTCCAAAAGAATGATGGTAGACTATACAAAAAGGCAACTTCAGTTTGCAGTCTACTACAGAGGAGCCTGGGGCCACAGAAACAACAATGGCATCCTGTAATGCAAATCAGTACAGACACAGAAAACTGAAGTTGCCCTAAACTTCAACTTCCAATCAGTGCAATTTCACAGTAAGCCTCAGTATTTCACATACAGTATGTACACTCAACCCTCGGCTATCACTCCCAATTGGTCCCGCTGTGGCTGCGCTATAGCTGAAACCGTGATAGCCGAATTGAAGAACTTATGGTAATAATTCTAACTGGTTCCATGACCACAATATTTACCCCTAAGATACATTTTTGTACCACATATTAACATATAGTAGTCCAAAAATGAGCATGTTTTATGCGATCATGATTCTTATAAATACCCCTCACAGCTGATTCACTGATGTTATATTTCTTCCCCACACTTCACTTGGTCTCACCATTGTCTATAAGTTTCACATTTCCAGTTTATCTGCATAACTTAGGTTCTTCCTTTTCTTTATTTCCCTGCCAGGTGCCGCAGCATTATGTTGGGTGATGATAGGGGGACAGGCAGGGGGTACACTGGCCATGGTCATATCATAAAAAAGGTTATTGTTCTCGCTGTCACTGATCACGGTCTGAGAGTGCACACTTAAATGTTTGGCGGGCAGGAGACTTGGTCAGGCGGCCAATCAGGCTCGGCGGCACTGACATCACACGACCAATCACGGAGTGAAGCTTTTGTTGGCTGGGCGGAGCACCGAAGCCCGGCCTTTTTGAAATTTTCGAACATTTCTGGTGCGCGATAGCAGGCACGTAGTGCGTGATAAAGGTATTTGGGTAGTTTTTTATATGGGTGTGATAGTGAGATACGCTATAGTGGAACCCATGATAGCTGAGGGTTGAGTGTAAATTACAAAAAATATATGCAAACAGACCCAAATAATTCCTTAACTAGAATATTCTTGTTATCTCAGATGATTTTATTCAGCTTTGGGATGACTTTCAGCTGGAGGGGTTAAATATAGTGTCTAATACTGTACCTTATTTTTTTTTATTAAGGAGTTCTACTTAAAGCAAGTAATATCACCTGGTAGGAAAAAAAAAAAAAAGGATTCACCATGTTGAGATTACATATTACTGATTCTGTGCATGCAAGGTAGGAATATGGA
This sequence comes from Coenobita brevimanus, assembly GCF_032717465.1. Lineage (NCBI taxonomy): Eukaryota > Metazoa > Arthropoda > Malacostraca > Decapoda > Coenobitidae > Coenobita > Coenobita brevimanus. Next base: position 1,477,256 of record NC_137058.1, read on the forward strand.
ATGCTGTAACCAGACAATTTTATATGACTGGGGTCATGCCTGTCATACTGAAGGGGTTTATTAACACAATGATGCAGGACAAGGGCATCTTCATGTGGTCACAATGACATAACCAGACAGCTCCACTAACTGGTTACACACATGTCCCTCAACTTCCTCCCAATCACCCAGAAGGAGGAAGGTGGACTGCAGGAGAGAGATCCCACTGGGTTCACATTCATATAAACTACGGTAGTGGCTACAACTACTACTGCACTAAAGTAATATCTAACTCAACCTATTTGAAGTTTCCCCTAAACAGAATAAACTTGTCAGGAAGCAAGAAGGAAAGAAATACACCACCAGAAGTAGGGACATAACCATCTTATATTGTCTGTGGTTATCGCACACACTGCCTGGACTACAGGACATAGTGTCGGCAAGCCACAGTTACTTTATGCTCTTGCGGTAAAAGTATCAAAATCTACTCAATACTTTTTCAACAATGAGCAGAGGGCTTTATAATTATAAAATTGGTCCTAATACTTAATTCCTGATATATAATAAACTTTTAAGTTATATTTTTGGTTCCTTACTAAGAAAGCTATCTGTCAGGGTTAGTGTATCTAACAAGCAGGGGTTATAAATTGTGAGGCTTTATTATTGTTACAAGGTATTACTTACTAATACAGTAACTGCTGCAACAAAAATAATCAAATGAATAAGTCATATGTAATATCAGTGTGAGCTCCAGACTAAGTTGTTGCTTTTGTTGATCAACCTGTTTATCTGGCTGAGCATACCCATCAACCATGGGCAGGCAACTGCCCCTGTAGGGCTGTTCCATGTAGTGAGCTAATCTTCTCTTGTGGTTGACAGCGCTCTGTTATGGCAGGGCACGAAGACAAGTCTAGAAGTTTGGTTCATGGATGGATGCCACATTTGCATCTCTCCGCTCAGTTACAAGGGGTACCATAGTAGGCTCCATTTCACCCTGTGAGTAGGTTATATGGGTACCACCCAGCACTAAAAATGGTTTCCTAGGGTGCAGAAAACCATTAGGCTTGTCACTCAGTGCATAGCCATCTAAGGTGGAAAAGGTAATAAAAAATGACAGGATGGAATGGGAGAACTAGAAAGAGGAGGGTAGACACAGAAACAGAATGGTAAAAGTGAATGCAGAAGTGGGCAGCACTGCATCAAGTGAGTGGATGATGGTCACCACCACCTACCAGACTAAGTAAATTCTGGACAAATTAGAGCTTACTTTATATCTGAGAGTTATTGAGTGTGGGGTAGGTGAAGGCACCAAACATCCACTCACTCAGTGCTGTGACACTACACTGAGTGACAAGTTTGATGGTTTCCTGTGACCCAGGACACCATTTGCAACACTGGGCGGTAACCATATAACCAAATAATGGGATGATGTGGAGCCCACTATGGTGCTCCTTGTTAACTGCATGGAGACACACAAATGCAGCCTCCATCTAGGAACCTAACTTCCGCACTCTTCCCCACACCTTGCTGTGGTGAGGCATTGTTTGCCACAAGGGAACACCAGTTTATTGCACGGAACAGCTCCACAGGGGTGATCATTTTCCTGTAGTTGATGGGTCTGCTTGGCTAGACAGACCAGGGTTGATATACTGCTATTATCATACTACTGAGAGAACAACACTTGATAATACTTATGAAGCTACAAGTATTTATGAGGCCTTGAGAAGGGATCTCAGGGTTAGGGGGGCTTGGCAGGAGGAACAGCAGCCTCAAGAATAAAAGGATGCCCTATCGATGCACCAAATATTGCATTTCAAAACACTGTACACTTTATGTGCACCAGACTCTGTAGGAAGGTATCATGGTCCGAGAGTGATGCATTTAGCTGGGAGGGCTAACAGGCAATGCATCGTTCACGCAGCATTGTGGAGGAGAGGGTAAGGGTAGGAGGCGAGAATAACAGTACTGTTGTTCACTATGTCTGGGTGAACAAGATTTATGGTAATATGAAACAAGAGCAAATACAAAAACAACAATGGTACTCACACCTCCTACCACTATCCTACCCTCCACAGTCGGCTCTGAGAACACTGCTGCACTGCCAATTCACCTTCCCAACCCAAACAACCACTTTCAGGTTCATGTACTTTCATATGAAGCCACGTGTACAAGGTAAGAAATAATCATAAAGCTGCAATATTATTATTAGTATTAGTGGTAACCATATAACTTACAAATGGATGCGTGGCGGCCTAATGAGTCAAGGAGCTTCAACAGAATGGTTAGGGCTTTCAGTCCACATAATGCCACTGAGTGACTAATCACCCTTACCTCCAATATATTGATAGTGTGGCCTAGCTCCAGGCTTCTAAGCTCCTGACTGGGCAAAACATGATAAAGATGACAGATGAACAGCTAAAAAAACTTACGTTTCGTAGGTTCCATAAAATAATACAGGATATTTCTTCAAGGGCTTGCCAGAAGGATCTGGTTCATGCTGTTCAACCTGAAAACAAACAATCAGTATTAGGCAGGAGGGGTGATTACTACTGTTCCTGAGAGGTACTACCATAGGAATGTCTGGGGCCAAAATTTACAAGTAAAATCTGATCTGAGATGACGGTCCTAGAGTAAGGATTCATAACTCTTCCACACGGCTACAATCTATTCCCAGGCTGGAGTAATTATTCTTGGATGACAGCTTGTCTAGATGGAAAACATCACATTCAAACCCAAGGCCCTAGGCAGGAGTTGGCAATGGTAAGGGCATTTATTCATCTGATACAATTACAAGACTCCATCATGCTTGCACGTGCTGGCCTTCGTCACCTAATGGCTGCTCTCCATGCTGTTCGATCTCTGGCAGCTTCCCTATCGAGCCCCTTATCCCTGAGGTCACACTCTATGACTATATCCCAGATTTTTTTGGTCTGTCTCTTGCAGCCTTACCCCCAGTGTTCACAATTCTCACCTTCCACACCCAACTGCCATCCTGCATCCTCTCAACATGCATATACAGTCATGACTTGATATATTATGATGGGGTTCTGTCAAGTGAAAACCCACTGCTTAACAAATTATTGTGTAATGTGGTCGATATAACATGGGTTCAGTGGGGATAGAGAGGAGGACCTATGACCATACAACCTAAAATCTAAAAATCCTAGCTACCCTTTCAGGCTTGCCCTAAGCACCACTCAGTAGCACCATGCTTCCCACTAGGGGTAGCATCCTTGCCAGGCATGACTTCCAAGTCATAAATTTCAGTATTTCACACATAAAAAGTTATCACTTCACTTAAAATTGCAGGCAGTGCCATTTGTTACGCACTTGCACAGTTATCTGGCATTAGTAATGGTGTTTCAATGGCCTTTTACTCATTACAACAGAATGAGAGGCAATCACACCAAATGTAAACAATGGGCAGTCACTCTGCCTCAATCAGCTGACTGGGCAGCATCATTCTAGCAAATCTACGTGCATTTCATTATCGTTTTTCCAAAAATGGGTCTAACTCTTTGTTCATCATTATAGTGATCTGTCACACAGCAAGCAACCATATGAGGACTGTATATGGCCAATAAAAAACTTGGCTCAGCCACTATACTTGACAGTGGTACAACTGTATTACCGCACTGGCGCTACATAGATCTCAGTATCGCTCTTAACTGCCATCAACAAGTGAAAAAGGGCTTACACAAGTATGAACAGCCAAGGCATTCAGATATATAAATGTGTACATACCAACTTTTCATCTACCTGTATAGAATTCTTGCATACAATGTTTAGTCAATAATAAGTCTTATGTTGGTTTGCATTTTTTGTCTTTTTTGCTGTCAACCTCTTTGTTCTGATGACAGGTTCAGTCTGTGCTGGACAGAGCAGCAATGCTTACTGGTATCCTTGGCCTCCCCCCAAGAACCCCAACTACCTAATTTTTAACCAAGTTGCATTAGCTGGCAGTAAAGATTACAATGGAATTTAAATTGTGTCTTATTACTTATGAGGTTCTAACCTTTGGTTCCTTTCATATGTTTCAGTATCATAGGGTAGATGCCATCATCACCTGGTGATTTTTCCAGTTTTAGGTCTTGCAGTTTCTTAAGCACTGCCCTGGTTGATGCATCAACTTCCTCTAATAGTTTAATTCCAGAAAATCTCTGCCTTTGGTTTATGACATTAACCATGAATTCCTCTGTAAAAGCAGTGGACTCCCTACGTGTCAACAAGTGGGTTGGTGGAGGGTTAGTGCCCCTCCCCGTAAAACAAATAACTCAAAGTCAAATGGCCACCCCTTACGGGATTATGGCGTCTGGCAATGGATAGATAGAAAAACAGTGGAACAGTATGGTACTTACTGAGAATATGTGCCATCAGTTCATCATCTGGTACCAAGTCACCATTTTTACCTTCCCATACAGTCATCCTGCTCCCTAAATAGTTACCTATAAAATGCCTTAGGATCAGTGCTTACTCTCTAAGCTGTTTTCCCTTCATATCTTCTTTTAGCCTGTCATATTTCCCTTCTAGTTCTGTTCATTGCCTGTTTGTACCTTTGGTAGTCTTGTTGGTACTTGGTTTCCTAATACTGATTTCACCATCTGATGTTGTTCCTTCTGGCTATGTATATCCGTCTGCTCCACCACAGGCCTTCCTATTTCCTTCATGGCGTGTCTTCACAGGCATGATAGTTTGATTATCTTAAATCAGTCTTAAACACTGTCCACATGTCAGAGGCTGTTAGGTCTCTTAAACACTGTCCACATTTCAGAGACTGTTCTGTCAGATTACAGGTGTCCTCCATTCATAAAAAATCCGTAACAGTTGAAGTTTAGGGGGATAAACTCCAGGAAAGCGAGTTCCAGACAGAAGCAGTTTGGGGAATAAAAGAAGTCTGATAGGCAGAAGTTCTTGCAATATGGCTGTGTGACATTCCAGTCATGAGCACTATCAGATGCCCGTGTAGCATGAGGGAAGGCATGGTGTGGTGGCACAACAGACATAACTTCATCTGAGCATTTGCAATAAAAGTAACTATACATAAAAAAAAAATGCAAGGAAGGCAACATTCCTTCTTACTTGTGGGGGAGGTTGGGTAGTTTATCTGTATTAGCAAGGTTATTAATAATTCCAACAGCTTTGTTCCGAATTGTGCCCAGTTGTTTTAGTGCAACCTCCCCACATCCACTTCACAAGGGTGAGCAATATTCCAGCTGAGAGCACACATCTATCTATCTATCTATCTATCTATAGCCCGACGCCCTAATCCCGCAAAGGGTGGCCGCAGACAAAACGCCTCCAAGTCACTCTGTCACCTACCATTTGACTCCCCTCCCCCCAACTCACCCCCCCCTCCCTCATATACCTCTCAACTCCATCCCTCCACCTCATCCTCGGTCTACCCCTCCCTCTCCCTCCCTCCACCTCACCTACATACACCCTCTTAGTCAGTCTTTCATTCTCCATCCTCTCCACATGTCCAAACCACCTCAGTGTATTTCTCCTAATCTTTTCAACCACATCCACATCTACCCCACAACGTTCCTTCACTTCTTCATTCGTCAACCTGTCCCTCCATGTCACTCCACATGCTCCTCTCACGTAACTCATTTCCACTGCTCTCACTCTTGACTTGTTCCCCTCTTGCAAGGTCCACGCCTCGCTTCCATACGTCAGGGTAGGGATCACAATACCATCATGCAGTGACTTCTTAACTTCCATACTCACCTCCCTATTTCTCATCACTGCTTTCAGTGTGCCAACAACCTTCCTTCCCTGCTGTACCCTTTCACGTACTTCATCCCCCAAAGTTCCATCCTTACTCATCACACTACCCAAGTACTTGAATGCACTCACATTCTCCATATCCTCACCACACATGACTTTTATAAATTATAGCCAACTGCTCCTCAGTGAAGAAGTTACGGACTCTGTACAATAATCCAAGTTTCTTTGAGGAGGCTATAGCAAGTGATCTGACATGAGAGGTCCAGCTGAGGGCACTGTTAAGTGAAACACCGAGAATTTCAATACTTTTGGAGATGGGAATGTTAGTAGCATTGATGGTAATATACAAACCTGGCAATACCTGTCTATTAGTAAACTGTATACGGTATATTTGGTTTTACTAGCATTAAATGAGAAAAGGTTATTTTGTTCCCATTCAGTGATCTTAGATAATTCTTGATTTAGGGAGATGGCTGCACTGAGTTGAGAGTTAGAAATACCCGGTATTAAACTCTGTGAATGATCCGTGAAGTGTTGAGTCATCTGCATATGAATGGATGGGATTGTGGGTGACAGATAAGAGATCATGGCTGAAAATTATTGTGGCTGAAAGAAATTATGGCGGAAGTTGTGATAATGTCTGGAGAAAAATTCCAATTTCAAGAGTCTCAATGGATTATTATAAGGTAATTAAGGCACTTACAACTACAGTACAGTATTTCCCAGTAATAACTCCTTAAGGATGAGTACTGCATCCTTTGCCTCTGGTAGTTAGTTCTCATTTGACTGAATCGGTAAGCTGCAGTTATTTCACTTCATGGTGTAATGAAAATTCATTATCATGATTCTAACAGTGACACACTGGCATATTTTCCTTTGTTACAGTAATCTCTTTAATATCCAGACGCCCAATAACCGGAATCCCCAGTGTCCAGACATTTTGGGCCTGGGCCTTTGGCCGTCCCCCCCAAAAAAGACATTTTTCAACCATACTTTAAACTTGGAGCGTGGCGCCGAACAGCTGTGTTTACGCACGACCCCTTTCTTCCTCCTCTCCCAGGCCTCCCCAGTTACCACCTAACTACCATCCTGACTAGACACTCATCGCAATGGATGCTGCACGTGCTCGTTTTGTGAATAAACAGTGAAGGCGGTGGCTTAATCGGTAGAATAAACAGGGGAGGCGGTGGCTTAATCGGTAGAGAGGTGGCCTGCAGTCCCACCGGACCCAGGTTCGAATCCCGGCTGGGGCAGGGAACAGTTTAAGGATTTGAATTTCATTAAATCAGGCTTTACTGATCTACCAGAAGACCCACCGACATGTCGTAAAAATACCCCCGCTAATACCAATACACCAGTCCTGTATGAGACAGCCCTAGCATGTATTCAATATGGATGGTGGGTGTTAGCGCCGAAGTGGTGACATGTAGAGGTGTATGATATGTAGGAGGACTGCTGGGCCTTGATAGCAGGCTGTTAAGCCTATGCCCAGAGTCGGACAAATAAAAAAAAAAAAAAAAAAAAAAAAAAAAAACTGCAATATCTCGCTACTAGACCACATGGGAATTTACAGTGTTGTGAAATGTTAAGAAATTAGAATTCAGAGTGCAAAGGATGATATGCTGAGTGCAAACTGGCAGCTGAAACTGGCAAGGTGCAAGTAAGAGCAGAATGTGCAGTGTTAAGCAATTATAACTCACAATGCAAAGGATTAAGTGCAGCACAACACTGGATTACTGTATATGCTTCAAGAGCATTTTCACCACTACCAAAGCGGGTTAATCTTCATAAAGGCCACGGACATCTCATAAGTACCCTGAATATTACTAAATATTTTCCAAAGCTACTCATTAATCCCTTATTATCTTGTTCCTTTTCATTTACTTCACGCTCTCTGTCCCTAATTTGTGTGAATAGGGTCTTAAAAAGGTGCTATGCATGTCCAGTAGGGAATTATGTAGGTGGTTTTCTAAGTTAGGCTGGGTTAGGGTCCACAAGTACCACTCCAGGAGGCAGGGTCCCAGTATCCAGACGATCCCACTTCCCGGACATGCCTTGGACTGTATTACGTCGGATATTGGAGAGATTACTGTATACAGAAACAGCTAATGCGTACACTAATAACGATGATATTTATAGCTATGTTGATTTATTACCAGCATCTTTCGGTTTATATAATTCAGCTGATTCTGCCATGACTCTGTCCACTCCATCCTCCAGCCAACAGCAGCACATTAGGGATGGAACTGGTCTAAAATCTATTCTCATGTGCACCAAGTTGGTCTAGAAACTATGACCAGTCTTGATTGGTCGAAAATGGTCTCACAAAAATGCAGCTATTAGCTAGTTAAGGGGCCGTAGTTACGTTGGGTTAGCTCCCACTTAGGCTAGGTAAGGTAGTTCAGGTTAGGCTAAGTGCTAGGTTTGAACAATTTGATAAATGAAAAATAAAAACAAGAATAACCCTGACTGTCTGAAACTGCAATTTTACCCAATGATGTCACAGGGATCTTAGTCAACCATGTAGGAGTTAGCTTAATGGTACAGGAAATGCACTCTCAAAGTGCTCAAAAATAACTTTCATGCATGATTCCAGGCAAATATTACTCTTAAAATATGCTCAACACAATTAAATCCAATACAGTATGTAAAACAGGAAAAACTAGTGACTTTAATCCTAACAATAATACAAATACACCTGGGTTTGTTGCTCAAAAAATAAAAATTCACTTGAAATAGTTTTGGTTCAGGAAGTAAAATAATGTCCAACTGATCAAGCCAAATACTCACCCTTGCCGGCCAGTGTGGGTAGCCTTTCACCTTAGCAAATACTGCGTCGCCTGGCTTAAATATGTCAGTCTTAGGCATGGTGGTGGTTGGGATCCCACGGGTACTGGCGCCAACTCCTTCTCCTTATTTTTTTCCCTCTTAATTGAATTTGTCCTTCACCACGAGTGTCTGTTTTAGTGTGATATCTCGTTCAGATCATCACACAAGTCTCAGGCTGATAAAACCACACTTAAAACGCTAGAAATTGGTTGGTCTACAGAGAGCACACTTGGCGGGGACTAGTCGCCATAATCGTAAACAACTTCATAAAACTGACGACCAACATGCGCTGGAAAATTGTAATATCAAATTTAGAGAAAATTTTCGTCTAATTTCTTCAGTATTTCATCACTTTCATTTTACAAATTTGAATAAAACTTTTGAATTTAGTAAGTGATATATTACTGTACATCTCTTTATCGGGAAAGCCATTAGTGTCGCTCGACTTTTCAGTATGCTTCGTAGGTTATTTCTCTTTTGCTCAATAGCAAGAGAATTATATACTGATTCAGTGAACTTAAAGTCATATTTGAAAATTACTTCTGCATAATCACTGACTCATCTGAGTTTCATGAACCCTCAAAAAATCTGGAGAAAACAATCCTCTTTTAGCCTGTTATATTGTGTGACCCGCGTGATGCGTTATAATGTGACTTTACATGTGTATTGTTGGTTTTATGAGTGTTGTATACATGAATTCTCGGTATTAATGAAGTACGGCGTGACTGTGTGTGGAGTGCGCATGCGCGGGTGTCCTGCCAGCCACAGTGATAATATACACAGCCCCTTCACTCCTTCTCCTATTTTACACTTGCTTTAACAATGTGCGAACCACAGAGTGCGTTGCTACTTCGGAAACAATTGGCAGGTAAATTCTACATAAGAGTACTCAGATAAAGTTTACCCAATTGGGCAGGAATATGCCATAAAATTACAATATAAGTTATGTCCTTCACGCAGACGATGGTTTGCGTGTGTGAGGAATACGAAACACAAAGCATGTGTTGGTTTATAGCTTGTATATAACGCATTTACATTGATAAGAATCCTTAATGAATAGCTTAGGGCTGGAAAATTTAGTTATATAATATTATAAATGTCCTTCGGTGGTCATAGTCCCATAGCCTTTGTGCAAACTAGGCAGGAAACTCAGGGTCAAGGGAGAGGGGCCAGTTTGGCATTTATATATATGTAACAATATTCTTTATGGATTCCAGGCTAAGTCATGCTCATGAGACGGAAAGTGTTAGTTTTAATGTTACCTGGACAGTGTGGGAAGGATATCAGGCCTCTTTTGTAACCTTATTTCTACACAAGAAACATCTCATTGCCCAACTTTGGAGAACAAAGCCAAGAGTTAATGTCATTTAAATTTTTTTTGCTTCTGTTATCAAATGTTATACTTGCCTATATATGGAAACTTTAGGTATAGTGTTTTAAGTGGAACTAGTTTTTATCTTTATTGTAATTGATTACCTGGGGTTAATCACATCAGGAATGACAGTAGTACTTTTCAGGTTGGAGTAAATTAGCCATCTGTCCATATTGGTTTCTGAACTGTGACAGAGATTAACATGAGAATATGATGTTAAGCAAGTAGGTGTGGTATGGACAGACTGTAGAGTCATAGTGTCGTCATGTTCTTCTATTGGGATGTGAGGAATTAAACTGCAAAAGAGTGAAAATCTCAACCAAATAATACCAAATGAACTGTAGAATTTTTCCTGGGGAAATATTCAACAGTACTTCATATTTGGCTCTAATACTTCCACATGTACGGTACTAATTTGCTAAGATTTACAGTTATTGTAACCGTTGCATGAACCAAACAGTTTTGATACTGTGGATTCCCTCTCCATCCTTTTTGTGTTTGTGTGTGTGTGTATTTACCAAGTTGTGATGTATTTAGAGAAAATGAGTTACACTCGTGGGGTCCCGTCTCTGTTTCTTGATAAGTCAAATTTTGCTTTGAACCTGTTTAAGATTTTAGACTGGACAGTCTCTTTGTCCAGGCTATTCCACAGATCTGTGCATCCACTGTATATGGAAAACACCGTTTCTTGATGTCCTTTAAGCTGCTTTGGTTTTTCAGTTTCATTCCATGTCCTCTTGTTAGTCTCCCATCCCATGCAAACAGATCTGTCAGTTTTTTCTACTCTCATCCTGGCTCTGAACATTGCAATCATGTCACCCCTCTCTCTCTCTCTCTCTCTCCTTCTAAGGAAGGCAGGTCTAGTTTTTTCATCCTTTCCCTATACGACATCTGCCAGTCTCTCTCTCTCTCTCTCTCTCTCTCTCTCTCTCTTTCTAAGGAAGGCAGGTCTAGTTTTTTCATCCTTTCCCTGTATGACATCTGCCAGTCTCTCTCTCTCTCTCCTTTCTTCTGAGGAAGGCAGGTCTAGTTTTTTCATCCTTTCCCTGTACGACATCTGCCAGTCTCTCTCTCTCTCTCTCTCTCTCTCTCTCTCTCTCTTTTCTTCTAAGGAAGGCAGGTCTAGTTTTTTCATCCTTTCCCTGTATGACATCTGCCAGTCTCTCTCTCTCTCTCTCTCTCTCTCTCTCTCTCTCTCTCTCTCTCTCTCTCTCCTTCTTCTTCTTCTTCTAAGGAAGGCAGGTCTAGTTTTTTCATCCTTTCCCTGTACGACATCTGCCAGGCTAGGGACCATCTTGGTTGCAGTTCTTTGTAGTCTTTCGATCTTGTTTATATCTTTCTTTTTATGTGGGGCTCTCTTTGTATGTGGGGACCACATTACTGCTGCCTATTCCAACTTTGGGTGGATCATGGCCACTATCGATTTTTTTATCATCTCTGCATCCATGTAATGAAACACTACTCTTATGTTAGTCGAGAGATTGTGTTTTTCATTCATTCATTGCCAGACGCCATGTATCCCAAACGGGGTGGTCAAGGGCTTAGAGTTAATTGTTTTACAGGGAGGGGCACTAATCCTCCACGTTTTTAAGGTGACAAATTATCCTGGACCAGCACTCCCAAGTCCTTCTCTTCTCTCACTTTTGTGATTGGTTCATTACCCATCATATAATTCAGTGATGGTCTCTTGGTACTTTTACTCATTTCCAATATTTTACATTTTTTGCATTGAATTTCATTTCCACTTCCACCTGCAGTCATTCAGTCATGGATCCTATCCAGGTCCTCCTGCAGCATTTTACAGTCTTCTACTCTCCTCATGATCTTTGCATTGTCAGCAAACAGCCTTGCATAGCTGTTCATTCCATCTACCATATTGTTTATGTAAATCAGGAACCTTATTTTTTTATCACGGGAAGGGGCACTAACCCTCTGGCAACCCACATATTGACACGTAGAGAACTCATATGGGTTGCATATATACTGTATATGGTTATCACACAGTGATGTAAATGGTTTCCTGGCATACAGGAAATCGTTAGGCTTATCACTGAATGTAAAGCCACCTGAAATGGAAAGAAGAGTAATAAAGAGTGATGGGAAAGTTGGGAGAAATAGACAGGAGGGCATACACAGAATAAGAATGATAAAGGTGAAAGAAGAAGTGGACAACACATCAAATTAGTGGATGATAGTCACCACTACTGTACATAACAAAAATGGTACCTTACATGATGTTGGAATCTTTCATGTGAAGACAGACTAAAAAGACTAAACTTGCACTTACTAGAATGATGTAGAGTAAGGGGAGACATGTATGGGGTGTTTAAGTGGATGAAGGGAATAAAGAAGGGCAGTATTAGCAAGGTACTGTTACTTAAAGTGAACTTACCGGATAGAACTAGAAGCTGTGGTTTTAAACTCAATAAATTCCACTTTAGTAAAGAAATAGGTAGAAAACAGTTTGGCAGTAGAGTACTAGACAAATGGAATAAGCTGCTTAGTGAACTTAGTGAAATACTATAGTTGCTGCCTCATCCATTGAGAGTTTCAAGCATAGGCTAGATATGCATATGACAAGTAAAGGCTGGATATAAAAAACATCTAATAACCAGTACTAATTTGTTCTTTTTCCTTTTCAGGTTACACTATGAAAGCCCTTCTACCTTTCACACTTTCCTATAAAATGTCCACGACAGTTTTTCTATACTGCGTGGTCATCCATCTCAGTTTTTCCTGCCAGTTTTGGATGGAGGGTGTAGTGGCGTAGGGAGAGCCTTCTTTACTGTCTTTGTCTTATTGTAGTAGTTTAGTTACTCTTGTGGGAGTTGCCAGGCATGGGCTAACATATGTATACAAAATTCTCTTGACCATCCATCCATCATCCAATCCTGTGTCGCCCCATGGGGAGTGTAGGAACCCGAGGGTAGGCAAGTTGGTCTTGACATTTAAGTTGACCCTTTTGTTAAATGTACATTTTAGTTTAAGCAGCAGAAGACCTTACCATTTCAATTCGTATTACTCCAGTTTGTTTTCTGTATTTTTTTCTATTTTAATGGTGGAAAACAGTTATTTTACATTGTTTTTTTTTTTTTTCCCTTGCTGGTATCATCATGTTCCTTATGCCTCACCAGCGTTTCTGCTGACGAACTTAACAAAAATTTACTTGATTCTTGGTTAAACTAGATTAGGTTAAATAACTAAGTTCGGTTAGGTTAACCCATTCCATGCCAGACCCTTCACCGGCCGCATACCCCCCTGTTCCAATGGTCTGGGAGGTTGAGTGAGCCTCTATGCCAGCAATTTTTTACTTTTTTATTTTATTTTATTTTTTTTATTTTTATTTTTTCCCTGAATGGACCTGGAATGTATAAAAAATAAGCGTAGAGATAAAGTGTTCACTAGGACTATTCTCAGGCTGAAAACAGGTGTTCTTTGTCATGCGACTTCCAGCGAACTTTGGCACGTCATTCCCCTAGACTTCATCGGTCCTGGCACGGCCTGATTGTGTTGGATGACTACTTTCAGGAACCGTCAGTGACTGATGTCGATAGACATTCCATTTTGATGTGGACTGTGTGAATACATGGACTAAATGGTGTTTGCAGGCCCAACTTGGTTGACGTAAAGTGGCCATAGTCAGAACTATTATGATGTGAAGTTGGGGTTTCGTGCCAGTTTGACGTATTTTCACATTCACTTATTTCGTATATTATATTGCTTTAAGGCACCATAAACAGTTGATAAGGCACTACAGGATATACACTATTTTTGTACAGTCACATTATTTACGGTAAATCACTCATGACTTACACTATAAACCTTACATTACATGATATCATGACCTACTTCTGTTTATTTACATTTACCTGTATGTTCATTATACACATTATTTACACTATCACATACACACTTTTTCAGTACTCCTTCATTGTGTTGTAGTTTTTGAAGCACTGAGGAAAGCACAGCCCAAATATACTCGGAGACTGACACGTCAAACAGGCCGGATCCCTACCCCCCCACCTCCACCAAATATCCCCCTCCTGCTCATAGCCAGGGTGGAGGAAGGTGTCTGCTCTTGTTTTCAATCAAGCAGTTAGGGCGGACTGCATAAATTTTGTGTAAATGTCCCCAAAACAGAGTCTGTACCACATACGGACCTGGCAATGTTAGGTTATCCGTACCAGGTACAGACTTGGCTCTGAACGGGTTAAATTGCTGTGTGTATGGTTAAAATGTAAGTTTTAGGGTTACTAAAAGCCAACTGGGACGTATGTTGGAGTAAACATCTGCCATTACACTTGAGAAATGGTTGATACAGCAGGAAGAACATGGCTAAAAATCATAGGGGAAAAAAATTAATGTGAAATGTTCATTTACCACCCCAAAGTTTACCGGCAAAATATAAAAGACTGTCAGGAAGAAGAAGGGCTGATCCGGTAAGGTGTTTCTACTGCTTAAAGTAAAACGTATATTTACTACACATTTCCCCCTTACTGATATGTTCCTTATGTCTCACCGATGTTTGTAATGGTGGATTTACTAAAACTTACTCAGATCTTGGCTAAGTTAGGTTAAGTTTGGTTTGGTTAATGTTATGTTAAAATGTAAGGTTAGGAAAACATACTATAAAGCGACCAGGATGTATGTTGGGGTAAGTGTCTGCCATTACATTTGAGGAACAGTTGATACAGCAGAAGGAACATTTTTGTTTTTGAAGGCTTCAGCATGTTTGTATGTGTCATCCTCGGTCACGTAACGGCGGCTCTCCATGCTGCTTGATCTCAGGCAGCTTCCCTAAATAGTCCCTTAACCCTGAGGTCACACTCAATGACCTCGTCCCAGGTCTTTTTCAGTCTGCCTCCCGCTACCCTATCCCCAGCATTGACACATCACTTTTGTGGTAGGTGGTGATGTAATGCTGCCTACTTCTTCCTTAGCCTTTATCATTCTTTTTTTGTGCCTGCCCTCCTCTCTTCCTGTTTCTCCCATCTTTCCTGTCACTTCTTATTGCTTTTCTTTCCTTTACAGGTGGCTTTACATTGAGTGACAAGCCAAATGGTTTCCTGTAAGCCAAGAAACCATTTACAGCGCTGGGTGGTAACCATATGTTCTCCCTATGTGTCAACAAGTGGGTTGGTGGAGGGTTAGTGCCCCTCCCCCTAAAACAAATAACTCAAATGGCCACCCCTTACGGGATTATGGCGTCTGGCAATTGATAGACAGATAGACTTTCTGCACCCAGTTATCACCCCCCATCCTCTCCATATGCCCAAACCATCTCAATCTACCTCTCCTGATCACAACACCAATACACTCCAGACCTATCCTACCTCTCAACTCTTCCATTGTAAACCTAGCCCCCCCCCACCCCACCCCACCCCAGGCCTTGCACTCAAGGACGCACTGCACATTTCTGTATGTTTGAGCCTGTGAATACCCTCTTCCTTTACTGCCCAGGTATCACTACCGTACAGCATTCCACTCCTGTCCCACCTCTAGCACATAACATGTCTCGCAAATAACAAAACTCTTCCACACTCTCAAAAGACACACCAGCAAGTCCAATCCTTTCACGCCTGGCAATATCCACCTGCTCTCACCAACACACCTCACGCATGAAATCAGCATTATCTCGCAGTCTACCATATCTCTTATGCACCCACGTATCACAAACGTTGCACAAGCTGGAGTTACTTCCCTCGCCTTTGTGGCAAACTGCACATGGCCATGCTTCCTCTGCTTTGACAGTACCACCACCAGTCCTAGATATCATTTTTGTTTTATCTGCATTTACTCTCAAACTCTTATGTCCTTTTCCATCTCTTCATTTCCTAAGTCTTTCCTCTGTCTTCCTTTCATTTTCTGCAGTCAGCACCAAGTCATCAGCATGGAACTTTGCCCTGGAGTCCATTTCTGAAGTAACGTGAGAGAACTCAAGCACTGTGACAAACAATAAGAGGTTCAAGACTGACCCCTGATGCATGCCATCATTCACGGAAAACTCATCATTCAAATCTCCTTTCATTCTCACCTGGGTGTGCGTGCCCATATATGTACCCAAAACAGACCAGCCACTCCTTGATCCCAAGGTTTCTTATTGCCCACTTCACCACCTCCCTTGGAACTCATGTCAAAGGTCTTTTCCAGATCAACAAAAGCAGAGTACAGCTTTCTTTTCATTCCTGTGCAGTATATTATATGGAGCTGGAGAGAGTAACTGTACCAACACTGTACTTTTTTCTCTCCACAGAATTAAATAAGAATCCGGTGGAAGGCTTCTCAGCAGGACTTATTGATGACAACGATATATTCAAGTGGGAGGTTCTCATTATAGGCCCACCGGACACACTCTAGTAAGAAACTGTTCATTGCTCTGCTCTTGCTCTGTACAGTACACTTAATTTCAGGAAGTTGGAGAGTGTTTATTGTAGCCCCAAGTTCACCCGAATGTGAACCCAGTGAACTGTAGGCTGAAGTTGCCTCTCACCTGCGGTCCATCATCCTCCGTTCGGGGTTGGGGGGGGGGAGATGAGGGATGTTAATGTAACCGGGCAGTGGAACAGTTTAGTTATATTGGTGCTGCCACATGAAGGAGTCCCTCTCCAGCACCAGGAAGTTGGGGAAAAGGTGGTGATAAAGTAATTATACAGATGTTTTAATGTAGGTACGGTACTGTAATGAGTCATTTAGCAAGCCATTGTTTAGTGTATGTCAACCAGGGTTGTGGAGTCATCTGTTTTTGGCTGGAGTCGGTAAAATTCCCACAACTCTAACTCTGTGCTTTCTGGTTCTGAAATGGTATCAATCTTATCTTTTCAATACTTTATTCATTTTATTTTACAACCATGTATAACAGTTTATTTGTTGTTATGCAGGCAGTATAGGCCTAAGTAGAGAATTCAGAATACAGATTTAAGAATTGTATATATCAAAATCCATGAATTCTGTATTATTCATTTACCTGCATCATGTCCATGTGCCTTATTATTACTGTATGTACTTAGTCGGGGTTGGAGTCGTACTGTACTGTACCTGTAACATTTCTGGAGTCATCGGATTACCACCAACTCCACAACCCTTATATCAGCCTTTTTGTACTTCATTTTTTCTTAATCTTCAGACATATTGCCTCTTAAAATTTTCATTTGATGTTTATCAAGCTGATTTGCCAGTTCCCCAAATTTACCTTACTAGATGTTTGGAAAAGGGTGTGACTTGGATTACACGAACCCCCACACATTACAAGGGTAACTTGTGCCATCCCAGCCCAAAACTTTTTTTTTTTTTTTTTTTTTTTCCTCTCTAATGTACTGTACAAGCAGTCCCCATTATAACTATGAGATGTGTCTGGGAAAACTCACCATTGAACTAGGGTGTTGTTTACTGGGGACGTTATAACATAGAAAGTCTAGGGATACTTTTGGGAGCCTTAGGATCCCCCCCCCCCCTCCCAAGTCCAAAACCTACCCAAATGAGTCCAAAAACAAGTTTCTAGCTCACCCAAATCCCCAAATAGCTTTTAGATGAGCTAAACTAAGCCTGAAAGCAATTTATAACACCTTAACCCAAAAATAAAATCTGAAAATCATCAAAAATAAATCCGGAAAAAATTCAAACATAGTACACTGTACCCCAAAATGGCTATGTTCACCCCACCTATGACGAACAGTTTATAAATCAACCTAAACACAAAAATTAAATCTAAAATATCATTGGATAAAAACCCATAGGATAACCAGAGACTGGCCATCGATAGACAGGGAAGGGTGTTCTTCCCCCCCTCCCCTCACTAAGGCGGGGTATTTCATAGAGAGGGATCGTTTAGTGGAGTATTACTGTACACACTTTCACATTTATTTTTAAAAATATAAATGATCAGTAAACAGAAAGGTTATGATTGTTTGGAGGTAGCAAAAGTTTGAGGGTGTGTTCTGCCAGACTTTCTAGTGGCACAAGTGATCCTTCAGATGTGCAGGGTCTCACATTCATGACATAGAACAAGGACCATCTATCTATCTATCTATTGCCAGACGCCTCAATCCCGTTTGGGGTGGCCACAAACAAATCGCCTCCAAGTTCTTTAAGTGGAACAGATATGGTAGTGTTCACAGTGTCCTGTGAAATGTGCCAGACTTCAAGAGGTTATTCTTGGAGTGATTTTGAGTAATAAATCCAGTATCATCATGGGTCCAGTTATCAGCCATTATGGAGCTATTATTACTGAGAATCTGACAGGTGAAATAAGAGGGAGTAGTTGTAGCTTTGTAAGGGTCAAAAACTGAACCTATGGTGGTATAAAATTTGCTCAGAATTACTCCCAAGGATAAGCTAAAATTAGGCACACATTTCATGGGACACCCCATATTTAAGCAGGTACATTATATAATAACTTATTAACACAACCACCCCGTACATGTTCCCTACTTGCAACAAGTGGGTTGCTGGAGGGTTAGTGCCCCTTCCTGCGAGACAACCAGCTCAGAGACAAATGGCCATCCCCTGATGGGATTATGGCATCTGGCAAGAGATAGTTTAACTCAGTATATTGTACATTAGTTAGTTATCTGATAATGCTGCTGTACATAAAATGTGACATTGGACATACTTAATCCATAAGCCTAGTGTATATTGATTACTGTACTGTTATTACTGTATTTTCTTTTACAGTGAAGGAGGTTTTTTTAAAGCACATCTAATATTTCCTCGTGAATACCCTCTTCGGCCGCCCAAAATGAAATTCATTACAGATATTTGGCATCCAAATAGTGAGTACTCTGTAGCATTTCATGTTTTTACCTCTTAAATTCATCGTGGTATTCTGGATAGCTAATATATATATGAGGTGCTACCCAAAAGTTCCAGTAATTTGAATATTATAGGGAAATAAGTTACCTTACCTCCTAGTTCTCACTGTCGCCTTTGAAGTAGTCCCTTTGGGCATGTATACAATGGTTCCAGCGTTTTTTCCACGGATCCATGCATCCCTGGAAGGTTTCAGGTGTGATGATCTTGAGCACCTCCTGTGATTCTGTCTGGATCTCCTCAATTGAGTCAAATCAACGTCCTTTCAGTCGTAATTTCAGCTTGGGAAACAGGAAAAAGTCGCAGGGGGCAAAGTCAGGCGAACAGGGTGGGTGGGGAACAACTGCCGTGTTAGTGGAAGCCTGGAACTGCCGGACAACAATTGATATGTGGGCGGGGGCATTGTCATGATTCAGGACCCAGTCCTTGTTCTTTCACTGTTCTGGACGTTTGAGTTGGATGTTCTCCCTCAGATGCCGCAAAACTTCAGAATAAAACTTTCGGCTGATTGTCCGGGTGGGATGAATTCCTTGTGAACAATCCCTTGGATATCGAAGAAAAAGATCAACCGACTTGACGTTGCTGCGAAACTTGATGCGCTTTTTTCGGCCTCGGTGAATTGGGAGACTTCCATTGCGATGACTGCCGCTTTTTCTCCGGGTCATAACCATAAACCCATGATTCATCACCTTGGAGATGAAGGTGACATCATCTCTGACCTGATTCTTGAGCTCCCTGCAAACTGCAATGCGATGTGCCTTCTCATCACTCAGCAGTCTGGGCACAAATTTTGCAGTGATACGTCTCATGCCCAACACATCCGACAAAATGCGTTGCACGCTCCCGTACAATAGTCCAATGATATCACAGACATCATGGATAGTTCGTCTTCAATCTGCAAGGATAGCCTGATGTTGTTGCCTTAATGGTCGTCCAGAATAGTCATTGTCTTCGACGGACGTTCATCCTTCCTTGAAGCGCTTGTACCAGAAAAATGTTCTGCTCTGGGACATGACATTGTAACCAAAGGCTTGCTAAAGCTACCGGTGAGTTTCTGCAGCTGTCTTGTTGGTCTTGAAACAGAACTTTATGCAGGTTCTCTGTTCCGTGAGGTCCACTATTGTAAAACCGCCAAACCACGTACACACTGTGTTACAATAGTAAGCGTAGCTTAACAACACATCAGCTCACAGACACGGCCGGGGCCACACTGACACACACACACGGGGTGCTGCTGATGCCTTCTAGCGGCAAAAGGCAAAACTGCAAACAATTGGCTCCCTCTGTTCAAATTACTGGAACTTTTTGGTAGCACCTCATATCACTGTACAGTAAACCCTCAAGTTACAACAACTTTTTCTGTGATGACTCAGAGATGAGAAATTATAGAAGTTAGGAACTGATTCAATTTACACTCATACAGTATTAATATTTACATCAAAATTTCAACATAGTTAACTAAAAATAATATATACTGTAGTATATAAATAAAAATGGTGTATGAATAAATAAATAAAAATGAGTAAGTAAATAAATAATAATAGTGTATGTATGGATAGCTACATGGAATGTAAGGGGTGCAAATGATGAGGTGAAAGAAAGAGAGATTGTCCAGGTGCTTCAGGGTGTGAAAGTAGATGTACAGTAAAAGTCCAATATTTCGGCATCCAATTCCCCGGCAAATCTGACATTTCGGCAGTTTTGAGAAATAGTCCCATTTACGAAAATCTCCGATCGTTCGGCAGATTCTCCGATTTTTTTCGTCAGTCTTGAAATTCTCCATGAGGCTCGCCAGCTAGCTACCCACCTTTACCCGCCTTAGTGAGTGAGATAGTGAAAGTGATGGAACGAGTCTACCACTGCCATGAAGCTCAGAGGCTAGCTCTTTCTCCTATAGCATAAAGAGAGGACAAACATGTAGTGAGTCTAGCATGGGAAAGAGAATCTGTTTCGCCATTCTTCCGAGTTGTTGCCGTGCTGCTGCCGACTTCTCTTGATTCTTCTGTGTGCTTTGTGAACTTCGTACCGAAATACCTCTGAAATTACTATTTGAGTGTGCTGTAAGCACCGTAACATCAGACAGGAGCTTTGTAACACCTGAGTGGACCAGCCGTGTGTTGTGAACAGTATAAACATCTGCGTGCTTTGAAAATGG
Source organism: Coenobita brevimanus (assembly GCF_032717465.1). Taxonomy (NCBI): domain Eukaryota; kingdom Metazoa; phylum Arthropoda; class Malacostraca; order Decapoda; family Coenobitidae; genus Coenobita; species Coenobita brevimanus. Next base: position 1,498,123 of record NC_137058.1, read on the forward strand.
CCTCCACGTGTGGAAAGTTAACTGGTGTTAGCAAGAAGTGTACACATAAGATGTGGACTTCTTCCAGCAGAAGCAGACTCCAATCAACCCCTTCTATTGTACATATGTAAATAAGGAACCTACTATAAGTTTAGGTAAGTGCATGTGAACTTGTAGGCCTACTGTACCATTACATTTATATACAGTATGTTCACTAATTTCTTTATTTTTCATATTCATGTATAGTACTGTATTCATTACAGTATTGTACAGTATCAAACAGTATACAGTACTCTCTCCAAACACATTTGTAATGATATGAGTAATGATGATAGTGTTCACCGAAACATATAAGGTACTGAGTGGGTAGGGTTTTCGATAATTCGGCAATTTTGATATTTCGGCACTAGCCTGCTCCCATAGATGCCGAAAAATCGGACTTCTACTGTATGTGGATTAACTGAAACTAAATGGAGAGGTGAGAGTGTAAGAGAATGGGAGTATGGATGGGGTATATGCACAGGAGTAGCTGAGAATGAGAGGGCAAAAAATGGAGTGTGTATTGTTGTGAGTAACAGATGGAAGGAAAATATAAGAGGGCATGGATCAGTTGGCTCAAGGATTGTGTGGATAAGATTGAAAGTTGGACTACAAATGTGGGCGACTGTGTGCATGTATGCGCCAATGCAAGATCGTGCAAGTAGAGTGAGATAAGAGTTCTGGACAAATGTGGAAGCGTGCATGAAAAGGCTTGAAAGGAATGAGAGTGTTTTTGATTGGAGATATGAATGGAAAGTAGGGAATGTGAAAGTGGATGGAGTAGTTGGTGAGTGGGGTGTGCCTGCAGAGGTGGATGAGAATGGCAGTGCTTTAGTGGACATTTGTGCCAGGAGGGGGTTGGTGATAGCCAGTGCCCTCTTCAGGCACAAAATTATCCATAGGTATATGTGGCGAGTGATGAGAAGGATGGGTGGTGAAGTGAATGAATGGAAGGTAAGGATTGATTATGTGTATGTGTGGATGAAAGGATGATAAGGCATGTAATGGAGTTGGGGGAGTGGACTTTCTGACCACCACTTGGTGTTGGTCAGATCAAAGTCCAAATGAAATGGAGAAATAGAAGAAGGGAAGGACAGGAGGAAGTAGTTCATACAAGGAGGGTGGAAAAGTTACAAGAGGAGGGAAAAAAAGCAGAATATAAGAGGGAAGTAAAGGAGTGATTGAGTAAATATGGATATGAGCAGATGGGGGACATGGAAGGTGTGTGCAAGACATTTGCAGAAAAAATCTATGCAGCATGTGAGGTGGTGTGTGGGGTGAAGAGAAGATGAAAGGGGATGCAGGGAACAGCATGGTGGAATGAAGAGGTAAGAGAGGCTGTGGCACAGAAGAAGAAAACATATAGTGAGTGGATGAGAAATAGGGGCATGGAAGAAGTTAAGAGAAGGAAGAGAGAGTTAAATGTAGAGAGGAAGAGAGAGGTGGAAAGATTAGTAAGAGAGAGTAAGAAGAGAGTGGATGAGGAATTTGGAAAGAACTTGAGTGTAAAGTGGAGGGAATGTAAGATAATGTTCTGGAAAGAGGTAGAGAGAGTTAGATAGGGTGCCAAAGAAGTTAGTCAGGGAGTGAAAGATAAAAATGGTAGATTACTAGTGGAGAAGGGAGAAAAAGTGAGCAGATGGAGAGAACACTTGAAGGAATTGTTGAACATAGAGGATGAAAGTAATGCAAGTATAAGTGGCTGGGAGAAGGAGGGATGTGAGAAGACAGGAAGAAATCAGTAGGATGGAAGTTGTGGAAGCAAGCAATGAAGAAAGTTCAAATGGGGAAAGCCTCAGGAATTGATGGAGTGTGTGGTGAAATGCTGAAGCATGGGGAGAGATAGTAGTAGAATGGATGTGGAATATGTGCAGATTGGCCTGGGAGGAAGGTAGAGTCCCGGAGGATAGGAAGTCAGGTATAATTATTCCCTTGTACAAAGGAAAAAGGGAAAAAGGAGTGTGTGGTAATCTTAGGGGCATGTCTTCCTAGTGTAATAGGAAACGTATATGGTAGGATACTTATTGACAGAGTTAGGAAAATAACAGAGGAATTAGTTGGAGAAGAACAGGGTGGTTTTAGGAAGGGAAGAGGTTGTGTAGATTAGATATTCATTCTTAGATCTCAAGTGGAAAAGTTTCTAGAGAAGAGAAAGAAGTTGTATGCGGCCCTCAGGGATTTGGGGAAAGCATATGACAGGGTGAATAGACAAGGATTGTGGGGAAAGCATATGACAGGGTGAATAGACAAGGATTGTGGAAATTATTAAGAATATATGGAGATGGGAAGTTGTTGAAGGCCGTGAAGAGTATGTATGAGGGTGCTAAGGCTGCAGTGCGTGTGGATAGTGAACTGAGTGAATTTTTCTGTTTGAAGGTTGGATTGAAACAAGGATGTGTCATGTCTCCATGGTTGTTCAGTCTGTACATGGATGGGGTCATAAAAGAGATACAAGGTAGGGCAGTGGATGTTGGAGCAGCCCTTGTGAGAGAGGGTAGTGTTTGGAAACTCCCTGTACTGTTGTTTGCAGGTAATACTGTATTGTTAAGTGAAGATGAAGGGGAGCTGCAAGGCTTGGTGAATGAGTTTGGGAGAGTGTGTAAGAAACGGGATCTAAAGGTGAATGTAGGGAAGAGTAAAGTTGTGGTCTTCAAGAGAAGTGGAGTTGGTGAATGTACAGCGAGGTTGGATGAAGAGGAAATGGAAAATGTGAGTGCGTTTAAGTACTTGGGTAGCGTGACAAGTAAGGATGGAAGTTTAGAGGGTGATGTGCTTGAAAGGATGCATCAGGGAAGAAAGGTTGCTGGTTCCTTGAGAGCACTGATAAGAAAGGGGAAAGTGAGCATGGAAGTGATAAAGCTACTACATGACAGTATTGTGATACCATCTCTAATGTATGGAAGTGAAGCTTGGATCATGTTGGAGAGACAGAAGTCAAGAGTTAGAGCAGTGGGAATGAGTTATTTGATACTCCACATGAAGGGACAGACTGACAAATGAGGAAGTGAAGGAGCATTGTTGTAAGGATGTGGATGTGATGGGAAGCGTTAGGAGAAACACACTGAGGTGGTTTGGTTCATGTAGGGAGGATGGAGAGTGAGAGGCTGACAAGGAGAGTGTGAGTGAGTGAGGTGGAGGAGGGGAGAGGGAGGGGGAGGCCAAGGATGAGATGGAGGGATGGCGTGGAGAGGTATGTGAGAGAGGGTGGTGTGAGCTGGGAGCAGAGCAATGAAATGGCGGGGGACAGGGCAACATGGAGGCGATTTGTTTGTTGCAGCCCCTTATAGGATTAAAGCATCTGGCAATAGATAGATAGATTGATAGGGTATGAGTGGATTTATCATCACTAAGCATTGGTGGTAATTCTAGTTTTGGAATTCCTTCTCATCGTTCTGAATCCCATTTATAAATTAATGAGTAGGAAATAGGTTGATCACTTCAGTTTAGTGATATATTTCTTGGTACCACTAGATAATTTTATTCTCCTAATGAGAACTGTCTTGCAGGGAAGGAGATAATGATGGCCGCAACTAAGTTCTTTAGTTTGACAAGTATTGTAATGTGCATGAAATTATTAGGTTGGAAGAACAGAATGAAATTCTTCAGTGGATTGTAGGGGTTAAAATGGTGGTAGTGATGATTGTTATCCATGAAATTATATTTTTTAATGCCAGTACATGACACTGGGTTCTTTCTTATTGTTTCAGTTGAAAAGAATGGTGATGTGTGTATTTCAATTCTCCATGAACCGGGTGATGACAAATGGGGTTATGAAAAAGCCTCGGAACGCTGGCTTCCTGTGCACACGGTGGAGACCATCCTTATCTCAGTCATCAGTATGCTAGCAGACCCTAATGATGAAAGTCCTGCAAATGTTGATGCAGCGGTGAGATATTAACCATATGTGTAGTAAACATGAAGGGTTCCTTGGAGAAGTTAGGTAAGAACCATGACAAACATGAATTTCACCATCCAGTCCATAGTAAACTTAGGTTTCTCCATTTCCCATGTAATGAAAGATAGAAAGATCCATCCATTGAACCAGATAGAATGGTGTTATTTCCCGTGCAAGTTTTCTGTGATTCACTGAAAACAGTTTTGTCCCCTATAGCATCACAGGATGTCAAGACAGTAGGGACTGTAATGTTGAAATTCTTGTGCTTGGCATGGTGCTATATGATTCCTCCATGGGACATTTCTTAATATAATTAAGATCCTAGGGTTAAAACAGTTTAAAATTAGCTGATGAGTAGTGATTATATGCCTCTTGAACATGAGCATCTAAGTGCCAATTGGAAGTTTGTTGATCATGTAATGTCACCCTGAAGCATTGGCCAGTAGGATGCAATACAATATAGGCTGAAGTATTTGGAAGAGTTAACAGAGTTGCCATTATAAGCATACTGACATCTTCACATAGAGTGATACTGCTGGTTTACTGTCTCTAATATAAAAAGACATTACAAAGATACCATAATTCTAGTTGTCATGTATAATTACTCTTCTGTACAAAGGAAGAAGGAAAAAAAGTGTGTGGCAATCATAGGGGCATTTCTCTTCTTAGTTTAATAGGAAAAGCATATGATAGGATACATACTGACAGAGTTAGGGAAATAACAACGGAATTAGTTGGAGAAAAAAAGGGTCAGTGGGGGTGCCCATCTTCCACTCACTTGATGTAGTGGTCCTCTTTTTCAGAGTGACTCTACATTGGATGACAAGCCAAATGATTTCCTGCAAACCCAGAAATCATTTAATACACCAGCTGATAACCTTATACGCAACCAACACATGTTCAACACATGTTCCCTACATGTAAACAAGTGGGTTGGTGGAGGGTTAGTGCCCCTTCCCGGAAAACAACTAAAAAATACAAACAAGAAGCCTAGGATCAGTAATAATAATAATAATATACTTTATTTAGTCTTTTGTACATTGTATAAAGGAAACTTGGTTTGGATTGAGCTCTTGTCTATTAAAACTATGATAAAAGACATTTACACACTTTCACACATTTGAGACCAATATAAATACTAGATAATTATGAGTAATTGCTGATTGCTAAGTGTATGATTAATAATTTTTATACTTATAGGTACAAATGATCTATACCCTGAGGTTCGCTGTATAGGTACATTTAGTTTTCTGCCTGATCTCAAGTATACATAGTTATTGTAGAGCGGGTGAGTCTCATCCATCATAATTTTTCTAGCTTGTTTTGTGACATTTAGTTTGTAAAACTCATCCAGTGGTGTCACATCTGTTTTTAGTCGTTTTGCTTGTTTTACTATTTTGTTGAGCTTATTTTTATCTTTACATGTGAGTGTATTTAACCATGTGGTTATTGGAAAAGTTATAATTGATTCAACAACTGATTTGTAATTATATTATTGTCAAGAGTGAGAGCAGTGGAAATGAGTTAATTGAGAGGAGGATGTGGAGTTACATGGAGAGACAGACTGACAAATGAGGAAGTGAAGGGAGCATTTTGGTGTAGATGTGTTTTTGATAGAAAGCATTAGGAAAAATACATTGAGGTGGTTTAGCCATGTGGAGAGGATGGAGAGTGAGAGACTAATGAGGAAAGGGTATGTGAGTGAGGTGGGGGGGGAGGCCGAGGGTGAAATAGAGGGATGGAGTAAAGAAATATATGAGAGAGGGGGACATAGCTGGTGGGAGGACAGTGAAATGGCAGGGAACAAGGCGACATGAAGGTAATTTATTTGTGGCCACCCCTTACAGGATTTATGCGTCTGACTGTAGATATGTAGGTAGCACCTGATGGTGTAGTAGTTTGAACACCCCAGATAGAGTGATGGCTTTGTATAGGATCCATCACCATGAGATGGCAAAGGGTTCTAATTATGTAATGCTATCAAGATGTGTATGCTGACCATCTATCCCTAAATTTACAAGGTGACAGTAGCTTAGCCTTGGCCTCCTATGCCTTGATGGGGGATAAATGTGGATTGGCTTTTGTAATGCTAGAAATGGACTCCTTCACATGGAGGCACCATTACATCTGCATTGCTCTTCTGACTGGTTATTTAAATGTCTTCAGCTTCCTCCTTATACTCCAAAAGGAGGATGGTTGATTGCAGAAGGGCAGCTTTAGCCTGCGATCCACTGAATCTGTGGTCAGATGAACCTGGGGCAAAACATCTTTAAAAATATGCATGTAGGTGAAGGAAAGGGATACCGGTAAATATTAATATTCCCATGTCACCCCCTTCATGGTATTGCTTCAGGTACCATCACAGTGTCAGAAATAATGCAGTCACATCATGCAGATTCAAACCTAAGCAAAACTCATGTCTGTATTACTAATTGGTGCCCGAAGACTGCATGGCCTTTGGACCACCAGTGAAAGAAATGCAGAAATTACTTGGGAGAGGCTGCCATCCACATGATTAATGTTCCTGTCTTTGTGTAACTTTACACTGAGTGACAAGCCAATTTATTTCCTGTTACCCAAGAAACATTTACCACATTAAGTGGTAACCAATATAACCAAGAAAGAGATTCCAGGTGGTCTAGTAGGTTGACATTCCAAGTGAATGTGGCCATTTACAAGGCCTGTTCAGAAAGTATCCGACCTTACTTTTTTTACTCGCCAATCAGTTGGGGGATGGGGGCGGGGTTTTGTGTAGCGCTGTGCAGGACCTTCATGCATATGGATGATTACTGCCAACCACTATGAGTGACTCAGTGGCTGTCAGTCAGCCTGTGTTCATGGTCATGCACCTTATGCTCGTCATGTTCTTGAGCTTATCATGATGTGACCAAAAAAGTCGAACAATGCTACTGCTTCAGATTTTGCAAAAACTAAGTGATATGCATGTTGAAACTATCAGGAAGATCCAGCAAGTTTGGGGGAATGAAGCCATGGGGCTAACACAAGTAAAGGAGTGGTACAGTTGCTTAAAAAATGGCCGAATGTTGTGGGAGGCGATCATCAAGCAGGAGTGCTGAAAATGTGAAGGTCAGCAATTTGGTCATGGGAAAACATCGGTTGACTGTCAGAGAAATTGCTAATGAAATTGGAATCAGCAGTGGATCAGCACATTAAATTTTAACAGATGGTTTGGGCATACAAAGAGTTGCCGCTAAATTCGCTCCAAAGCTTCATTCACGTTAACAACAAGCTCTGCAGATGAATGTTGCTCAAGACATGTTGGAGTGGGCAAATCGTAATCCAGACTTTCTGAAGACTGTCGTCACTGGAGATGAGACATGGGTGTATGGGTATGACCCAGAAACCAAAGCACAGGTGTCCCAGTGGAAGCATGCCGGGTCGCCTCAACTAGAAAAAGCACAACGGGTCCACAGCAAGGTGAAATGCATGCTGACAGTTTTTTTTTCAACTACTGTGGTGATGTGCATCACGAATTCGCACCAGGTCAGACTGTCAACAAACATTACCACCTCGACGTAATCTGTCGTCTTCATGACGCAGTTTGGTGGAAGAGACCAGACCTCTGGAAAGCAGCAAGTTGGAAGCTGCACCATGACAATGCCCCTACCCATTCTTCCTAACTGATTCAGGAGTTTTTGGCCAAGCACAACATCCTGCAGGTCTGGCAGGCTGCCTACTCGCCAGTCATGGCTCTGCGACTTTTGGTTATTTCCCGAAGCTCAGAACTCCATTGGAGGGATCCTGTTTGAGATAGAAGAGATCATGACAAATGTGACGAAGCACCTGCAGGAGATACCGAAGATCGATTTTGAAAAACGTTTCAGGCAGTTGAAAGAATGCTGAGCAACATGTGTAAAGTCAGAGGAGTGTCCTAGTTGAACAGGTTAGCTATTTACTTTTTTAGAACCTGAGGTCAGATACTTTTTGGACAGACCATGTACAGTATGTACTGTAGTTTTACTGTGGTTTGAGCTTATTGCAACGTAAGGCCACTGAGGGAAAAATAACTGTTTTTTAATGTCTAGACTGATTCTCTCTCTCTCTCTCTCTCTCTCTCTCTCACACACACACACACACACACACACACACACACACACACACACACACACACACACACGTGCGTACATACATACGTACATTTGTGTGCATTCATGCATTTCTATATTCCATTTTAATTAATACTTTGTGATGTATTTTCCCATTGTTATCAATAGCTGTAGAATAATGTAATCTGACTGAAGATTCATTTGCAGAAAGATTGGCGCGAAGACTACAATAATTTTAAGAAGAAAGTAGCCCGTTGTGTTCGGAGAAGTCAAGAGGAATAGGAGCTCTAGACTATTAGCATATCCCTGGTGTGTATACTTGCTTTTATTATAAAATTATTAAGTGGTAGGTGGAGGTGCTCACCATCCACTCACTCAATTTAGTGCTGCTCTCAGGTGACTGCCCATTTTTCTCTTCCTTCCTCTTCTGCCTTTATTTCCTTCATTCTTTCCTCTTCCTTCTGCCTATGGGTGACTTCACACTTCCTCCTCTGTCTTTCTTTCCTTCATTCATTCCTCTTCCTTCAGCCCATGGGTGACTACATTGAGTGATGGGCCAAATGGTTGTACACCAGGAAACCATTTACTATGCTGGGTGGTAACCATATAACCAAATTATGGCACCTGGTGGTTTAGTGGGTAATTAAGGTGCTCCAGTCGGATTGAGCCTGTGCAGGTTCCTATCCAAGGGGTGGTTGAGGTTTATTGCTCACGTAATGCCACTCAGGGATGAGTGAGGCTGGTCACTCTCATCTTAAATGTCAGGACCAACTTGCCTAGCCCTCCTACGTTCCTCATGGGGCAGCACAGGAGTAGATGATGGATGGATGGACATGTTATTACAGTATTATTATTTTCATCATTGTTGTTATTTATTATTATTAAACTGAGAGGCAGGATGGGACTGGAGTGTATTGGTGTTGTCATGAGGAGAGGTAGATTGAGGTGGTTTGGACATGTGGAGAGGATGGGGGATGATAATTGGGTGAGGAAGGTGAGAAGTGTTAATATTGGGGGTGGGGTTATGAGGGGTAGACCGAGAAAGACATGGGACGAGATCGTTAAGTGTGACCTCAGGGTGAACAGGTAGGCTGCAATGGATCGTGCAGCGTGGAGAGCCGCCATTAGGTGACCAAGGCTGACACATGCAAGCATGTTTGGAGCCTTTAAAAACGAAAACTAAACTAAATGCAGCAGGTGGAGGAGGAAGAGTGAGAGCACTATAAGCTGCTGGGGGCAGCCCTTACCCACTTGCAGCATAGACAGGGAAGAAATGAAAAGAGGATGTGGAAAGAGAAAGAAAAAGAAAAGGTTGTGAAGTAGATAGAGAAAATGAAACTGTTTACCTATGAGTTGCGACGTCATATGACTATCATCTGTGTGTCAAAGCTTGGTTGTATAATTGTTTAGTTAACATTTAAAACATTATAAACATCTGAGAGTAGTAACAGTCAATATAAAGCTTTCTGCAACAACCAGTAATAAACAAAGGTATAAGTCAACAAATGAGAAACACATACCTGTAGATGATTGTAACAGTATGAGTCACAAAAGCAGTTAATGGCACGACGGCTGAAAAACAACAGTGCATAATGTGAGGTCTGGGGGAGCTAGGATTACAATTGAAGAGTTAAGAGGAAGGATTGGACTGGACTGTATTGGTGTTGTGATGAGGAGAGGTAGATTGAGATGGTTTGAGCATGTGGAGAGGATGGAGGATGATAATTGGGTGCAGAAAATGAGGTGTGAATGTTGGGGGTAGTGTTGTGTGAGGCACCCCAAAAAAGACCTGGGATGAGGTAATAGAGTGTGACCTCAGGGATAAGGGACTGGACAGAGAGGCTGCCAGAGATCAGGTAGCATGGAGAGCTGCCGTTAGGTGGCCAAGGCCGACACATACAAGCATGTTGGAATCTGATCATTTTTTTAGTTGTTGTAGCTTTATAACAGGTTAGAACTGGACCTCATGTTAATACAGTATTTGTTACTCACATTACCCCCCAAATAACCTGAATTTTCTCACATGTTTTCTGGGATGCCTTTTGTATATTTTTTGACCACCACTCCACAGTTCTTGAAGTTACTGTTTTGATATAGAGATTTTTTCATACCTTTCCTCAAGTCTAGTATTTTTTGTGGTTGACTTTATAAAGTAACTAAAAAGGAGGCTTAGGATTTTGAATAACTGCTGCATAGAGGCCAAAGAGCACGATGTCAGTTACTACAGTCGAGTCGCATATACTGCAGCTTTATCATTCTGGACCACTGCCACGCTTTAGAAATTCCACGGTTTATAAATAACTTACGGGAGAAATTACTTATGGTTCTGGCATCTCTGCCAAGTTGCCACATACCACCCTACCTACACCCAAGTAGTCACCAGTGAACACTAACACACCATCAAATAATTATTCAGGGCATGTATTACTGGGAATAAAGAATATTAAACATTAAATAAACAGTATTAAAGAGGCTTACATGATTCCGACTGATGACAATGCCTAGCCTAAGTGGAAAGGGTGGGGATGGGGCTTCTGAGGCTAGAGAAGAGCTAGGGCCTCTCAGCATGAGGCAGGTGTGGTGGCGCAGGAGTAAACAATGGACTGAATGGAGGGAATGTAGTGTGCAGTTGCTGCCAGGGAAGGGTTATACTGTAATTGGCTTGTCATGATTGCCTGTGAATGGCTGATGGCTGCAGTTTGAGGAACCGATGTACGCCGTGGAAATCTCACCAGAAATGTGTCGCTTTGGCACTGAAGGATCGCACTTTAAGCATATAACCATGGTTTATGCTGCTTTCGGTTCTGAGTGGGACCATGCCTTGGATTAAAAAACCATTGCTTAGAAACCCGTGTTTTATGTGACGACTGTAGTTGAGACATAGAGAAGGTTAAAGTCGTAGATGTATAGTACAGTACAGGAATAAATCAGCAGATGGAGTAAGTGCAGCGGTTGGTAAGCAGAAATTATATAAGGCACCAGTAGTAGATGGCATTAGTAGACTAATATTGAGGAGGCAAATCACCATAATGCACTCTATGTGCAAACTAACAAGGGATACATGGGGAAAAAAAGCAGGTAGTTTCATTTTCTAAAGGAGAGGGTTGCAAAGAAGAGTGTATCAGTGGGTTTTATTTGTTTGCCTCTAGGTCTTAGCATGCCAGTTAAACAGGACGTCCATGATATGGATGACTTGGGGAAAATACTTAATTTTTTTTTTTCATGAATATTTATAGCAATACTTACTATATATTAATAAAAATTCATGCTGAAGTAAATCTGTGTTTTAGGAATTTACACATTGGGTCACAATGTGTTAGCCTTTACTACCCATCACTTTTAAGTGCAGACAGATGCATAAGTCTATGATATGGGATTTGGAAAATGGAACAGGCCCAGTTATGTGTCATCATGAAGTATGATAATAACATTTTGCTGTTTTCAGCCTTGTATTAAATGTCTGATTATACATTTTCAGGTTTTACGATTGTGAAAGTGTGTTGGTGATTCCCAGTAGGCCACAGGTCTTATGTCTGGACAGCAACAACTGCCAATCTGTAACACATGTGTAAGGAACTGATGCTCAGATATCGCAGCTATGTGCAGGCAAAATGTGTGTGGTCACTGAAATGACTTGGTGAAATTGGCATAGTGATCAAGTGAAATTGCATCCAACATAATAGTCTTTACATGTGTTTTTGGTGGTGCGAGGATCTGGGACCAGATGCTAGACTGAGATGAGTGTTAAGCATCCTTGTGGCATTATATCTGATCAGGGTCACATTGTGAATATTGAGTGATCATTTTTAAGGTGAAACCTCTTCAACCTACCCCAGGGAGCGATAAGCAGTTGAAAAGATCATAGCCATATCTAAGACATTAACTTTGCCAAGTTATGATTAAGCAAGACTTAAATTGTATGTTTGACTACTTCATTTTACAATTATGGTTCAGTTTTAAATTCTCATTCTATAAATAAAATGGTTTTGGTTTAGTTACTACTTTATGTTTTTAATAGCTTTGACCTTGTGGAGAGTTTCTGGACTACCCGGTACTGTTTTCCTTGCTATGATTAACTTAGGTGAGTTGAAGTCTAGAATGTGATAAGTTTGTGGAGGTTACATACAGGAAGGAGAGACTGCCTTTCCTTTACTCAAATCCACAGTGCTCTTATAGATATTAAACTACTCAGTCAAGCCCTACCACTACAAAAGAAATTATTTGTTGAGCACCCCAAGTTTAACTTTGGTTGCAGCTTATTTTAGCTATCTTTTGATGGTATCTTCACACACACACACAAAAAAAAACTATTCTATGTTGGCTCTGAGCAAAGCAGTTGGCAGGTAAAAGATGGAAGGCCATTAAACAACACAGTTATATGATTACCGCTGTTAAAATCCCGAGAGATTAATGCTTGGGTTCAGGGCTTGGTCAACTGGAATAGTTTTGCTAATTGGCAACAGCAGAACTTTAATGTTTGCAGAAAGTTGTCCCCCATCCACCATCATCATTCAGCCACAAACTATGCTATGGATTGATCCTGTTTTTAAGAGTAAAGTGGATCTCATCTTGATAGCATTATCAAATTTTTATAGGTAGGTACTATTTTTTAGATAATAAATTTAGTTTAAGGTTTTATGATGCTGTCTCAAGCCTTAAAGTTATGGTGAACCAAGCAGATTTTAACAAATAAATTTTTAAGTGAATATGGGAAATGTAGTGTTTGCTCACTTATCATGGAGGGGACAGATGTAGTCAGGACTGCAAACTATCCAGTTTACAATTAAATCTTGTGGAGGAAAGAGTGCTCAAAGTATCTACCAGCTGTTACCATAATTTCACCCATATTTATGTTTAGGCCTTGTTAAAGCAGATAGGCAAGCTACCCATTGGGGAATGCTTTTCATTCTGTATTTACACAGTTGATAAAGATGGGTCTGAAACTCATCAGTATTACCTTCAGATGGAACACCCTTCAACACGTTACCAGTACTGTAGTATTTTATAATTAAATTTGTGGTATGTGGCAATCTTCTCAGTGGACAAAAGTTATGCAGTATAGTGATTTTTATTTTTTTCCCAGTAATTAAATTCACAAAGCTGATGGTGTAGCCAGCATTGGTATTGAAAAATGTAAACAAGGGTTTCCTCCTGTTGTGTATCTTCAGGTCAGTAAATCAACAGTTTTCAAATACACTTTACAGCTCATCCCACCTGGCTTGATTTCTCTTGTTAGTTGACTACATGTTATTCTGTAGAACCCCCATGAAAGATTTAATACCTCAGATGTTGAGTTTTATCTTACTGTGCAAATGTTGGGTTGAGGATACGACAGTGACAACACCCACGCCATTAAGAGTGAACGTACGAGTTTGTCGCTGTTGAACCTTAAGGAACCTCGGGTGGAATACTGTCATTCCCATGACCCAGCAATAAATGGAAGCCCCAGTATGAAAAACGAAGTGTGATATTATACTGGACATATGAACTGCTACTGTGAACATTTGTTTTATACTTTTTTCCATATTACTGCAATATGTTTTAAGTAACAGTTTGTAGCTGTCCTTACATACAATAAACACCAAGCTTCAGTGTGAATAGTATTAATATAATTGATTATACCCTCAAGGGAGAAGTATTTTGTAAATTCTTCTCAGCACTTTGAATATGAATATACCAGTATCTGTGTTCCTCCTACCAAGTGAAACTTAAAACAGATCCATTTCACAGTTCTTGTAACTCACTCACTCTCTCTCTACCACTAAATTGTACTGAGCTTTTTTTCATTCCCCAGTATGAATTGTACAGAGCATTTTTTTTTTCTTTAGGACAAAACAGGAAAGAAAAAAAAACACACTGAAATACAGGTGTCCTCCATTCATAAAAAATCAAGAGGAGTTGGACTTGAGCTTCGGTGGACTGAAGTCTGGAGGGAAACTATTCTGAGGAAACGAATTCCAAAGAGAAGCGGTTTGAGAGTAAAGGAATTTTGGTAGGCAGAAATCCTGCAAAATGGCAGTGTGGTCAAGTCATGAGAATGAGAGTACCAGATGCCTGTGTAGCACAGGGGAAGGCATGAATAGGCACAAAGGATATACCTTCATCTAACTTTTTTGCCATAAAAGTACTTATGAAATACCCTAACGCAAGGAAGACATTCTTTTTTTCTTGTAGGTGAGGTAGTTAATCTATTTGCAGTATTATTCTTACAGCTTTGCTTGAATTTTGTCTTGTTGTTTTAATGCAACCTCCCCTCGGCCACTCCACAATAGTGAGCAATATTCAAGGTGGGAGCACACTTGTAGGTGATAATTAACCTCATCAGTGAAGAAGTTAGACTACTATTTTATTTATTTATTTATTTATTTATTTTTTTTTTTTTTTTTTTTTAGGATGTGTGAGATTTTCAAAATGCAGTATGTAGGGGCATCAAGGCTGTGGGTGACAGCAAAGTGTCAACTGGGCACTTGGACTGTGTAGACATGCTGCACGAGGGAAAAGGAACAAAGACTAGTTCCATTGCTAGAACATGAAGTGGATGGAAAAAAGTTAGGGAACTATTGCCTCTCCTAACCAAGAAGGAGTCTTCCTTTTCTGCCAAGGGTAACCTCTACTAAATGTGTGAGAAGTGTTATGCTGTTTGGCAGTGAGACATGGTTTGTCAAAGAAGAGGATACAAACAGACTGGAAGGAGAGAAATAAGAATGTTAAGATGGATGACCTGGGTCTCACTTAGTGACACAACTGTAAAGTGTGATGAGAGAAAAATGGCATAAGAAATATTAGAGAAGTGATGTGAGTCAATAGTTTGAGATGGCTTGGGTGTGTTGTGATGAGAAGGTGAGGGGGACTGGCTAAGGAGAGTCACAGGTATGTGCAGGGATGGACACCCAGAGGCACATTGAGGAACACATGAGATTAATACACAGTTTTTCATTAACCCTGCTTTGTCTTGCTGAGCAGACCCATAGACCACAGGTAAGCAGCTGGTTCTGTGAGGCCATTCTACAGGTACAGTACAGTGCTGTACATACCACATGTGTGGAGTCAGCTCCCCCTTATGGTAGACAGCACCTCACCAAGGGTGGACGAGGGTTACTCCATGGTGAGGTGTAGGAAAATGTGGTTTGACTTCTGAGTGGATGCTACAGTTCCTTAGCCACACCCAGTGCACAGTGCCACCATAGGTAGGCTCCTTGTCAGTAAGTCCTTCTTTACAGTAACCTTCTTTTACATACTTTTCTGTTATTAGGTCTACAGTAAAAATAAAGTCAAATGAAGTCCATACAGTACATCCCCCTAGTATGCACCTATATGGGCGGCAGAGGACGTCGCATACTAGGAATTTGCGTACTGTGAATACATAAACTTATGGGAAAAATTACACATGGGCGGCACCCCCCTTCATGGGCAACCCTGAGATGCCTTTCAGACCTAAGTATTGTACTGTACAGGGAAACTATCTAAGACTTATTACCTAAGATAAAGTAATCCAACAAGATTATGGCATTACGAGGTAAATCAACAAAGATATGGCTTAACTAAACCAACAAGAATATGGCTGCTCACCTTTACCCATTATCGCTTCTTGGAGGGGCAATGTCGTGTACTCGGGGTAACCCCAGATTTGGGCCACTCTTCGCTGCCCGTCTCGCAAGGAGTTCAATTCCTGTACTTAAAAAAAAAAAAAAAAAAAAAAGGTCCTCGCGTACAAGGGGGATCGCATACTTGGAACTTGTGTACTGTGAGGATGTACTGTACTTCCATTTAACGAATCTCTATACTGGCACTGGCCATGGTACATCTGATGCCTTTCCTGGAATGAGACTAAAGCAAGTGCCAAAACCAGCTGACAGACTTAAGTGCAATACCATACTTAACATAAATAAGGACTGCCTGTAAACATAACATTAGCAGCAGTGAACCCTAGAATGTTGCCAGAATCCAGTGAGAAAAATACAAATGTCTGGAGAAATTTCTCCCAAACTTGCTCATAATCTCTGATAATTGCTGGGAAAAAAACTTGCTCAAATTTATAACATTAGCAGCACTGAACCCTAGAATGATGCCAGAATCCAGTGAGGAAAATCCAGTACAAATGTCTGGAGGAATTTCTCCCAAACTTGCTCATTATCACTGACTGCTGGGAAAAAAATCTTCCTCAAATTTATCTTCAAGTAACCATGAGATTAGCACTGGAGAGAGAGGTTTAGTCATTACTTTTGCTCAGTAAAAATTATCATCATCATCCATACCTCCTTTCCCACCCTAGGGCACGGTGAAAAGTAGCAACGTCCAGACAGCCCAAGTTTACCCAGTTCAATGGGCCATGCTTCCATTCACTCATCATTCAGGTCCCCGGAAACCTGGCTCTATCTGATATGTCAAAAACTTTCACCACATCCTGTGGCTTCACATAAACATATCTGATAAAGTCAATCTGAACGCTGTCACAGGGTGCCAAATCCTTGATCATGGGCTTCTTCTCTTAAAATTAATCCTGCCAGTTCGATCTTTTGTCAGTCCCCTAGCCTCACCGACTTCCATACCTCTCTTCCTCAAGGACTCATTCACCATATCCCTCCACCTTCTTCTTGGCCTACTTTGTTTCTTCCCTCATTCAAATTCACTCAAATATACCTTTTTCACACACTACTGTTAGCCATTCTCTCCACATGACCATACCATCTCATTACACTCTTTCTGATTCTGGTGTCCACAGACTTTCTCATTCCACATCTTTCACAAATCACATTATTTTGTATCCTATCCACTCTCTGTCCTCCACATACAAATCCTTAGCAGTCCCATTTCCACTGCTCTCACTCTTGACTTCTCATTTTCATGCCACACCATAGTCTCACATCCATATGTTAAAGTTGGCACTAACATTCCTTCATGTAAGCCTCGTGCAGCTGCAACACTCAAGCCTCTGTTTCTTATCAAGGCCTTCATGGCACCAGCTACTTTCCTTCCTTGTGTCATTACTTTCCACGTCTTTTGCACGTTTTCCTCTCTTTTCTATCACTCTACCCAGGTACTTGAGCTCTCTCATCAATTCCAGTCACTCTCCATTCACTAGAACATCACACTGGGACTCACATTCTCTTTCAGTAAGCATCACCTAACTCTTTTCTACATTTACTCTCAAGGTACGACACTCACAGACATCAGCAAAACTCTGCACTAGTCTACCAAGTTCTTGTCCAGTATTTGCAAGTAGTACTGCATCATCAGCATACAACAAATTTGAGATATTCCATCCATCTCCGTTCATTACCAACGCCATCCCCCTCTCCATTACTCTTGTTTTTACTTCTCTCATCACCCCATCCATATGTATATTGAACAGCCATCGCACAACTTCGTCGCACGCCCAGAATGATCATGAATCATTCACTTAGATGCCCATTTACCCTTATACATGCCTCAATACCATCATAAAAACTCTTGACAGCACCTAGCAGCTTACCATCTACACCATACATTCGCAAAACCTTTGTCAATCCTTCTCTGTCTACTTTGTTGTATGCTTTTTCCAGATCCAGAAATGCAATATACACCTTATAGTCCTTCTCACAAGCCTTCTCTGCTATCTGTCTCACTGCTAATATTTGATCCACACATCCACTACCACTCCTAAACCCACTGTAATCATCACTCACTAGGACTTCCGATATCTCTCTTACTTTCTCTATAATAATTCTTCCATATACCTTCCATACAACACTCAATAAATTTATCCCATGATAATTGTTCCACTGACTTCGCTCACCTTTATTTTTGTACAGGAGTACAGTCACAGGCATTTTCCACTCTGCTGGGACAGTTTCATTCCTCCATGCCTTCTTACATATCTCCAACAAGCACTTCATTCCGTTCTCTCCACTACACTAAATCACCTCTGCATACACCTCATCAACCCCAGCTGCTTTCCAGTTTTTCATCCCCCCTATAAACTAAGGTCATTATTGTTCAAGGGGTTAAGGCTTAACATTACATCATCAGATTGAAGAGACTAAGAATCTGGCTGGTGCTATACAGGTATACCCCAGTTTAACGATGCAATTGGTTAGGTAAAAACCCATTGTTAGGCGAGGTATCATATATTGGGGTAGATTTAACATGTAAAGTACCTGGTAATGGGATGCATTTTTCAGCCTTGGGTTTCCCCCCAACCAAATCCAAAACCCACCCAAATGAGCCCAAAAGCAAGTTTAAAGCCAATCTAAATGGCCTAACAACTGTAAAAGAAGCTAACCAAAGCCTAACACCTGTAAATAACTCACAAAAACCAACAAATTAAATCTGAAAATCATCAAATATAAGTCTGGACAAAAATCAAACTTAGTAAACTTTACTCCAAAATGACACTGTTCACCCCACCTATGGCTAAAACACTTTAATCTTAGTCTAAAAAGTTTATAAATCAACCTAAACACACAATTTTAGTCTAAAATATCATCAAAATCAGTATATATAAAAAAAAAAAATAATAAAAACCCATCGTTAAACCAGGGTTTGGCCATCGTTAGGCGGGGTATGGTGGTATTTCTACCCCCATCGTTAAGCCAGGGTATTGTACAGCAAGGTATACCTGTACTATTTTCAGCTAAGTGAACCATTTGCCACATAAAGATTAATCAATATGGGAAAGGATTAGGTCAACTTTTGAAAAAACATTTTATTCATTTGTACTTTGCTAAAATTACAAGGTTTAAATTTATTTTTAACAAGTGTGTAGTATTAGCTGTGAACGGGATGTGGGGTGGGGAAAGTGCATGAAAAGTATATCCTTAAAATTCATGGTGGTTTGGTTCCCCAAAACTCAATGAACACTTAAAAACCTAACTTTACTGTGAAATCTACTGACAATCGTATAGAAGCCTTCCAAAGTCATTATATTGTACACAACTTTCCTTTCCCTAAAAATTATGAACATATAACACGTAAACATACAAACAGCAGAGTACAAAATGAATGGTACAGTAATATATATGTGTTAGTAAAATTAAAATGGAAAGTAACTATGCACACTACTTACCATTTGAAATGTGTATACTGTATACATAAATACAGTAAAGTACTGCAGCAGCCAAAACTCTTGCAGCAAGAATGCACTCATATGAATCTGAAGGCAAAAATGATAAGGCAACTGTAAATCCATGAACAGCTGAAATCATAAATTATCATCATAATCATGAATCCATTAATTTTAAAGATATAATGTACTTACTAATGGCAGCTGGAGTTCAGTTTCATAGGACTGAAAAATGAGTGAGTGGAAGTTGTACAAGGCATGGCAACTCCACCCTGAAAAATAACATGGAAATTTCTTCAACAAGGAAGGAGGACTGAAGACAGAAACCTTCCATCTGATTTATGTCCTGCAATAGACCAAGATTATTGGTCTATATTCTATTTTATGAAAATTATCTTTACTGATCTTCTAAAACCTATCTCACCCCACTCCAGGGGGTGGGGTCAGGATGATGATGATGATAATTATATCTGCCACATCAACTCTACACTCAGTAACTTCCCCCACCCTACATAACAATGGGAAATGGTATGATGATTTACTACTGCATCTAATGAAAACAGACACAATTACTATGCATTACACACCTGAGATATCACAGTCATCACTATTTTTGTAACAGTACACGACACACACATAATATACAGTCTATTATGCATACAGTCTAGGGGCAGTAACAGTACACGACACACACATAAAATACAGTCTATTATGCATACAGTCCAGGGGCACATTATAAGTGGCTTTGGGCAATACCATAGCACCTCTTCCCCAGTTAATCATTTTGCCTGCTAGATCTTAATATCCTCTTGTATGCTACAGACACAAACCATATCATCAATAAAAGGATATAAATAGTATATCATCATCATCTGGACCTCCTTTCCCACCCTAGGGCAGGATATAAAGAGTATACAAGAGAATATTAACAGCTGTAAGTAAATAAATAACTGAAGAAGAATTGCTACAAAGCTTCCTATGCCATCTTATATATGGCTCAAGGTAAATATCACATTACAATGGCTGGCCTCATGTAAGGCAGGCACTCCAACTGATACTTATTATTTAGGCAGTGATGCAGTACATGGATTCTTTGATTCTAGTATGTGAGCAAAGTTTGAGCCCTTCCACCCCATGACATATTTATTTTATTCCTGCACTCTAAGGATGAGTTTATTCACATCAGGGGAGACTTTTCAAGTTGGCAGGATTAGATATACACTTCATTTTCCCATGCATAACAAAATATCTCCCCTGTGCGAACAGTCATCTCTAACCATGAAAGTTAAACCAAGAAATTATGGCACCAGATGCATGGGGCTGAGAATGTACTAAATTTACATGACCAACTACAAGGGGACTCATCAGTATATATACCTCCCCTACACCATGATAAGCTGGTCAAGTTACTCGCCACTGTGTTTTTGTCCTTTCTCATTTATCACCGAATTTCACCCCTTTCGGCCCAATATGCAATTGTTGTTTTTTTCTTGCTTACATCAGAAAGTACTGTATTACACAACTACAGAGAAACCTTCTGAACCGATGGGATTAGATACAGCCTTATCATTAATCCCTTTACTACCAGATGTTTCCCCTTAGGTAAAAATATATAGTGCATATTCTCTGGAGGTAACAAGACTTGTTGCTACTGCTGATCAGACCGCTTGTCTTGCCAAACAGACCCATCAACTGCCGGCAAGCAACCACCCCTGCAGGGCCATTCTGTGCAGTAGGCTGATGTTCCCTTGTGACTGACAGCTCTTGGCCATACCAAGGCATGGGGATTAGTGTGAAGGTTTGGTTCCTGGATGGATGCAGCATTTGTGTCCCTCCCCACAGTTAACAGGTGCACCACAGCAGGCTCCACTTCACCCTGTTACTAAAAATGTCCCTTAGATTCATAGGTTAACCCCTGGGTGCCAGGCTAAAATCTGCTATCGTCTCACCTCAGTAGAAAAAAAAAAAAAGAAAAATTACTTCCAACCATATCTCAGAAACTATAGCAGTTAGGGAAATGAATTAAGGACCATATTACTCAACGTCGTCTTCTTGCGAATGAATGTATCCCCATGCTTGTAGGTCGTTGTGTTGATAAGTAATGACATGAGGACGAGGGCTAACTTTCCACGTGGGAACATGATGTGTTCATGTGTCTGCCTGTGGCCCCGACTATGGCTTTGCTCTCAACATGATAACTTCTCCATTACTTGACAAACTAGACAGTGGTGTCCATGGCATGCCCTATGGCACTATCACTGAGTCCTTTTCCAGTATCCTTAGAAAGAGGCTTGGCAGGAGTGAATGAAGCTAAAGTCCACATGAGATGGGAACAAAATCATATGAGAAAGGTTAAGAAAAGCTCATCCAACAACTGGCAAAGTCACAGAGACGACTAAGGCATGGTTGGGCGGGTTGTTGGGAGTCTCCCCCGAGCTTTTGGTGATGAGATAAAGTGGTGGCCACTTCATACTGTGCCGGGAAAACAAGTGCGGTTCCTGCCGACACCAGGCGCCGCCACGCCACCAACTGTTTGACATTCTGACCGACACCCAGTGGTTAGGGGTTAAATCATGTATTCCTTTAGCAAACAAGATCACAAAAGAAATGGACATTATGATTCTCCTGTATGTTTTCCTGTAATTCAGTAGACAGGATTTTAAAAATACAGCAGCAGCTTCATCGACTTACAGCAGCAAATACAGTCAAGCCTCGGTACGTTGTATACACATAACTCAGATCCCAGTACAGGTTGGACAAGGGAGTTACTGTGCAGGCATCTGAAAAATTCAAAGTTGCGGTGCCCCCCACTCAAAAAATCCTGCCTCACCACTTCCACGGTGGAATTTACCCGGCGCCAAACTCTCAATGTTTACATTGTGAGCAGTCACGCAGTCACATGTGTCATACTGTTCCCTGTTACTGTACTCCTGTGCTGCAGTATTTTCTTGTGATTTTGCCAGGATTTATCTATCCAACTATGTCATCTCGTGGTGCTTCAAAGTCAGGAAGTCGTAAGGGAAGTGTTGGAAAGCAGAAATTAGTGTCACGGAGCACTGCACAGAAAGTTGAGCAGATTAAAAAGCTTGAGGCTGGTGTTTCCGAGGCCAAAGTTTGTGACGAATATGGCGTGAAAAAGCAAGCTGTCAGATATTAGAAAGCAAAAGGAAAAGTACCAAGCACTTGCTGTGAAGTATAGTTTAGAGGGATATGTATCGGACACTGGCAGTACAGAGAGAAAGCGCTTCGCTCGTCTGCTGTGCAGGACGTGGACAAAGCTGTGATTAAGTAGTACAGGGGCCAGCATGCAGCTGGGCTGAATGTGCATGGATTGGAAATAGCTGCTGCTGCCGAGAAATTACCAAGACATATGGGGAAAAAATATTTCAGGGCTAGTAACGGGTGCCTGTGGCATTTTCGTAGGAGGCATGGCTTGGTGAATCATAAACTTAATGGTGAAGCTGCAAGCACTGATACTGGTGCTGTGGAGCCATTCTGCCTTAAATTACAGGAACTGATGCAAAGTGAAAATCTTGACCATGCTGAAATAATATGCAGATGAAAGCAGCTTTTTTTGGTGGTCACTGCCTGCAAATACTCAGGCATACAAGCATGAGAAACGGACCGGAGGAAATAAACTGCAAAAGGAGCAACTGTCTGTGTTGGTCAAAGCAAATGCCAACAGAATGCACTGACTGAAGGCTATAGTGTGGCAAGTCAGCCAAACCCTGGCCATTCGTTTCGTTTCGTTTTTAAAGGCTCCAACATGCTTGCATGTGTCGGCCTTGGTCACCTAATGGCGGCTCTCCACGCTGCACGATCCATTGCAGCCTCCCTGTTCAGTCCCTTAACCCTAAGGTCACACTTAATGACCTCGTCCCATGTCTTTCTCGGTCTACCCCTCACAACCCCACCCCCAATATTAACACTTCTCACCTTCCTCACCCAATTATCATCCCCCATCCTCTCCACATGTCCAAACCACCTCAATCTACCTCTCCTCATCACAATACCAATACACTCCAGTTCCATCCTACCTCTCAACTCTTCCATTGTAAACCCAACACCTCCAGGCCTTGGACGCAGGGACGCACTGCACATCCACCTAATCATTGTCATTTCAGTACGTCTGAGCCAGCGAATGTCTTCCTCCTTCACTGCCCAGGTCTCACTACCATACAGCATTACACTCCTAACACATGCTGCATACAAAGACCCCTTAGCACGTAGGGAGAGCTCTCTCAATAGACATAATGCATGAACATCCTGTGCGTTATTACCACTCAAAGGATTTTTGGTTTACCGCAGCCATTTTTCAATACTGGTTTCACCACTACTTCGTCCCTGAGGTGAGACAATTCTAGGAGTCAGGGCTGAATAGGAAGCCAAAGGACATCCAGGCATTGCTGATCCCGGATTTCGCCCCCGCTCACCCTCTGGCTGATGTTCTGGTTAGCAGGGATGGGCAAATTTGGGCCATGTTGCTCCCACCATACACCACCAGCTTTATCCAGCCTATGGACCAAGGCATTATTGTATCTGCTGAGCGGGCCTATCAGCGCAAATACCTGGAGGTCCTTGTCATGGTGAAGGATGAGGACGATGTGGGTGAGGACACCCGAGGGCAGAGGTCAGTGGATAACATCTGGGCATATAACATCAGGTCTGCCATCTTCAACTTTGCTTCAGCTTGGAAGGAAGTTAAGGTGACAACTTTAATAAATGCCTGGAAAAAACTGCTTGAGGACACTGACCCAGAGTTTAAAAAAGGTTTTGAAGCAGAAGATTTCCACAGCATACTGCACAGAGCCAGGGAAACTCAAGGCACTCTCCAGGATGTGGATGAATGGCTGGATGTAAATGACAGTGAGCTTGGATATGAAATTCAGACAGAGGAGGAAATTACAACACCTGGGATGGGGGGAGAAACGGCAACAACACAAGAGGAGGGAGATGAACCCCCCACTCCTCCTGTAATGAAGCTGTCCGAGGTGCATCAAACTATTGACAAAATTGTACACTGGGTGGACCATAGCAGAGGCAAACTCCAATTTACAATACCCCTACATGAGATACCCCAGAATAGTGATGGGAGTAGAAATACCACCCTACCCCGCCTGTCGTAGGCCTACCCCTAGTTTTGCATTTTTTTGTACCAATTCTGATGATATTTTAGATTTAAATTTTGTGTTTAAGTTGATTTATACTGTGTTTTGACTTAGATTAATGTGTTTTACTCACAGCTGGAGTGAACACTCATTTGGGGTACGGACTCTCTCCCTTCAGATGAGGTACAAAACAGTGCGGTCAACTAGGCCACTCAACAAAGAATATTTCGTGTTTGACCACTGAACTGTCATCTAACCTATCATGGAATACATAATTTTCATTCATTCATTCATTGCCAGACGCCATGTATCCCGAATGGGGTGGCCAAGGGCTTAGAGTTAAATGTTTTACAGGGAGGGGCACTAATCCTCCACCAACCCCACTTGACACGTAGGGAGAACGTTATGCCAACAGCATCTGGTGTTCCCAGGAGGTCACCCATCCAAGTACTAACCAGACCCAACGTTGCATAATAATAATCTTAAATAAATATTAACAATTATGAAAACTTCTGACAGTAAATACTTCATGCACTAATGAAAACTCTGACATCAATAAACCGTGTGTTTACATTCAGGCTGTTCAAGGAAAAACACTTTGAAAATACAAAGGAATTTCTAAATTAACGTTGGAAAATAAGAGAGAAGAAAATAAAGGAGCTCAGCAACCAGAACAGTAGCTAAAACAACATAAAGTGGGGCCTTTGAAAAGGCTATCTTGATTGCATCACTGATCGATAAATCATGTGTTTACATTCAGGCTGTTCAAGGGAAAACACTTCAAATATACAAAGGAATTTCTAAATAAATGTTGGAAGATAAGAGAGAAGAATATAAAGGAGCTCAGCAACCAGAACAGTTACTTAAACCACATGACGTGGGGCCGTTGAAAAGGTTATCCTAATCTCATTATCGATCACATTCCCCGCCAAGAAAATTCCCCGTCAAAACATCAATGATTCTCCGTCACAACAATTTGCACCTTGGACGATTCTGTGCCATTCTTACATTATTATTATACTTAACAGATGTTTATTTAATTGTCCTGGGACCGTCTGATGGTGGGATCATATACAATGCTGCTGCTTTTTGTTTACCAAGTTTGAATACGAGTTGGAGATCGCATTCTCCGGTGACCTTGACTGAATACAAGCAAGACAGGCACTGGTTTCAGACTTAGGTTAGTGTCTTCTACAACTGTCAGGCTATTCAGACTGGCTTTACACTATTTTTTGGACTCATCTGGGTGGGTTCATGACTTGGTTACAAGGGAAACCCAGGCTCAAAAATGCATCTCTATACGTTACATGTTAAATCTACCCTGAGACACGATGCCCCACCTAGCCATGGGTTTTTACTTAATTGCATTGTTAATCCAGGGTATGCCTTTAATGACCATCAGGTTCAGGCTTTTTATCATCACCTAAGAGCGTTTTGGGAGGTGGTTATCATGAAGCAATACAGCATGGGAAAGCAGCTGAAAATAGACTCTTTCTTCTGTCAACCAGCTGTGCCTGCCATCTCTCCCTCCACAACCTCTGCTCATGCCCATCTGCTCTCACTGCAACCTTTAACCTCCAGAGCTGGTAAGGAAACAGAGCTGAACAACAGCTCTTCATCTTCAGACTAATTCTAGCTCTGGGGACACCACTAGCCATGGGAATATTCATCATATCATCGCTCATCTTATAGTATGTAACATCATGTAAAACATTTTCCTTTGCACAACTGTCATAAATATAATGTTAAGAGACATGACAGTTTTAATATATTATATTCTGGTGTAGCCTTAATACTTCTATGCATGAAAATGTGATGATTTATGCGGATTTACAGTACAAACTCATGTAGGTCGGACAATTGCATAACTCGGACCAAGTTACCCCCCAGTCTTGAGTTACCGTGGCTTGACCATTAGGAAAAAAATGATTACAACAGTGCTGAACATGGTAGGTGGTGGTGACCATCACGCACTCACTTCATGTAATGCTGCCTACTGCTTCCTTCACCTTTATCATTCTTTTTCTATGTCTGCCCTCTTCTTTTCCTATTTCTTCCATCTTTACTGTCATTTTTTATTCTTCTTCTTTCTATTTCATGTGGCTTTACATTGAGTGACATGCCAAACGGTTTCCTGTAAACCAGGAAACAATTTACAACTGTGGGTGGTAACCATATGTCCAACACGTGCATGTTCCCTACGTGTCTACAAGTGGGTTAGCAGAGGGTTACTGCCCCTCCCCATAAAACGACTAACGCAAAGTCAAATGGCCACCCCTTACGGGATTATGGCATCTGGCTAGAGATGGACAGACATATAGCTACGACTATCTAAACAACATTTATTTTGTCCTGATAAGTACAGTATTATGCTAACCCCATCCATTTGGTAATGTAATTTTTGGTACTATATGGTACCTTCCATCTCCAGCCTCCAGGTGCTTTTAATCACCTTATCACACAGGGTTAAAGGTGGTTTTCAGTTTTATCCATGAAATACCTGTTTGTCAACTAGTGGATATATGTCATCAAGTTATATATGTCCTTTTCTTTGCTAAAATGTTTGTGACTTCGGTGACAGTGTCTGATATGAGACCAGAAAAGATTTCAGTGGCAACTTGTGTCTTGACAGCAGATTCATCTTCATCGTAGTGGGTCCAACTCACTTCCTCGCTCTGCAGTTCCTTCACTAGTACCTACAGAATACAAAATAATGGTTAAAATTAATTCCAATTATAAAAAATCATATTAATTTCAATGCCCAACTCACTTCTTCACTGCAAGGCCTTTCCTTTACTTGTGCCTAGAAAATACAATATCATCCAGCCATCATCCAATCCTACATCAGGTTAAAAATCAAATCAAATCAAATATTTCCATGCTTCCCCCCTTACTGAGGCTGAAATTTTCAAAAGACCGGAATCCCCTTAAGGAATCCCCATACTGAGGCTGAAATTTTCAGAAGACTGGAAACTAAATCGAGTTTGAAAATCATGTACCATAATTACAGTAATCCCTCGATTATCCAACACAACAGATTCACTGGTACGTCCAGATATGGATGAAATTCGGATATGGATGAAATCCGGATACGAAGCAATATCCTACCTACCTTTACCCTACCTACACCCAATCTATTTGTACAGTGCCCCTCCTAATTGTGGCATTGTTCTTCAGTCTTTCAGCTATTTAGACATCAAAACACATGTGCAAATACAGTATAATGCTAGACACTAAGAAAACAATACACCAATGATAAACATCCACAAAATCCACAGTACTGTACTTACTACCCACTGAACAGCGGACAGGAGTCGTACCCGGCTAGCCTCCAGCTGGTGTACAGTAAGCTCATGTGGTCTAGTGGCTAACAACATCACTTAACGAATGTCACACACCTCCTCCTCCAACCACTGGAGCTGGGCGATGAGTGGGGACGTGCAGCAAGGTGATGGAGGCCTTCCCACCTCAGGAGACACTGAAGACAGCCGCAAGCTCATCTAACTGTGACTCAACGGCTGTCGATGTGCTTCACTGTGGATCCGAGAGTGAAGACTGGGGATGAGGTGGTGGTGGTGGTGGTGGGGAGAACGGGCTTCCATGCATGGAGGTGGCAGGCTTGAAGAAGGAGTCTATCTTGGTCTAGCAATAGGTGCAGCAATTCTGACGGAGGATGACAGCGTTCCTGACTGCCTGCAGATCCTTCGATAGCTTCAGTGGCACCAACTCCTTGTCGCAGTGCAGGTGCTTGGCATATTCGAGCACCTGTACTATGTCAGCATGCAGCTCACTAAGACGAGGGGGTGATAGAGTGGCGGAGTGCTCAGAGTCAGGGTCCTTGTCCTTACTGCTGTCCTCTGTCAGCCCCACAGAGACAGCAGCAGCAATCTCATCAAACGATGTCTGACAACTAGAATCGCAGCTGTCGTTGTCGAACCACTCCCTCATGTCGTCGACGTCCACATCCTCGTCTGCCGTACGTAGGTGAAGGTGGAAATCGTCCACGTCAAATCCTCCAGTCAAGCGAGGCCTCGTATCCCTGAAGGAGATGAGACCAACCAATTTCAAGGGCTTTGATGGAGACTTCCTGCCATGTATTCGTCTAGCTGAACACCACAGACTTGAAATAATGCTGAAGATTTTCCAAGGTCCACTCCCCACATCTGTCGACCCCTTCCCTGTCCTCTAGCAACACCATCACCTCGCTGAGGAACCTCCAACGGTACAGTCTATTCGCTGCCATGATAACATCTTGGTCCATTGGTCGAATGAGAGCAGTTGTATTAGGTGGCATAAATATGCACCTGATACAACAGTCATCAGCAACCAATTCCTTCTCGGACGGATGCGTAGAGGCATTGTCGAGGATCAGAAGTGCCTTCACCTGGTCACAAGGGATACCAAGTTCCTCCATTTGATAATGGACAACCTCCTTGACAAAGTGCCTGTGGAACCAATCTCTGAAGATCTTATAGGTAAACCAGGCCTTCACATAATGATACCGCACAACAGGCAGGCTATTCATTACCCCACACAGACAACATGGCTGTTTTGCGTGTCCAACAATAGTAGGCTTGAGGCGGTGCATCCCATTAGCATTGACGCAGCAAAAAAATTAAACACGCTGTTTGGACAACTTCCAACCAAGCACAGTCTTCTCCCTCTTTTCTGCCAGGGCATTGGTGGGCAAGGAGTGGTACAGGAGGCCAGTTTTCATCAGCACTGTACACCTGACCAAAAGCAAGGCCCTCGTCCTCGATCAGGTGCTGCACTTTCTGGCGAAACAGCTCAACCTCCTCTGCTGCCGCATCCAAAGCCTCGTCTTGTGTCTTACGCCCATTAAGTCCATGTCGAAAGTGTGAACTGCAAGAGTCAACCTTGAGATACCCTGAAGTCATGCATGTTGTGTAGGTGTGCAAACTACTCAGCTGCAACCTCCAACACAGTCCCACATACAAGCACACAGCACCCCGTTGCTGGCGGAACTAAACCAAAGTCGACTGGTCAGTGGCAGCGTGGAGGAGCTGAGACATCACCCTTCCACGTGGCATCGCCGTAGTCATGTCCATACTGAGTCAGCTTGGCCCATGATTTCTTGACATCAAACAAGGTTGAATGGCCACATCATATTCTCACAGAATGCGTGAGGTGGTCCAGCCCAAGTAAACCTTGCTCAATATCTTACGCTTCCTCTCCAGAGCCAAAACCTTCCTCTTTCGTTTCTCGGATGTGATGGGACCATCATCACCCACACGAGAATGCTGCAGAGGAAAATCAAGGCCTGAAGAAGGTAGGGAACCACCACAAATGCAACAATGCAAGCTCCTATGGTTACAACTCAGCCAAGCACATCCACAATCGAGAGAGACAGAGGCAGGAACTAAGGTTCGGTACTGCCACATGAACAGTGTGCTGCCATGTCTCTACCCACACTTGGCTATAAGCACACAGTTATAATGTGCCAAACTGGCCTATGACAGCAAGGGTCATTTTCACTCGGTCAGGAAAATGTTTAACTACAACATGGCTTCAGGGAGCATCTTAGTAATCCAGCTGCCCAGGTTACTTTGACCATTCAGTGGGGAGGTGGATGGCCGTGCATTCAAGTCATCCGGGTGGCCAGGGGACTCTGACCATTTGGTGAGGCGGCAGATGGACACTTTTGCTCATCTGGTGGGCTGCAGTCTACTGCCCATGTGTGGCCAGAAAGGCCAGCCAGATGCCCAACTGATTTTTAAAAATTTGTAGGCTGCCCAACTCGTGATGTCAGAAATTTTATGTTCAGATAAAGACAAAAGAAATCCAGAAATGGAAATAATACAGCCAAGGCCTAACGTCTCGATGCAGAGCATGTCCAGATACGAGGCATCCAGATAGTCGAGTGATTACTGTACTTCCCAACAGTTGCTAAAATTCATTTGTTTATTCATTTATCACCTAATCCAGTGTTGCCCCTTGAGCAGCATAGGAGCCCAGGGCTTGGCAAGTTGGTCCTGACTTTTAGGATAAAGTGGCCAGTCATCCCCGAGATGTATTACGTGAGCAATAAACCCCAACCATCCCTTGGATATAAACTTACACAGGCTCAATCTGACTGGAGCGCTTAAATATCCACTAATCCACCAGGGGCCATAATTTGGTTATATGGTTACCACCCAGCGTAGTAAATGGTTTCCTGGCGTACAGGAAACCATTTGGCTTGTCACTCAGTGTAGAGACACCCGTAGAATGAAGAGAGGAAAGAATGAAGGAAAGACAGACCGAACAGGATGCTGCTAAAAACTGCTGGGAAAAAAGAAATCGAAGATATGTAAAATCTGTAAAAAAATGTTAGTCTCATCTTGGACTTGACTCAGTTTACTTGTACGTTGGTTAAATATCCCTGGATAAACAAAGATGCAATAACAGTAGGATAAATATAGTTATGAAACACTAGGCAACAGGAAGGACACTTATGTTCCATCATTTTGTCTATACACTATTAGCAATACAGTAAATTCTCATGTCAGTATGTGTGCTTCATAATATCACAACTTTTTCCTTTCAATAGTACTGTAAACTGGGAGAAACTGGCAAATCAGCTTCACAGGTAGCGATGGAATTTTAATACAGTAAGCATTTATTCCATAACTTACTTTGAACTTAACAGCATTAAAGAATGTCAGTGTAGTGACATATAGCAAGCACTCCATATATGTGATCACAGTTCATTTATCTTAACTTGGCAAAGATTTTCATCATTTTAAAAGACTATTTCTGTAAATCAATGATAAGATACTGTACAATATGAGTACAAGACAAATAAATCACTTGCCTGATCCACAAGATCCCGATGTTTCTGTGCCCATCGAACCATGAGCGATTCCTTCTCTCGTGCCTGCCTCCACCCAAATAACACTTCCACTTGCTCTTGTACATGTGAAAAGAGACTGTCCCGAGACTTAGTGTAAACTCTACTCAATATCCGGGAGTGAGGAAAGGCCTGCTTCACCCAAGGAGGCAATGCAGGAGCATTCTGAAGCTTGTATGGCTTAATAACAAGTTCACGAGCTAAGCTGAACAGCAGGTAACGGAATGCCCTCACGCTGACTTCATCATCATCTTCATTTTCATCACTTTGTCTGTAAACACATAAGCAAGCTTTGTAAAAGACTGGAAACAGTAATCTGTACTTTGCCTTTATAACTTTTTTTTTTCTACAGTGCTATAGATATCACAATCCTAGATTAATCATAACAGTTCAACACATTCAACAATGAGGAGTACAAAGCAAAGCACCAAATGTATATGTCAAACATAACCTTGATTCCGAGAGCATCAAAATAAAGTAAATCTGCAGCAAACCTGATGTAAAATGAAACCAAACTACACACAAAGCCCTACAAAAATTCCTGTACTCTTATCATACCAGCAATACTGACAATACTGAAAGTTTTTGAAATATAAGATATTTGCAATCACTGAGGCAAATAAGACTGAACATGAATGACACTTGGGAAAATCAGAGCATGGAAACTATACTGTGATGGGTGGATGGATTAATGGCCAAATCCAAAGCAACGTCTCCTGTATCAATTGGGAAAAAAAAAAAAAATACCGGTATATCATCCGACAATGAAGTTCAGGTGCAAACAGTGATCAAGGAAAGGGAAGACAGTAAAACATTACGTATAGCTGGGGACAAAAGTTTGTCTAAAATATCACCTCTTCTGCTTCTCACTTTCCTCTGCTGGCTAATATTCCTTGGCTGTCTTCTGTCCTTCACTGTACTTTAAGAGCAATAAAAGACATCACGGACAGATGGATGGATGGTCAAGCACAACACATAATCTGAATAAAGGAGACAAGATGAAGTTGCAGAACAGGATGTAGTAGAAACCTGAATCTAACTTGAATCAAGTCTGATGTGAAGGATGCCTGATGGATGAATGGATGGATGGATGGATGGACAAACAAGAACAACATAACCTGTTTAAATATTACAAGATGAAGTTACCTTTCAGGAGAGAATGCAGGTGGAGGCTGTATCTGACTTGGGTCAATATTCTCCTTCCATGTTTCATACAGGCTTGCCAAGGCCCCATTCATAATGGCCATAATTTCGCTCTGACTGACAGGCACCACTTGTATTACGTTTGCTTCAAGCCTCCTCTGATCAGCCTTGCTTAGGGGGTGTGGGCTACAGAGAAAATATAGTACATATTGCATAAGAACAAGAACAAACTATGGAAATTAGCTCCAACTACTATCACCAGATGCTTAATTCTGTAAGGGGTGGCCACAATGAATCATCTCTAAGTAACCTTGTCCTCTACAATTTGGCTGCCCTCTCACCATCTTACACCTTCCCTCTCTAATGTACCTCTCAACCCCATCCCTGCAACTCATCCTCGTTCCCCTCGACCCTCCGCTTCACTCACAAATGCCCTTTTAGTCAGACTCTCATTTTCCATCCTCTACACAAGGCCAAACCATCCCAAAGTATTATTCCTAATGCTCTCTAGCACATCTATATCAAAATCACAACACTTTCACTTCCTCATTTGTCTGTCTGTCTCTCCACATAACTCAACACACTCCTCCCAGATAACCTTACCAATAAAACCGGGTGTGTAAAGGTGTCGGTACCCCTCAAATTTTTGAAGGTCAAAAATAAAACACCTTAATAATATGATCAGCCTACATCCCATGTATGAGTGTCATCAGCAACATGAAAAGTTCTGACATGTTCTATCATAATCAGGTGCTTCTAATATTACCATCACAAAACTGGGGTTCATCAACAGCCTGGCACTCCCAACTTTAATAATACAGCCCTAACTTGTACAAAAAATCTTAGATGTCCATTACAGATACTGGTATCTATATAAAAAGCTTTCATAAAAGACTATGGGAGTGACATGATTGCCTTCCCTCTCAGAATATCATCAGAGAGAGAGACGGAGAGAGAGAGAGAGAGAGAGAGAGAGAGAGAGAGAGAGAGAGAGATGATAGCACAGAAGTAGGTATGGTGAAGAAAGGCGATGGGGTAGAGGGAAAAAAGTTTGTGACATCAGTAATTATAGGATTAGGGTTGGGTTGGAGAGAGGGTAGCCAGATGAAAGGACAGTGACACAGAGGAGATCCATTCATGGCCACCTCTTACATACATAAGGCATTTGCTGGGGAGGGGGGGATATCATCATCAGCCCATATAACAACAAGGTGAGGTACAATCTACAAACAAGAAAAAAGAAAGTATGAAAATGGGAGAAGTATCAAAATCATGTTCAGTGCCACACAATCATTCACACTTCCAGATTCCTAGATCCACCTCAGAGGTCAGAGGTCTAACCATCTGCACATTTTTTTTTCATATATATATATATATATATATATATACAGTATATATATGGTATGTGCACTTCACATGCACCTGCCAGATAGTCTGTTCACTGACTACCAGGTTAAAAAGGGATGCCAAACCTGTCGTGTATTTCTCCATACATAATTCATCCATCCAACCAACCTGATTGCCTGTCAATTTGCTTGTCTCATCAACTTTATATTTCATTTTCTTATTCAGTTACCTTGACAGTCATCCATCTTCTTGGCCTACCTCACTGCCTCCCACTTTACACTCACTCACATACACAGTACATTTATCACCAACCTTCCTACTACACTAAGCACACTCTCTTCAGACCCGTTACCAAAGGACTTCTTTATACTCTATCTTTCATGAATAACATTAATAATTTTTTATCCTCAACACTCCTTGCACTCAACTAACATTTCCTGATAATCTTATTTCATTGTTCTAATTCTTAACTTTCTGTTCTCACTACATACCAAAGTCTCAAGTTGACATAAAATAATCCAGGATAGTTGGTGCAAAATCTGCCTCAAGCTCAAAGGCCTCCCCCATTTGTACTTGGACAACATAAGGAAGGAATAATTCTGTCTATCACTTTCTTTCTGATGGGAAGATCTGATCAAGCAGTGGACTGCATATGGACTAGTAAAGATACATAAATTGAGTACCTTAATGAATGCCTTGGACTGCTGTCGTCAGATGGAGTGAGGCCACCAGCTGGAGGGCTGTATGCAGGAGGGCTGGTCTTGGTAGGTGAGGAACTGGTAGAGACAGAGGAGGAGTATGGAGGAGGAGGGTGTTTGGGCACCTCACGGAATACAAGACCTGGGAACTGTTCCTGTAAGTGCTGTAACTCTTCTAGCCTTGCAATCTGAAAGACAAACCAATGACTGTGCAATAAATACATAACACAATAACAGCCATTCACAAATTACCCCCTCAGAGGTGTAGGGGCCCAAAGTCAGGGGAACATGACCTGTACATTTAAGGGCAGGTGACCAACCAACATCCCTTGGCGGCACTGAATGACAGGGAAACCTCCAGCCACCTCTTGGGAAGCAAACATAGGCAAGGCTATTACTCTAACTGAACAAATTTAGCCAGTAGACTAACTGCTGAAAACATATGCCATCACCACTAAAACTGCTATACTTATATCCATACATGAGGTCACTGAAGCCACACGGGAAACAACGCCAAGCAATACCTTTTGGATTTGATGTTGCAATAGACTGGATAAGCCAAACACTTTAAAGTAATGCATACTTTTATAAAATGATGGGATATACAATATAATACATATAGTAAAGACATGCATAGGTACAGTTGGGACAAAAGTACGGCTAATATGTCACTTCTACTGCACTCATCACTTTCCTCTGCTTGTTAGTATCCCTGCAACGAGAATGGCTTGGTATGTTTCTCTGCCCCTAGATGATTCCTCCATATGATGTTATTAAAGAAGCAACAGACATGACCTACAGTAAGTGTAAAGCAGATGCAGTGAACAGTAAGCCAACTTTTGTCCCTGACTGTGTGAGATCTGTCCAAAAAGAAACCAAACTTTTTAAATGGCTTCCCAACAAGCCAGTGTGGCGTGGTCATGATGGGAGCACTGGGTAATGGCGACTCTGAGCTTTAATCTAACACAGTCAAATCATGCAAGGTCATTAAGTCATCAAGGTACACGTGCTTAAATAAGCAAGTATTTAGTGAACTTGGCAATTTCTTGCAAGCTGAACAATGAATGATCTTGAAGTGTAATGCGTGATATTTTTACAAATTGGGAAAAACTTTTACATAGACTTTTCAAATGCTGCAACAGGCTTATGAGGAGGATTGCTTAAGCTGTATGCATTGTCACAAGTGGTTCCAATGGTTCAAAATGGGAAGAATATCCACCAAAGATGATCCTAACTCTGGACAGTCTTCCACATCAAAAGACGACGATCACATTGAGGAAGCGTGTGCTGTGATCTGTGACAATCAACGCCTGACTGTCTATGAAGTTTCTGAAGAAGTGCACTTGTCAATGTTCATGCCACACAATTTTAACCAAAAACCTAAAAATGCATCTTGTGGCCACATCTGCTGACAGATAAGCAAAATGAGAACCATGTCACAGTAAGTCAGGTGTTGTTTGACTGTTCGAATGATGATGAAAACTTTCTAAAAAATGTCATAACAGGTGATGAAACATGGATGTACAGCTATGATGTCAAAACAAAAAGGCAGTCATCACCATGGGTTGGAACATCATCATCATGACCAAAAAAGCACATCAGAGTTGCTCAAGTGTGAAGGTGATATTGATCGTCTTTTTTAATAGAAAGGCTTTGTTCATCGTGAGTTTGTTTCATGTGGTCAGATGATGAGTTTTACTTGGACATCCTGAAGCGTCTGAGGGAGGCAGAGTGAAGGAGGAGGCCTGAGGCATCGACAAACAAAACCTGGATGCTGAACCACGACAGTGCACCTGCTCACATGTCGCTCCTTATCCGTGACTTTTTAGTGAAGCGTGAAACGACCATTGTCCCCCAGCCACCCTACTCTCCGGATCTGGCCTCTGTGGGCTCCCTGACCCCCCCCCCCCAAGTTGCTATGCACCATGAAGGGCTGCCAATTTCAGATGACATGGGAGATGGAAGAAAATTTGCTACAAGAACAGCGCACCATCCCTGAAAACGTGTTCCAGGACACATTCCAGAACTTGAAAAAACATTGGGAATGTTGTAAGAACAGTGGAGGAGAGTATTTTGAGGGAGACAAGTCAGATTAAGTTGTAAGTAAAGGAATAAAATTTTCTGCCAAAAAGCTTGTTCTCTTTTTGGGACTGACCTCATACCAAAACTTTCCTTAAAATCCTGTATTTTTGTAATTTTATTCACGCTACCTCTCAACGATATGTTACACAAAAAATTTCTTATACTAAGAGGCAATGAAGGCTATATCTAATTCCTACAGTTCGAAAAAACTCTCTTAAACTGAAAAAAGTTATCTGTAAGCAGCATGAGTGGAGAAAATAAAGAACAAAAAGTCAGCTATAAGAGGGTATAAGAGTGAAGTGGAGGGGGAGAGGGGGAGATACAGACCAAGAATTATGTGGAGGGATGGGGATGGAAGAGCACAGTATAAGAATCAAGGTGGTGTGTGCTGGAGGGGGGACAACCTGATGGCAGTGGACAGGGTGACACAGAGGTGATATGTTTGCGGTCACCCCCTGGAGGATTAAGGTGTTTAGTGACAGACAGACCAGGCAGACAAAGATAGATAGATGGATAAAGTAGAAATTGGCAAGAATAAAGTGGAAAATGTTGCTACTCTACAATAACCCTTACCTCTGCAGCAATCCTCTCTTCCTCAGCCTTCAATTGCTGCTGCTTCTTCTTGTTATCAGTGGAGGTCCAAAAGTCGTCATCAAACCAATCACCTTCTATTCCCTCCACTGAGAATTCTGTATTTTCACTGAGCTGCCCCAGTCTGGATTCCAGGTCTAAGTCTTGAGATGTAAGGTTCACCAGTTTGCTACTTAGTGCCTTCTGTTCAAGGAGATAGATTTCAAGTGTTAATACAGAAAGAGGTGAGTACAGCACTGACCCTTTCTATCTGATAATGCACTTTTACAGTATTTCTCTTCTTGCCAGTACTTCCTTTAGCCCAATGACATGTATTTAATGTTACCTCTGCTACCTCTAAAACGACATTTGAAAAAGGAGAAACTTGATAAAGCCTTCATTAATTCCTTCACTGCCAGGGTGCTTTCCCACGTAAAATGAAACTGTCTGCTACCAGCTCTACTAAATGTAATGTAGGATAAACAGAATCTTCATTTGTTCTTCACAAGACATCCCCTCAGATCTGAATAAAACTGCAGGAAGAAAAAAAAATTAAAATACTGTAGTAAAAGCACCAGACTGAAGTTTAGCCATTCCAATCAGAGAATGTTTTTTTTATATTTCATTCTTGCTGCCATAAGACAATATCACTCACTTAGGAATGACCTCTCATAATGAAGCTCTTAATGAAGGCTGTATCTTAGCCTTACAATTTAATAATTATCTCCAAATCTGAATATAATCATCACGAGAGAGTAAAACTATGAAACAAGAAAAAAAAGCACTCAGATTACAGGGGCTAATCACTTCAATCAGAGAATGTTCATTTAATATTCTGGTATTCATGCAATAACTGGACAGTTTCATTCAGCTTTGGGAAGATTTATCAAACTGGAGGGTTAGATTTATCCTTCACCAACCCCCTTCACTTCTAAATGCCCTTCATACACTGAGTAAAACTGCCCAGAGGTGGCCTAATTAAAAGGAAAAATATACTGCAGTGAAAGGGTAAAATAGCAAGCCAATTCAGTACAAACTCTCAAATCCAAAAATCACACTACTAACAATGCCCACTTTCCTGAATAAGCTTTTCATGCACCAAAGAGTGTTCACCAGTTGTCTTCACACAATCACTGCATCTCTGAAGACAAAATTAATTTTTGGTGGACAAGTGTAGAAACTGATAATATACTACTAAATACTTTACTATACTTACTGTTAATTGATTGTATGCTATTTATTATCCAATTTGCTCTTAGGTATCATTATGGTTCCACATTCAAAAATTCTCCATTCCCATGAGGTCTTTCACCTCAAACATTTTGGATTTGAAAATTTATGTTGTACTAAAAACATAGCAATATTACAGAGCTCCTCATTATATGTCCATTCCAAAATATTAAATTTTCCACAGAAATGGTACTACAAATCTGGTAACCTGGCAAATCAGCTTAGGTGCTCATGGAACTTTAACATGCAATTTTTCTATGGCTACTGTATATATATAATATGCAGCACTGCCTGTATCATAAAAATTTGCATTTAATCATCATCATCATCATCATCTAATCCTACGTTGCCCCATGAGAAGCGTAGGAGCCCGGGGCTAGGAAAGTTGGTCCTGGCATTTAAGATGAGAGTGACCAGCCTCACTCATCCCTGAGTGGCATTAAGTGAGCAATAAACCCCAACCACCCCTTGGTTTATATCCAAGGGGTGGTTGGGGTGAAAAAACTCCAAGTGAAACATGCTTCTGGTTTGTGACTGATGAGTTAAAAGAATTCTGAGATATCATTTATAACTGAAACAACTACACAATGAAACTTGAGCAACTTTAAGTGAAACATGCTTCTGGTTTATGTCTGATGGGTTATAGGCACAAAAAAAAATCATTTATGACTTTATAACAGCTTTACAATGATTGTGACTTTATGAGAAGAAATGGTGCTAATTCATCAGCACTAAATACTGAAGCCAATAAGTGAAGCAACTTTAAATAAGGACTACTGATATTTAACCCCTTCAGTTCAAAAGGTGATGCTGGAAGAGGTCTTCATGTGATGGCACTGATATGACTGGACAGTGCAGCTGCCTGGTTATATAAATCCCCTTCTACCCCTTCTCTGTTCTCCAGGAGGAGGATGGTGGACTGTGGGTCAAGGGCAGTTTCAGCCTGCAGTCCACTGGGCTCACATACCTTGAGACTGGGACTTCAAGTACTACTACTACTACTGCTGTACTAGTCTGAAAGGTCTGTCCTGTGGTGACTAAAATTGTCCAGTGAAAGGAAGACAATAATGCTGTAAATAAGTCACAGGACTGAAGGGGTTAATTGCTTATGTCAAGACACCCAGAGATGTAGTGGGTCCTGCAGATCTAACCAGATGTGGCACATAGGGGTTTATATCCAAGGTATGGATGAGGGTATACCACTCCCACAATGCCACTCAGCACAAGCTGGGTTGTCACTCTCACCCTAAATTAGAAGCCAAGACCTTAGATAATAAAAAAAGATGATATCAACAGATAGATAGATAGACAGACACACCAATCTTCAGATGCCTTATGAAAAAACTTCTCACCAGATCTATGGCAAAATGATCTCCTTCCATCTCCTTTGGTGCATAAAAGGAAAGCGATACAATTAACTACATAAATCAGAGGACACATTTTTAGCTTATCCTTACAACCACAAATTAATTTTATTTGATTCAGGAGAGACTCTGGAGAGGTTAGGCTACATCCACATCAAATGCTTGTGGTTCCAGGAGGGAAGTTCTTGCCCGCACCCGCCCGTGTCCAGTGAGACCAACCATATGGGGTTATAGTGATGCAAAACTCTCGCCCGCACCAGCATGCATCTGGTGTGGATGCAGCCTTAGATATAGCCTCATTAACCTCCTCTATTACAAGAAGTCTCTCATAAGCAGAATTAAATCATCTGTAGGTAGTAAGATTAAAATATAAAATACATCATCTGACTGAAAGGGTCTACCACTTAAATCTGAGTGATGTCTTTCTTACTTTACTCTTGCTGCTACAGTTCTTTCACCTTAACCTGGTCCAGAGTTTCATCCTTTTGCATATGTTGGCTAGTGCAGTTGCAGAGCACTGCTCTGTGACAATTATTATATTTTAGTATTAATCTCCTGCTACAATGCAGCATTCAAGTCAGAGAGATGGTAATTTTAGTCCAAGATAAAACAAAAAGAATATACCAGATGATTAAACTTAGCTAAGGTAAGGTGTCTGTATTGCAGGGCTGCATTAATTCCTTCACTCTGATGTTTTATTTTAGTTTATTCTTGCTACCTGCAGACTATTAAATTCAGCTCATGGGAAATCTCTTGTACTGAAAGGGTTACTGAAGGCTGTATTTAACTCCTCCATTTCATAAATTCTCTCTGTAGCTGAATAAAACTGTCTGGTGAAACAAGAACAATATAAAATACAGATCATCAGACTGAAGGAGCTATGGCTATCTTTAACCTCTCTAGTTTGAAAGCCTCTCCTAAGCTGAATAAAATCATCAGGAGATGCAAGATTAAAGTGAAAAAGACATTCCCAGACTGAAATGGTTAAAGCTGAAATAAATACAGGTACTATACATACGGTGGCATAAGGGAAGAATTTATATAACTTACTGTTTTAGCAATACATCATCTTACTGTCAGCAAGCACATAGAGTACTTGACAAAAAGTGTATTAATATATAGTATAAACACTAACACTGACTAAGAGGGTGTATGTAGGTGAGGTGGAGGGAGGGAGAGGGAGGGGTAGACCGAGGATGAGGTGGAGGGATGGAGTTGAGAGGTATATGAGGGAGGGGGGAGTGAGTTGGGGGGAGGGGAGTCAAATGGTGGGTGACAGAGTGACTTGGAGGCGTTTTGTCTGCGGCCACCCTTTGCGGGATTAGGGCGTCGGGCTATAGATAGATAGATAGATAAACACTACTCTGAATTCACACATATAAATACGCACAATGACCTCAAATGTGTTCCTTATTAAAAACTGAACGTTACTGGCAGAAATGCATGAAGACACACATTACACAGAGCCTAAATATAAACTATACATACAGACATTTAGCAACAAGTGCCGTACAGCCATATACATAATGAATAATTAAAAGTGGGCTGCAAAATGTGTGACTGAGTGATGGAATCTGCAGACAAAATTATAAGAAACTGTAAAGAAAAGCAGATTAACAGATCCTGCAACCAGGTAATGTTGACTTTAGCTTATTACTACTATTACCAAAAGGTTTTACTCATCTTAGGAAAGGCCTATCAATTCTTGTAGTAAAAGGGTCTATTAAGGCTATAATTAACCCTTCCAGCTCCCACTCTACTCTAAGCTGAGTAAAATCATCAGGAGAAGGCAAGAACAAAATGAAAAAGGTGTCCTCAAGCTCATCAAGTTAAACAAGGGATTCCTGGACATCTTCAGTAATGGCTCAAAAATTATGTCAGGGAACAGCTTCAAATGCACATCAGTTGGCTTGTTTTCATCTGATAGAACTGGACTGTTTCCACCACTTAAACACTCAGGTGCGGCTGAGTAGAATTTTATAAGTCTTAGTTACAGGATACAAATGAGTCTCCTTCGTTATTGCTCATATTCATCCTCCAACCTGACTACACCTGGCCATCAACAAAATTGAAAATGGGTTTTATATCTTTACCAGGTACAAACAAACTTACTTTAAAACGAAACATCTTGAACCCAATGAGCCTAGGAGGCAGCTTTTTAAATTTACTCTAGCTGCTGATGGTATTATTTAGCTTGGCAAGGATCTCTCATTGTGAAGGGATCACAACTGAGTGTGGAAAGTGAAAAGTGTGAACACTGGTGGTACAGCTGCATGAGGCAGACTCAAAAAGACCTGGAACGAGGTCATAAAGCGAGACCTCAGGGATAAGGGACTGAATTGGGAGGCTGCCAGAGATCAAGCAGCATGGAGAGCCACTATTATGTGACCAAGGCCGACACATGAAAGCATGTTGGGGCCTTTATAAATTACAAAATTTGTCTTTTTCCTTTTTATTGATGGTTTTACTCAGCTCATGGCAGACTTAAGGAAATGGAGGGGTTAGATTCAGAACTAATAAACTGTTTCAATACAAGAACCCTTTGTTAAGCTAAATAAAACAGCCTGGTAACAGCAACAATAAACTAAAGAAGATGTCACCTGGATTCAAGAGGTTAAAACAAGATTCTTATAAACCAGGACAGGAGCCTGTTCAAAAGCCAAGACACTGCTGCAGGGATTACAAAAAGTGCAATGTGTACAGTCACCCACGGTTCCAGATTTAGAAAAAAGGTTTCAAGTTTTGATCACTTGCTTCACTGTGTTTGTTTACAGATGTCTAGATTTTTTTTTTTTTTTTTTTTTTTTAATATATGGTAGGTCTTCTCTTAAAACTTGGGGATGTGCTAGCAAAAATACTTCCTTACATGGAACAACTTAAAGTGAGTCATGCTGCTAGTTCGTGATTAATGGAGGGGGGGGGGGAGGGGGGGACTTGTTGCTGACTTCTGAACACCTCTATCATGAAGATGAGCAGTTTTAAGTGAAGAACAGGTGTTGATTCATAAGCAACTTGACAATGAACAACTTCAAAAAGGACTCATTACACTAAAGAACCAAAGAAACTACAACGGGAGGTTACTGAAAGAGGAGTTTCTGGATTAAAAGACACAGTATACAGCAGCTCAAAATCTAAACACTGCTTGTAAGATGAAAGTGGGAGAGATTGTACCAGTACGATTGTTACTATATATGTGTACAGAACGGTTAACAGTATATAAAAAACTTACCATATCCAGACTGTAGTTATCTGCCTGAGAGATGTCGTGGCTGGGGGACTTTGAGTTATCATCACCATCCGTGTCCAATACAACAGGAGCAACAGCTGAAGCAAGGGTAACAGTTGAAGCAGGAGAAACAGATGATGCAGGAGGAACAGATGAAGCAGGTGAAATGGCTGAAGTAAGAGGAGCAGATGAAGCAGGGATGTCAGCTGGTGCAGAGGAGTCAGCTGAAACTGTGGCAGCTTTGGCAGTTTCATCAACTGAAACCTGAGGTGTAGTGGAGACAGATTCACCAACTGGAGTAAAGCTATCAGTGCATCCTTCTTCTGTGCCCTCCTGCTGTGTTGATGCTGCATCTACAGGAAGACATACAATACTTAGCAAATCAACAACTTTCCGTCAATTCAATCAATACAGCATCTACAGAAAGACATACTAATACTTAGTCAACAAATTTCAGTCAGTTCAATCAATACTACATCTGAAGGACAATGTACAATGCTTAGTCCACAACTTTCAATCAATCAAATCATACGAAACCATGCTTCCCCCTAAGGAATCCCCATATTCAGATTGGCCACAGTACAGCTGATGTTTTCTCTGAACTGGAAGCTAAACTAAGTAGCAAAACCAGCTTATGATTTTTTGTTTAAATCCTTTAAATCCAATGACATTTTGTACTTTATTCTTGCTATTACCAAACTATTTATTTTTGGCTTGAGAATTTTTTTTAATTGGAGAATATACAGTATACAGTACAGTCTTCACGAACTCCTCCACTACAACAGCTCTCCCCTCACCCCTTCTCCTAGTTGGGAATTAGGGTTTTATGTTGATGATGACTGTGATATGCACTGAGGTGGTTTGGCCATGTGGAGAGGATGGAGGGTGAAAGACTGATGAAGAGAGTGTATGTGAGTGAGGTGGAGGGGGGGACAGGGAGGTGGAGGCCGAGGATGAGATGGAGGGATGGGGTGGAGAGGTATTTGAGAGAGGGGGGTGTGAGTTGGGAGCGGGACAGTGAAATGGCGGGGGACAGGGCAACATGGAGGCGATTTATTTGTGGCCACCCCAAACGGGATTGAGGCGTCTGGCAATAGATAGATAGATAGACTATTAAATTCGTAACCACATTTCACTCATGACAGCTCCTCCTACTCTCAACATCTAATACCTCTAACATCCTCCTCCTCCCTATACACATACATACAAAAAGGGGTAATGCTTACCAGTGACAGGAGAGGTTGGCAACTGCACATCAGGACTGAGGTTAAGTGTGTGCTGAGGTGTAAGAATTATCTCTACTGGTCTTGATGATCTCTGGCAGGAGGTGTGTGGTGACAACGTGCTATCACTGATTGGCTCACCAACTCGCTGTAAGACATTTCCCTTCTTGCTGATGCTGCCAGAATTGAATGGCTCAGCATCATTACCTATTTCCGTTGAGTTTTCTTCCTTAGATCCATGCAGTTCTGTGGATATGTTACTTTCCCTGATAGTTTTAGAATCATCAGTCCTCACATCATGATCATTTCTTGAGTGATCTGTTAAACTGGCAGAGGATTCTGAACTGCTAGTCTTTTCATTACTACATGCATCTGTTTTTGCCTTCAGTATATCTGTATAAAGTTGGCTTGTATCCTTTAACAATGTGGCAAGCAGACTGTTTGAAATGTCATCCACAAGCCTTTGTCTATCAAG
Source organism: Coenobita brevimanus (assembly GCF_032717465.1). NCBI lineage: Eukaryota > Metazoa > Arthropoda > Malacostraca > Decapoda > Coenobitidae > Coenobita > Coenobita brevimanus. Next base: position 1,542,460 of record NC_137058.1, read on the forward strand.
GGAATGAGACTCCACAATACCTACTTCCCTCTCATGACTCTCTGCAATGACCGACTTTTCATCAGATGATATTATAGCATCATTGGGTTTCAAAGGTTCTTCATTATTAGATGGCAGTGATAAAGACTGGGTGGAATCTGATTCTTTCTCAACAGTGCTTTGTCTGGCAGAATGAATGGACGGCACTCTGATTTCTGCATCAGAGTCAGGACTTTCACTCTCACTAATGGCCTCTTCAATATCTTCATCAGCTACTTCCTCTACTATGCTTTCCTCTGTACTGGCATCTTTATTCTGATCTACAGATTCATCAGCTTCATCAAACCTGCCATCAGGAGTTGGTATAAATATATCTAACTTTGCTTCTCCTTCTGTATGGCTGGTTAACATATTGGCATCTTCAGCTAGTCTACTCTCAGACACATCTCTAATCCCACTAGTGTTTTCATTTTCAACTACTTTTTCATCACATACTGCAACAACTTCTGAAAATGATTTATCTTGAGCCAATTCATTTTCCTCCTCCTTTATGTATTCATCATTAACTGCGATTCCAATCAATTTCTCTTCTATCTGTGAGGCAATAACCTCTGCATGTAAAGAAAGATCTCCTTCAATTAACGGGCCAACTTTTTTGGGACTATGAACGATTGTCTCGGTACTGGAAGCCTGAGAGGGCGAATGGTCTGTATCCACACTGGAGTCCTGGGACATGGATTTTATTGCAGTGCTTTTTTCTTGCACTGATTCTGAGGTGGTGCCCTCTTCATAGCTGTATTCTTCTGATATGGAAGATGTGTGTGATACTTGGGATACTTCAGGTTCTGTTCTGGACTGCTCTGCATCAGGTAGATTTGTTTTACCACTGCTGGGTGGGTTTATTTCGGAACATAAACCGTCTTTACGAGAGAAGGTATCCTCCAAGTTGAATTTTGCCGACTCACTTTCAGGTGTTCTTGCACAAGGTTCTTCTGCGTGAATTTCCTTATTCCTAGAATAGTATGATTGGTCTGACTTTGAGCTCTCTGACACTAGAGATAAATCAGATACATCGGACTTCTCTGGACTTGCTATTAATGACTCTGACAGCTTAGATTTCTTAGTCTCTGCAACTTGTGGCTTCTTGATGAGTGGCTTGACCATGGATGCTTGTTGGAGTTCTTTGGATTCCTTTTCCAGTTCCATTCTTGCCTGCTGTATATATGCATCATAAGTTGAGATCTGCTGCCTCAGAGCACGTTCCTGGGATAACAGACGCTCTCGGCGTAATCTTCGCTTTTCCTTCTTTAGTTTCTCAGCTTCAGCGCGTCTAGCAGCCAACTGTTCTTTCAGAGCTAGAAGTTTACCTTCTCCATCAGATATATCAGATGCAGTTTCAGTTTGAGAAAGGGTAAATGAATCATCTGACTCACTGGAGTATCGCCTGTGTTGTCTGTGAGGTGAGCGAGGAGACAATGGCACTCTGAGAGGAAGAGGGATAGGCCTGTTGGATGACACCTTCTGATGAGATTTAGACTCATCTGATTTTGAAGTACTTGACTTCACATCAGTTCCTGTGGAGACTTCACCAGATCTAGAGGGATCAGACATCTTTAATTTTGTATCACTCTTCTCATCTGAAACTGATGACTCAGACTTGGTCCTAATGGAGTTACTTGTTTTACTTACAGTGGATATTGTACCAGTTGCTAGATCTAGGGCTTCTGATATCTTTTCACTAGAAGCTGAATGTACTATAGATGACCTTCCTGTACTTTTTGACGCTCTGTCAGAGGATGATTTACTTTGATCCTGTCCTACTGATCCTGATCTACTTTCCCTTGAAAACTGAGTTCTGATGGAACTACTTCTCTCAGATGATCTTGACAATCTGTCTCCTTGTGTTTCTGCAACAGGAGGTGGTGCTTCACTGGCCTCTGAAACCAGTTCTGTATGGGAGCTGGGTCCAACACCAACAACCTTTTCTTTTTGTTTATCTCCAAGAGAAAACAATTTCTTTGAGTAGGTTATTTCCTTTGATGCTGAAGATTTATTATCTGTAAGCATTGAGCCTTCCTGCTCTGACACAGATGAAGCAATATCACTATGCAATACTGTTTCACTTCCTCCTTCCTCAGGTACTGAACTCTGGCTCTCGTGTGCGGAAGCATCCATACTTTCTTCTGGCACTGACGTTTCTCCTGAGGTTTTGTTGCTCTGAGTAAGGACTAAGGATGCACACCCACTAGGACTTCTGTCTCTCTTGTCTCGTGACCTCTTTGAAATGTAATCTCCTTTCCTCTTTGACTTCAACAAATCCTTCTCATGATTCTCATATGGTGATTTAATCTTTGACCGAAGAATATCTTTCTCTTCATGTAATAACTGATGTTGTAAGGCCTCAGCTTCTGCAGCTCGTCTTTTCTCATGCAATCTAAATGGAGGTATCCTCAACCTCTCCTCAGAGTGTGATCTGCGCTTCTCCCGTCCTCCACCATCTGAGGGACTGCTTGAGCCAGTGTCTCGCCCTCTTAATAGATAACTGAGGGACACATCCTCCTGAGCGTCACTGGATGATGATGCGCCCAACTCATTCAGTCTTGGAGTAAGCCGTGGTGAGCTGGGTCCAGGTGAGTGAGCCCATGATGCCAGCATATGACCTCTGCTGCCTGCTGCTGACATTGCTGTGGTGGTAGCCAGCAGGTGGTGGTGTTGTAGAAGCATCAATCTTCTCTGTTGTGCAGCAATATTCTGTGTCTCTATCAAGCGTCTCAGGTGAGCTCGTTGTTCTCTCAGCTGAAGAAGAACGGCTCGTTGTCGCTTGCGTAGCCCTGGTCCACCCTCACACTGCAGTGCTGACAGTTTCCACCTTGCCTCCTCAATCAGCGACTGTTCCTGGGGAAATGCAGTTGTCAAAACAATTGTATCCAAACCTCTTAAACATGTGCTGTTAAGAAATATTTACCCATGAGGGATATTTAGCATTATGCTTATTTCTAAATCTTATTCTGGCCAGTATTGTGTGGATACTGCAGTTGCATACTTCTTTTACAAAACTATCTACAAACTCAGAACTGCCACATCTGACAAAATCTGACTAGTTCCCGTAAATGTACACGTTAAGGCAATTGTAGTACTGAAGAAGGACACCTTCAAGCAATGGCACTGATATGACTTAGATGGGGGAATTGCCCAATCATACAAATATCCCTTAATTTTCTCCCTATCCACTGACAGGAAGATGGTAAACTGCACGAGAGGGACAATTTTGGCCTGCAATCCACTGGGCTCACATTCAGTTGAGCCTAGGGTTGCAACTGCTACTAGGGCAAATGTACATACTGACTGATGAACCTTCTATATACAGGTAACCAGGTATCAAAATAATCGGGGTTCGGTTGCACAACCACCCTTGAATCTCAGAACATAATTTTCATTTTCATTTTTTTTTTTTTTTAATGCAAGGAAGAAGGAATCAAAGGCTACGGGCCTGCAAATTGCTCCCTCCAAGAAGAAAAACAAAAACAAGATAAGAGAGAGCAAAATTCAAGATCCATTCATTTTGAGATGCCTGGACACACCGTGTCTGAAAGACTGGAGATCATAGGCAGTAGGAAAACAGACAGAGGGAGACAGTTCTGGAGTTGACCTGTTGCATACATGAAGGATTGTGAGTTGCGGTTAACTCTTGTTAACTCCTGCATTAGAGAGTTGGACAAAAAAGGGATGAGAGTTTGTTGTTAGACGGGTGCTATGTGCCCACCGTAGTGGTGGAGGGATGCAAGCAGACAGTTCAGAGGAGTAGTGACCACTGAAGTAGTGACAGAAAAGAGATAAAAATGCAACAGTCCAGCAAAGTGACAGAGGTTGAAGGGGGCCAGTAAGAGAAGGAGAGTTAATGAGGCGAAAAGCCTTTGACTCCACCCTGTTGAGAAAAGCTGTGTGTGTGGAGCCTCCCCACAGAAGAGTTGTACTTAACACAGGGGCGAATAAAACCCATGTATAAAGTCAACATCTGTGCATGGGTAAAGAAGGTACAGAGTCGGCCTAGCATGCCCAATCTCTTGGAAGCAGATTTTACAAGAGGTAATATGTTTTTTCCAAGATAAATCCTGAGAATGAAACTCCAAGTATGTTTTTAAAGATGATGCACAACTGAGCTAGAGATTGTTAAAAATTAAAGAGTACTCCTGCGGAAGATTTTGTCGGGTTGATAGATGGAAGAACCGAGTCTCTGATGCATTAAAAACAACGGGATTATATACTTTTACCCCAGTCAAATATACGAGCCAAGTCAGACAACAGGTGTGCCATAGCCTCATTCCTTGTTTGTTAAAGTAACTCCTGAGGGACGTTGTGGGAAGCGAATGGAAAGGTGAAGGGCAGAGTCATCAATGTATAAGTGGATAGGGTTAGATGTACAGCTTAGAAGGTCACTGATGAATAAAAGGAAGAGTGTTGGTGATAGAACAGAGCCCTGAGGAACACCACTATTGATAGCTGTAGGAGAAGAACGGTGGCCGCCTACAACAGCTGTAGAACACCCACAAAGGGAGCTAGAGATGAACACACAGATAGAAGGATAGAAACCGTAAGAGGACACTTTGGAAATTAAAGATTTATGCCAGACTCAAACAAAAGCCTTTGAGATGTCAAGAGCAATGGCAAAGCTTTTGCCAAAGTCCCAAAAGGAGGAGGACCAGGAGTCTGAAAGGTGAGAAGATCACTAGTGGAGTGTCCCTGGCAGAACCTATACAGTACTAATGATCAGAAAGAAGGTTGTGAAAAATGCTTGAAACTTTTTTTGTTCTGAATAGACTTGAAAGAGGGAGGGGGAGACCGAGGATGAGATGGAGGGATGGGGTGGAGAGGTTTATGAGAGAGGGGGGTGTGAGTTGGGAGCAGGGCAGTGAAATGGCGGGGGACAGGGCGACTTGGAGGCGATTTGTTTGTGGCCACCCCAAACGGGATTGAGGCGTCTGGCAATAGATAGATAGATAGATAGACTTGAAAACTCTGCACAGTGGCAGTATCGTAACCAATGACGTCTTTCCTAAGCGACGTATTTGCTGCTGCCATAAAGCTCAAATTGGGAAAAGTTGTAAAATACCATCTCAGCATTGTTGCGTCACCTCAGTTTGGATTACCTTTCCTAGAAGGGCAGTCAAGTTGTACCCCACCTGCTCATGGTGACCTAGCAGACATCCTGTTTTTTAATTTCTGTCCTTTGTTTGTGTTTTTCGGTTACCTTTTTCCCCCCCCCTAAATTAGGGTGACACAAACAGGGGTGGCGTCACCCAGGTTTATCCTGGGTAGTATTGCATATACTTTTTGCTGTTGCTGTTGGTGTTTGTTTTTTTGTTCTTTTCTTTTTTGCCAACCATGAGCAAACAACACCAGTGTCCTCACTGCAGTAGGGCTATACCAAAATGTGTATAAGCACTGAAGTGCACCTACTGCAGCAAGTGGGTTCATTTGGCATGTGAAAACATGGGTGCTAATGATTATCCATTTATGAAGAAGGGCCACCAGCTGGGCTTTTGCTGGCTGTGTGGCTATGTGTTGCACCAGCAGATGAGGTCTTGGCTGGAGGAAGTAGTGTCACTAAAAAGAAGCTGGAAGAAGGGGTTATTGGGCCCAATCTTTTGGGATATGAAAGATGTCTCATGCAGACTGGAGGCACCAGAGGCCAAGGTCTCACTACCCATGGCTGTCACTCAAGACCAGGCCAAGTCATCTGTGGATGCTGTTCAGGGTCTCTCGCTGGGGGAGAGAAGGATCTGTCCGGGGGCGTCGTTGAGATCAGTGCTCATGGCCAGAAAAAAGCCATTCGCAGTCAAAAGGTACTGACTGTACTACCAAAGAGTGATGCTGATGCTCCGACAGGTCAAATGGAACCAGAAGAAATCAGAGGTGTAGTTGACTCAGTACCAGTTGGTAGCTGCCATATGACCAAAGCTGGTGAGCTAGTAATGAAGTTTCCATCAGCCGAGGCCAAAGGTGAAGCAGTTGAGGTACTGAATGTTCATTTTGGCTCTCATGGGACTTGTTGCGCATCAGAGCCAAAGAAAATACAGTACTTCCAAAAATGACCATGACTGGCATTTTCTCTTCCATGGGCAACTCTGACATCATCCCAAACATTCTGAGCAAAAACAATAAAATTAAGATGCTCACTGATCAAGGTTGTATCATCACCCTTCTCTTCACAAGAACAAGGAATGACACTAAAACTGCTGTCTTGAAGATGTCGCTGATGTGAGATCCTCCAACAGAGAACAGGGCAACAATATCTGTGGATCTTACAAGATGCTGCGCATTTGACAGATTCTGGGTCACACAGTGTCATCGTTGTCAGAGTTTTGTTCATACATTTGAGAGGTGTTCCCGAAAAAATGATGAATCTAAATGTGTTTTTTATGCTGGAACCCATAAATCTAAGGACTATCCATCCATCCATCCATCATCCAATCCTACACTGCCCCATGAGGAGCACAGGAGCCCTGGGGCTAGGCAAGTTGGTCCTGATATTTAAGATGAGGGTGACCAGCCTCACTCATCCCCGAGTGGCATTACGAGAGCAATAACCCCAACCATCCCTTGGATATAAACCTTCAATGGCTCAATCCGATTGGAGTACCTTTATTACCCACTAAACCACCAGGCGCCATAATTTGGTTATACGGGTACCACCCAGCATAGTAAATGGTTTCCTGGTGTACAGGAAACCATTTGGCTTGTCACTAAGTGTTCAGTCACCCACAGGCAGAAGGAAGAGAAAAGAATGAAGAACAGAAAGACAAGAGAGGGAGTGTAAAGTCACTCATGGGCAGAAGGACATGGAAAGAATAAAGGAATTATTATTATTAAATTCTTGCTGCCTCCACATGATTTTGGTTAGCCCTGGAAAGTTCAATTGTAATGATATAATGGTAATGACTGGGTTAGAAACAGTGTGCCATTAACTCATTCACAACTTGACGTCTCTCCCAAAGCTGAATAAAACTATCTAACAATAGCTATTAAATAAAAAAATAAAATAAAAAAATATCCAAGGATTGAACAAGTTAAAGTAAAAAAATAAATAAATAATAATACCAGTACCTGCAGATGAACTTTCAAAGCTGTGGCAGAGATATTATGATAAGCCTATGATGACATTTGCATACCATGTACTTTTCATGGGACAGGAAGGGAACTGAGGGATGTTTGTGTAACCAGGCAGTAGTTACTTGGTTACATCTGGCACCATGGGAAGGCAACTCTCTCCATCACCAGTGAAGAAGATAACGACAAATGTAAAGGGTGGTCCATATGTGATGCTGCTTTTTCACTCCGTTGGGTGGGAGAGCTCAGTCCATGACATGAATGTCTAATCTGCAACATTTATTCATTCCTACTTCCACTGTCACACCCACGCCTACACCAACAAACTGTGCACCACCAGGCAAGTTTCTAAACGAGTGCAAATTATAGACCACTCTGTACAAACAATATTTACCTGTAGTTTGAGTAAAGCTTTCTGGTGTTGATGCCTGACTTCCTCTTCTTTCTGCAGAGACTCTACCAAGCTAAGAGTGACCCCCAAAGCACTCTCCCCACCACCTGCAGTCCCTGGTCTAGGCTTCTCTGATGATACCACCAGAGCAAGATCTCCCTTATACTCCCCAACATTCTTGCTGTGGTACTTGCTGCTGGATGATGTAGAGGTGCTTTCACTTCCAGAGTCAACTTCAAAGGACTCAGAGTAGGTTGCAGATGCAGCAACACTACCCTTTTTCCTGCTGCTTTCTGATTTGGTGGGAAAAGCTGAAGCAGAAGAAGTGCTAGTTATTTTGGAACTGGTTTGATCTACTGAATGTAATGGCTTGTGTTTGTTTGCCGATGATCTGTCTACATGTTGCGACTCATCTCTTCCAGTTGCCACAAAAGGTGATACAGGAGCAGATGCACTTACAGTAGACGGTGGTACTCCCTCTTTACTTACACTGGTGCTGGCAGGCTCAGAATATTCTGTGGCTATTGATTTTGAAGATCTTTTGGATGCTAGTGATGAAACTGACACCTGATTTATATTGGAATCTTCTCTGACAGACTGAACAAAGCTCGAGCTCCCAAAGTCATTAGTATATGCACTCCCACTGCTGACTGACTTTCCACTTACTAATTTTTCTGCTACATACTCTGATGCTTCATTTTCTTTGGTGTAAGAACCCTCTGTAACTACACACTCTGTTACACTACTAGATGCAGAATTTTTATTTTCAGCTGTTTTATTACCTACTAAATCTTCTGAAACCGACTCCTCTACGGATACGGCTGAGTGAAGGTTGGTTTTTGAAGTGACACCTTTTGATCCATCCTTTTCACTCTGGGCATGTGAAGTTCTGTTCTCTTCACTAATTACATTTTCTGATACTGAAACCAGGCTGTTATCAATTTCTTTACTTACTTCCTCATCAACAGAGATCTGACTATTTGAAATCTGAGTAGAAGCCAACTCTTGTACAACAGAGCTCTTTACTGTACTCCCAGACTCAGACAAAACTCTCTTGTCCCTCGCTGACCTAAGGCTGTGTGACTCCACAGACAGCATTTCCTGGTGACTCTGATGTGAGAGAGAGGATTCGTGGTATGAGTGAGAGGTGGAACTGTGCTGAGAGGTGTAGCTGTGTTGACAGACAGATCTGTTATATGGTGAATATGAAGATATAGCCTGCTCTTGGTCATTGGGCTGCTGAACAGGCCTAAGTCGTTCCCATTGAGATATTGTGGCTCCAACAGCAGCCACAGCTGCAGCAGCAATGACATCAGGCCTAGAATTGCTACTCTCAGGTCTTCTGTCTACTGCACTAGAAAGCACCTGTTCAGCCCTGGCTCTAACTTCATGCTCTAGTGCAGCAAATCGCTCCCTCGCCTCCTTCTCCATTTTCTCAACACTTCGCAAAGCCTCATGTTGTTGTCTTATTTGTTCTTTTATCTCTCTGTTTTGCTCTTCTTGTTTTCTTGCTTCATTTCTAACATCCTGCTGAGCCTTGACTTCCATATCTTTCTGCTGGGCTGCTAAAGCTTGTGAAATCATCAGAGCTTCTTGCTGACCCTTTGTTACAAAGTTAAGCTGCTCAACACTTTGCAACTGACTGACAGCTTCACCTAAAGTGTCTTGGTACATAAGTTCTGCATTCAGTCTCAGCCTCAGGCTGGCTGGACCAAAGTGAAGACCTTTGCCTAATAATTCATGAGGAGCTGAAACCTCTTCAATGTCAACAGATTTACTTGCCTCTGATGTTTCAAAATTGGCTGAGGACTCAACCAAAGGACCTCCTTCAGTGTCAGATAAACTCTCGGACTGTTGGAGTGATACCTCTTGTTCTTGAACTGGCCATTCCTCCAAAGTATCCTCTAGTGGTATGCCTCCTCCTGGTGTAGCTTGTTTTTTCTTTGGTAATATTACCTGGAAATCACCTTTAAGAATTTCCTTATTTTGCTTATCCTTTGCTGACACTGCCTTGAAGCTCTCTTTTGGAGTCTTCTCATCTTGTGGTTTCTCTATTGACATTACTGGGAGAGAATCTTTTGGGATTTCTTTATCCTGTAGAGCAAGCACCTTTTTTCCTCTGAATTTTTTTCTTAAATCAACGAATTCTGTATTTCCATCATCAAGTTTCTTATGTTTCTGAGTATTGTCTTTACTATGACCTCTTTTCCTACTACTTTTAACAGCAAGGGCATCTGTCTGGGTTTCCTTTTCATATACACTGACATTGCCAAATTCAAAATCTGACACACGACCTTCCGTTAATGTTTCATTCAGCTGATCTGTGCTTTTATGTACCATTTCATTTTTATAATTCTGAGTTCCCTCACCATCATCTTGAGTTGCATTTTTCCTTTCAGCACATTGTTGTTCAGGCATTTTCAGATCCTTCTCTTGTCCAACAAAGCCTTCAACATCACCTGTCTCACTTAACATTATATATGGCTTTATCCAATCAGGTAAATCTGTCCTCTGAAAAATATACTTTGAATGTTTTTTTGGTTTAAATGTCCTTTTGCGTAATTCAGCTCTGACCTGCCGCCAATCAATCTGGGTACTTTCATTATCGGTGCCAGAAACCACTTCCGCCAAATCAGGGTTATTGTGCACCGAGTCTAGAAATGGCTGTCTGAAAAATTTGGGAGTCATTAATACAAAAGAATCTTCATGACTAGGATGATGAAATCTAGCGCTGGAAGACATTTTATTTGCCAACTTTTTAGCTGGCTTTCTCTTGAGAAGCATTCTGGTGATTTTCCTTACACGGTAACCTCGATAGGCAGCTTGAATAATCAGGGCAGCATTATGTCTTTCTTTACTGCCTAACAACCTAGACTGACTCTGCTGACTCAGTCTGGGTCTTTCACCAAGAAAAAAGAGAGATGAATGGCCAGCATCATGCAAATATTTGGCTGATGTAAGATCTCCATCATGTGATTCTTGGCTGGTCGTGTGTATTGCTGGCTTAGACATGAATATACCAGACATTCCAATGGTATTAGTACCACCACCAGCTAGCTGCAGGTTTGGAACATCTGGAATGACTAAACTTGGCAACTGTTTAGCTGATGCTCCTTGTGCTGCAATGTTTGCATATGTATTGTGGGGTTTTGATACAGTTTCTTTTCGTTTCCCCTCTTGATTTTGAACACCGATATTCTCTTCAATATACTGTTCTTGATATTTTGCATTCTCAGTTTCACTTATAACTCCATGCTTATTGGACATTTTTGGAAGCAATGATGTCATTTTTGCTACAAGTTCATCAACAGACATTTCTTTCTCTAAATATGATACTTTTTGAGGAGGCTTAGAATCATCTGTTATGATGTGTCTTTTTTGTGCAACATTATCATGACCTTCAGGCATGTTAACAGAGCCTACAGTTCTTAAAGCTACAGATGACACAGGGTCACCTGTGGGATGTTTTTCCTGATGCTGATGTTGGCTGAGATACTTTTCTTCCTCTCTGATCCTACTGGTTAACCTCTGAGCCAATCGACTAAGTGACAACACACGCTCTTCAGGTGCCAGATCAAGTTCAGAACTGAGAGATTCAGACCTGCTGCTGCTGTTGCTGCTGCTCACTGACCCACCACCTGCTGAGGTCACTGACCCTGATGATAATGAAGAGTAGCTATCAACAGACACACTGGATGACCTAACCTGTTTTTCACATTCTTCCACCGTCCGACTCACAATGCTGATAATACTTTCACTATCACTTATCAATTTCTTCTTCCTTTTCTTCTGGCTATCGGCTTTCTTTCTTTTCTTTGACACATCTTCATCAGTTTTATCATTAGGGTGTCTCTGCTTATCACATTTAGTACTATGAGTTGTCTTGGATATGTGACTTGGTCCTTCTGTATCAGTTGAAGGTTTGCTTGTAACTCCTTTATTAGCTGCAAGATTGCTTGATACTCCTTTATTAGTTGAAGGTTCACTCATAACTCTTTCTGAGTTAGTTGCATGCTCATTCATAACTCCTGTATTCTGTGCACGTTTACTCATAACTTGTCTCACTACTGGATCCTCAGGTAACATTGGTTCTTGATGGCACTCATGATTACAGTTCTTGGCACAACCCCACTCCACACGAGGTCTCTTGTTTGAAGCAACCTGTAAAGAAACATAAAATATTAGTAACACAAAGTCAGTTCTCTTGAAGGTAGTAAAAAGGTGGATACCATCACCCATGGGAGGTACAGTACTTCCATAAGAGTAAAGTGCACCTACAAGCTTGGTAACTTGCCAAACAATCATTAGCTACTCTTCGGCAGGGCCCACCCAACCACACATAAACAGCCAGCGTCCATGGAGAGAGACTAACATTGTTACACATCTTATTAAACATCTCAGGTTTACCCAACAGCTTCCAGACACTGCTGAAAAGTAATTAGCAAGTTAGCACCTGGTTCAGCTTCCTGTCAACAGAAAGCATTGAGTACCATGGCCAATCCTATTACAAGGATTCCTTAAGAGGAGTCATGATGTCATTTTTACGTATGCATTTATGTATGCAATTAGTCCTCATTTACAACTGTTTCACTTGAAGTCCAGGTTAGTAGCAGGCTATGTCTTTTGTCATCAGCCAGGTCATTCCATGTCAAATTTCTCCCACTCAAATACCTCTCCACCCTATCTTTCCATATCATCCTTGGTTTACCTCTCCCTTCCACCACACTCACATATTAAAGCTTTCACTTTTCATTCACTCCACATGGTTAAACCATCTTCGGGTATTCCTCCTACGGCTTTCCAGCAAGTACAGTACACCAAGATAAGTTGTACAGTATAAATACCTGAGCAGTTATGTCAGTGTTCGTCTGCCCATCACCTCCAGTCTTGCCTGCCTGAGCCAGCTGTTTGGTCCTTGCTGCCAACTCCTGAGAGGCAGAGATAAACTGGTAATAGTAAGCCCCCTTAGAATTTGAATCTTCAATGTCCTGTTTTGTGATTATGACCAAAGGAAATTACCACAATATTATCCATTTAAGTGCCATCACTCCTATAAAGCTGATTTACCAACTTTCTTCCCTTTATCACTTTTCCCCAATTTATGTCATGGTACTGAATATGTACTGTATTAATACAGGGGTTACCGGAAGACTAATTCAACGACACTTTCCAAAGTGGAACTGTGATGAAAGGATGCATATTTAGGCATGACATATTTCATAATATATGCTGGATTAATGACATTTTACTCTATGTCTTAATCCCTTCAGCTCAATGATGTACCTTTTACTTCATTCCTGCTGTCTCATGACAACTTCATTCAGCCTAAGAGAATTCCGTAATAAGGTCACTTTTAGCCTTCCTTTGCCCCTTTAATCCAGAGACCTTTATTAATGGGTTTATTCTTGTTATGTTCAGATAATTTTATTCAGTTCTGGAGAGGCATCTCGCAGTTGAAAGGTAACTGGAGGCAGTATCTAGCCTCTCAAATAAATAAATAAATACAAAATAAAACTGCCCAAGGCTTGTGACAACAACATGAACAACCCACCATCAGACTGAAAAGGTACCTGGTAATCTGTTCAATGCCAAAGGTCTTTCCAAAGCTGCATAAAATTGCCAATTTGGTCAACAAAAAAATTATTGTAGTAAAATAGTTAATTTGTGACAAGTTATCTCCATTACACAGAATAAAGTCCAGTACCATTGTATGACCTACCTTAAGTCGTTCCTCCCTCTTAACTTTTTCTTGCTCACGTAACATTTTTTCCTCTCTCATTGTTTTCAACCGTTCTGATCTCTTTGCTTCCATATATTTCTGCACTTCAGCTTGATCATACTGCTTGACACGGGGAGGAGCTCTGGGAGCCATTGTGGATGCAGCTTCTGAAATGTATTTTTAACATTCTGAGGAAGCAACAATGGTAATGTAAACACACTTTCCTGGAAGGTAATAGTAAGGGAAAAATAAACAAATATTCATTCATTCATAAATAAAAATAAATTGAACAAATAAATGAATAATATACACCTACTCTTTATTTTCCCTTTAGGAAGAACAGACAGCCTGAAGCATAGGAGGGCCTAAAGCTAGGTTACCACAGTCCAGATCAAATATGCAATATGATATTACCCTACATCTCTAGCAAAATGTAGGTGACACAAAATGCCTGGGCACATAGTGTATAAAAAACTGGAGGTCACAGGCAGAAAGAACTACTAACAGAGGAAGACAGTTCCAGAGCTGACATGTTGCATACATGAAGGACTGGGATTATCACTTAACTCTTGCATTAGGGTTGGATATAAAAGGGGTAAGTTGGCTACCAGATAGGTTCTACATGGGGCAACGTAGGATGGGGGGGGGGGGGAATCATTTGCAACATAAATCTAAACATATTCTGCTTGCATCTGTCTGATTTTGTTTGTATAGTAACAAGAATGAAATGAAGCCATCTGTTGTGGGCCAGAATTTCAAGTTACAAGTAAAGCTGCCAGGAAACCGTGTTTGGGTGACGAGACGAATGGCACGGATTGTGATTTTTGGGTGTTCCAGGGAATTTTATTAAATTCAGCCATCTGCTGTGACTGATAATGACATATGCCAGGTAATGTGCTGATGGATGCATGCCAGGTAATGCACCAATGGATACGAGAGCATACTGTATATCAACGGAAAAAATTTTAACATCAGTCATATGGTAATCAGAGGGGGGAGGAGATGGAGGAACAGCACCAGAATCTGCTGAGCGTTAGAACCATGAACTCTATCGTCCATGCTACTGGGGCATCTTCATGAATGACCTAGTGTAAAAGGGTACATATAAAAATTAAAGATTTGATAGATTATGTAAATCTATTAAAACATACAGAAAGAAACCAATAATGCAACACAAAAAAGATATACAGTATAATCACAACAAAAAGCCCATTCAATACTGTCTTTAATTTAAGGTGACAAATCAAAACATGTTTGCCTTAACCTGACAAAGATCCCTAAACCATTTCAGCTAAGCTGATGGGTAAGTCCAGTCAGACTGGGGGGTTGACTAGGTAACCAAAGAGACTCATTCCTACCTCACAACTAAAGCTCTTCAAATTTCATGCAATCATAACTTAGTATTCAAGCTGCGGGAATGGCCCAGTTCCAACAGGTAAAAACAAACCAACGATATGTGTATCTGACCTCACAGTGCTGCTGTTGTTATTGTTCAACCCTGGTCCACCTGATAAAGCAGACTCACACCCAGTCTGCCTGGACAAGCAGACAGTGCTGTGACTGTAGCTCCAGCTGATCAGGGTGGTACTCTTGTAAAGGATGGGAACGCTGGTGACACAGGGAGAGCTGCTTTCCTGTTTCACTAACCATCATGAAATCCTAATCATCCCCCTTTTCTGACCTTTTCAGTGTGACATTAACATGGAAAGTAGGCCAGCATGCTCTGCCAAACACTTGTAACCATCTCATGCACTACTCTACATGCAGTTTACATACAACAAAATGTACCCCACTACATCACAGGGGTTGATGTCAACAAGGACAAGCAGCAAAACAACTTTGCCCCCACTACCTAGTGGCAGACCTGAGAGGCTCTGCCAGCGTAGTTTTGGGGACCAGGATGGAATGGACCTAGGATCTGTGCCCAAAGGTACGGGTCATTGCAGTTCCTAGGCTGCTGCTTCCATCCCATCGAGACGGGGCCTGAACCCAGAAGTAGTGCCCCGGGAGGCTGCCCTATTAGTAGATTTATGAGGGCAAGGCAGTTACAGTGCCAAGGCACACTTGGAGGATGTACCTGTAGCTGTCCTGGCAGGGTGCCCCGAGGCCACTGCCACAGCCACTGGCCATGGCTGGTGGGCTATGGGCTCCAGGGACTGTGTGGGTGGCCAGGGCCTGTGGTCATTCTTTCCCCTTTATTTTTACCAATTGTGACAAAAAACGAGATAAATCACATCAAGCCTGAGGGAACTAAATTACCCAAGGGGATCAGAGTGGCATCATGGAATGTGGGCAGTCTGAGGGGTAAAGTTGGGGAAGTACCTGAAGCTGTAAGTAAAAGACGGATGGACGCTGGTTGTGCACAAGAAGTTAGGTATAGGGGAGGATCAGCCCGAATGATTGCTGGGAGGGACTGTACGTATAAGTTGTTTTGGCAGGGAAGTGCAGATGGATATGGTGATGTAGGTGTGCTGGTTAGGGAGAAATGGGTGAAATATGTCATGAATGTAATGAGAGGAATAAAAGGATTACAGCAGTGAAAATCTTGACTGGCAGGCTCATCTCATTGATACTGGCGTACGTTCCACAGGCTGGCTTGGATGATGTAGAAAAAGATAGATTCTAGGACAATTTGATACGTGTAGTAAGTGGTATGGGGGATGGTGAGATTGCAGTTTTGGGATGGGACTTAAATGGTCATGTGGGTGAAGCTGCTCAAGGATATGAAGGGGTACATGGGGGATGCACATATGGTAAAGGGAATGTGGAATGGGAAAACATACTTGAATTTGCGGAGGCAATGACTGATGTTGGTTGCAGAGAATGAAAGGAAAGCGGAGGAGAGATTTAGGAAAGAGAGAGATGATATGGGGCACAAGGGCTTGAGAGTAAATGCAGACAAAACAATGGCAATGGTATCTAGGGTTGGTGGTGGTACTGTGAAAGAGGGACAATGGTCATGTGTGGTCTGCCACAAGGGCATGGAAAGTAATTTCAACTTGTGCAGCATTTATGATATGTGGGTGCATAAGAGATGTAGTAGTATTAGAGGTAGACTGTGAGATAGTGCTGATTTTGTGTGTCCACTGTGTCAGGGAAAGCATATCGAGACTGTCAGGCATGAAACAACTGATTCTGCTGGTGGGTCTCTTAAGTGTGTGGAAGAGTTTTGTTACTTGGGAGACATGTTATGTGCTGGAGGTGGGACTGGAGCTAGCTCTGTGATTCAAATGGGACACAGTTGGGAGAAGTTCAGGGAGCTCTTGCCCCTCCTGACACTGAGAGGGCTCTCTCTCCGTGCTATGGGATCTTTGTATGCGGCATGTCTTAGAAGTGTAATACTGTATGGTAGTGAAACCTGGGAAGTAAAGAAAGAGGATATTCACAGGCTCAAACGTACAGAAATGAAAATGATTAGGCGGATGTGCAGTGCATCCTCAAATGCAAGGCCTGGGGGGGGGGGGCTAGGTTTATGTTTGAAGAGCTGATAGGAAGGATGGGACTGGAATGTATTAGTGCTATGGTGAGGAGGGGTAGACTGAGATGGTTTGGGCATGTGGAGAGGATGGGGAATGACAACTGGGTGTGGAAAGTGAGATGTGTGAATGGAGGGGGGTAGAGTTGCAAGAAGCAGATCGAAAAAGACCTACGATGAAGTCAGAGAGTGTGATAGGAATAAGGACTGAATAGGGAGGCTGCCAGAGATCGAGCAGTATGGACAGACACCTTTAGGTGATCAACGCCAACACATGCAAGCCTGTTGGAGCCTTTATAAATGAAACAGAAAGACTTATACTCACACAATGAAATATTGTTTACTAAGCAAATGAAACAACTATGGCTTGATGCAGAGAGGGGTCTGAGTTGGGCAAAGACTTGGTATATGCCCAATAAACAACATTTCCATTTGCGGGTATACCATACACTACCGTCAGTCCTTTTTGGTGAAATAAAATAACTTTTTCCGTACAGCTGATTCCATAAATTATAGGGAACCGTTAAAACCAATTTTATAAGTGTACAGTACTATTAGGACTTCAACAGGCAATTTTCCTAAAGATGACTGTCAACTTAATAACAAAAATGAATCTGAAAAAGGGCAACATATTATTTTTAAGACTTAAAACAATTCTTTCAGTTTAGTTAAATCAAATGACAACATGCTTCTTCATCAGGAATCTCCATACTGAGGTTGGCCATGGTATAGCTGATGCTACTTCCCCGTGTCCTGCTCTTGCAGGACGCTGTCAACTGCAAGGGAACAACAGTTTAAAGAACAGGACAGCCCTGCAGGGGCAACGCTTGCCTGCAGTTAATGGGCTTGCTCAGCCAGACAGACTAGGGTTGATCAACGACAACAGCTGAGGTTTTCTATGAACTGGGAGCTACAAACAATGCCAAAACCATCTAATTACTTTACATCCTAACAGTTCTTGAAAACTGTTGGGAAATAAGAAATATGAGACATGTTACAAGATTTGTAAAACTGTAAGAATTTCTGCTTGGACTTTGATTCTGTTTATTTGTGGTTGAATTTTTAGCATAAAAGTGATGATTGTGTGGTTGGTTATCAATCTTGCAGCTACAGTCCACTCTCATGGTGGTATCCCCTAGAGTCAATGGTAACCAAACATCTACTACCCTAAGAAATGATCACTTACCCTGATCAGGTGAGTATCCTCGGTTAGGAGATGAAGGCTCAGCTGGGTGACCAGGGGAGGCTGACGAGTCTCTCTTGCTATGTTTCTCCTTAGTGGACTCTTTCTCGTGCTTTTCTTCCTCTTCAACTTTGATTCGCTCTAAAAACCCTCTGTCACCCGGTCGCCAACTTATGCTTGCTGGAACTGAAACATGTTTCTCAGCTCAAAATCCACAGTCATCACCACCTACTAACCTTTCCCAGCCTAAGTTAACAAAGCCTAAAGTACACCAAATTAACTTAACTAAGCTAAACCAATCCAAACTAAACTAACTTTAACTTAAATTGAACACAAATAAACTTAAGTAACCTAAACAAGCCTAAAAAAAACTTAGCCTATCAACCCTTTTTCCAATTAAAGATGGGGGTGAGGTAAAACCCCAAAACAAGGAAAGGGAAAGTATAAAAAGGGAGAACTATCAAATGTGTGCCCTGTGAAATGGGTCACACATTCACCCAACATATAACTTATGGCTCCACCACACGTTTAACCTGCACATTAAAAAAAAATTCCTTCTTTCTAGATATGCTTCGCATACACACCTGTCTGGGTCATTACTCTGTGAAAAAAAATACGGATGCCAAATTTTTTGCAAGCGTTCATTCATACACATTTATTTCATCCAACTAATTCGATCTCCTGTCAGTTCCCAAGACTCGGTGTCCCTATATCTTTTTTTCGGGCAATCATTTACCATACCCATCTGCTTTCTGGTCAGTCTACCCTGGGTGGAGAGAAGCAGCTGTGACATCCAGCTGGGAGCCAAAACTTATTCATACAGTACATCCCTGCACCTCTTTGTGTGAAGGACCCTGGTCTGACCCTGATGAGGTGCTGTCTACCACAAGGGGATGCTGGTTCCCTACAAGCTGCAGGTACCTGTACTGTACTGTACTGTAAGATGACCCCACAGAAGCAGCTGCTTACCTGTGATCGACAACTTGTGATCGACAGGTCTGTTCAGTCAGACAGACCAAAATTAGGCAAAAACAACAAAAACCACCGTATCTACTTCCATTCTCTCTCCATTAGGACCATACAATCTAAGCACTCTCTTTGACATCCTATTATCAACAGACTTACTACACTACAAATATTTCGTGTCACATCATTTATCATATCCACTCTATTCCTACCATACACATTCCCCAACAGTTCCATTTCCAGTGCTCTAGTCTTGACTCTTTAGATTCATACAGTACATCCTCCTAGTAGACAAGTTTGTAGTGCGCAATTCATCAGTACATGGTGGGGGTTAACAGTTTCTGCTTAATCCTAGATACACGTTGTCTTTTCATTCATAAAACAAAATATGACAAAATGGTCCAAATACAGTAAGACCTCACTATAACGGACTAATTGGGGCCCAAGCCATTCTGAAAAAAGAGAAATTCCGATAAAAGTGACATCCGGACTTCCCCCTGCTAATCCAGACTTTTTCTGATATATCAGACATTAGTCCAGATGGCACCAACGGTTTTTAAACTGTTTTCACTACCATTGCAGTACTGTACTGTGGTATACCTTCACTACATTAATCAAATGGTATATGTTTTTGGCGTATCCGATAGAGCCAGGATTCCGGGGGCTTGAACGATGAGTGAAAGGAAGCGTGGCCCATTGGATTGGGCAATTTTGGCCTGTCTGGACACTGCTACTCCTCACCCTGCCCTTGGGTGGGAAAGGAGGTCCAGATGATGATGATGATATATAATAATACAGTACTGTACACTGACAAACATGTCTTTTATTTACTTTATTGTAGTGAACATAGCTGAAGTGGTCAGGCAGTCTGGACTAATTCTGGCTTTATCGGACATTTTTCAACATAAAGCAATTTAGTCCGGTAGCTCCTCGAGTCTGATAAAAGCGAATTCCGGTCTATTGAAGTCCGTTATATTGAGGTTTTACTGTACCGTGGTGTTTTTGCTGAGTACACAGTGTTGCCATTACAACATGACTCCTAGTGGGTAGCTCTTCTTCATCTTCTTTTTTTTTTTTACCAGCCAGTCCCAAAACATTACAGTACTGTACTGAAAATATTTATGATACTCTGGGTATGATGGCATTAGCAAAGTTACAGTAGCTATGACAGTAGTTATACAACACAGTGATAATGAATATGCATAAAGACCTCAAAGCTCAAAGAACTTTAGTTATAATTACTGGTAGCATACTGTAGAGTACTTACTGCTGGTAGAATCAATGAGACCACCATGTATTCTCTTCATAATAGGTCTTGATCTTTGATTAGGTTTGGAAACTTCTTCATTGGATCCAAAATCATCTTCAGTACTGACAACAACAACCTTCTGGGGAGTTCTCTGAGTGTTATGTGTTTGTGCATCACCCAAATGTTCTGCAGAATTCTCCATGGACATTGTTGCTTTAGGTGTTTGGCTTGATTCTTTCTCATCATATTTAGGCAATGGTTCATTCTGTTCTGTTTCCATGACTGGAGTGTAACTTGTAGTTTTATGAATGACATAGATGGCACTCCACTGGTTAGGTGCACTACTCTGCATGTGAGGCTGATTTTGCCGATCAGATTCATTGGGCAAAGGATCAGTAGTCTCAGAGCTGATCTCAGAGGCCTTGGTGATTTTTCCTTTTGTATCTCTGCCCTTGTACGGACCACTTTTTGTATCTGTGGTATCTTCAGGACTTTCTATTAAGTCATCAAAATTTTGTAGACGGTAGGAATTTTTGAATCCATCTGGGATATCTTCCCACTCAGCATTAACAATCCTCCCTGTAAAAGAAAACAACACAAGCCTGAGACTTGGCAATCAGCAAAGCATTTTTTTTTTTTTTTTTTTTTTTTTTTAAGAGAACACTGACCACTCTACCATGTGTTGCTCTACTCACTCGATGGCTGCTCTGCATGTGTCACAATCTTGAGCCATTTTCCTGCTAAATCCCCTGGCCCAGAGGTCTCTATACAGGGCCCCATCCCATGTCTTCCTTGGTTTGCCACTGAGCATTATTCCCTTTACTTTCAAACCTACAATCTTCCTCAACCAGTCTCCCTCCCTCTCCTCTGAACATGATCCAAACACCTCAGTCTACCAACTCATATCAGTTCTCTAATATTTGTTTTCCAAATTTCTCACAACACACTATTCTCAGTTTCATTCCATCTATCCATCCATCATCCAATCCTACGTTGCCCCATAAGGAGCGTAGGAGCCCGGGGCTAGGAAAGTTGGTCCTGGCATTTAAGATGAGAGTGACCAGTCTCACTCATCCCTGAGTGGCATTACATGAGCAATAAACCCCAACCATCCCTTGGATATAAACCTTCACCAGCTCAATCCGATTGGAGCACCTTTATTACCCACTAAACCACCAGGAGCCAAAATTTGGTTATATGGTTACCACCCAGCATAGTAAATGGTTTCCTGGTGTACAGGAAACTATTTGGCTTGTCACTCAGTGTAGAGTCACCCACAGGCAGAAGGAAGAGGAAAGAATGAAGGAAAGAAAGACACAAGATGGAGTGTAAAGTTACCCGCAGGCAGAAGAAAGAGGAAAAAATGAAGGAAAGAAAGACAGAAGAGGATGGATGGAAAGAAGGAAACATTCTCAATTCTGCGGATTCCACTTCCTTGTATCCTCTTCTCTCACTGACTAAGTCCCACTCTCATACAGCATAATGCTGATCACACATTTTGTAGAGTACCCTTAGCACAAAAGGTGAGCCCCTTCACACTCATAAAAGGCAACAGTTAAACTTCTTCCATCCATTCCTCACTCTGGAAATGGAATTAGCTTCTGCTCCTACTCCAACACTCAGGATGGGCCACAACTGGAAATATAAATTGGGGGAACCTCCCAAAAGCTTAATACATAGCAATGATATTTAAAATGAAATTATTTCTTACTGTAGTGTAATTGGCCATGTGGAGAGGATGGAGGGTGAAAGACTGATGAAGAGAGTGTATGTGAGTGAGGTGGAGGGGGAAAGAGGGAGGGGGAGGCCGAGGATGAGATGGAGAGATGGGGTGGAGAGGTATATGAGAGAGGGGGGTGTGAGTTGGGAGCAGGGGAGTGAAATGGCGGGGGACAGGGCGACTTGGAGGCGATTTGTTTGTGGCCACCCCAAACGGGATTGAGGCGTCTGGCAATAGATAGATAGATAGATAGTGTAATTAGCCATACATGCAAGAACAACACTTGTAACTAGCTTGGAGTATGAGCCAGTCTTGATCCTTTCACTGCAATGATGAATTATTTATTTAGCTAAGGATGCCCAACATTCACATTTCAGGACCATATTGTCCTCTGGGTAAGGAATGCATCTGTACTGCAAATGGAGGGGGGTGGAGTTACCATCACCCTTTACAGCAACAAATCAGTGTGGTTGAACTTGGGGCCACAGATGACACTAAAGTCAGAACATACAGTACCCCTTCCATATGTATGGTTAATGAGTTAACCTAGGGTACCATGCAAACAGAATCTGTGTACTGTATTTGGATATCCATATCCCATCATAAAAATCTAATGTATTAACCAACCCTCCAGCCTGACCCCGACCTGCCCACTAACGGCCTTGTATGACTGAAACTAACATACAGATATGCTTCTCAAGGGCATACTCTACTGCATGGAGGTAAGCAGACATACAACAGTGACATTAAGGAGATTTAAAGGAATAAAAAATTGGAAAGGAACTAACTGCTCAAGCAATTTAAATCATCAGTGATGGTGTATGCTGTGCAAATCCACATTTTTCTGTGCATATGTAATTTGTGATACTGTTTTTCTTTCACCTATGCACTGGGATCTGTGCACATGAAGCATGCACACATGGAGGGAACATTGTATGGCTCTGTAACTGCTGTCTCATTGATGCCTGACTGCAGTGCCTGGTAGGAGGAAAGGTGACTGCTCCCTTTACCACCAAAGGGTCTAGTGGGCAAGTGGGCTGTCTGCCTTCCTAGCAATGGAGGATACAGAGCACACAGTTACATGCTGAAAATCCCATTTGGTTTTATAGCAGCCCAAACATGGGAGGAAAACCAAGGAGGATGCCCCCCCCACGCCAGCCTACAAATAATACTATGGAAACTGTAGTGCTATGCTGTTCTCAGATCTGGTCCTGTATTTAGTGGGATGCCTTGAAGCCATGGTGCTGTTCCTGACCCCGGCAATGGAACTAGTTAAAGTAACAAAGTCAGGGTGAACAAGTGGGGCTAAACAATGATGGATGTACTTCACTCCCTGTACCAAAACAAACTGTAATTATGAACATGGTCCCAAAACTGAAATCTGACCAAAAAACATTTTACAATTACTGCCTGGAAGGTTGTGTTCTGGAATTCTGTAATGATGAAATGGAGAGCGGGGGTTATGACAGGACTATCAGAGAGGTGTGTGGATATATGCTGCGTGCAAGTTGGGTGGTGGTGGTGGAGGGGAGGCGGTTAACTAAAGGATGGTTGAGGGCAAAAGGGAGAAGTATAAGCTTTTTTCTGGTGTGGGGATGATACATGAATCAGTGGTGTACGAGTGTTGTTTGATGGGACATGGGTGGATGGCGTGCCTGAGGTTAAGATATACAGTAACAGCCCAAGAATGATGCTTTGATAGATGGCATCTTTTTTTTTTTTTTTTTTTTTTATATGTCCTACTCTGGGCATAGGCTTAACAGCCTGCTATCAAGGCCCAGCAGTCCTCCTACATACCATACACCTCTACATGTCATCTGGGAGGTGCACTGTGGTTATGCTCCATATGGACATACTGAAGAGATAAGGGACAACTTCTGGGATAAGTATGCAAGTGTTATAGTTGAAGTGAATAATGAGTATGGTAGCTATAATACAGTAGACTCTCAAGTATCCGTTGTCACGATTTCTGTCCTTTTGCATTTTCTGGCACTTTAGGCTCGACTATATTAAAACATCCGGCAATATTAGGCAATATCCAGCTTAGAAATGTGAGACAATAAGCAGTATGCATTTTTTGATGGTAAAGTGTATCATCCTGCTCTGACACAGGACCCAGTTGACATGCAGGCAGACTCTGCAACACACGTCAGCCAATCACAATGCATTACAGAAGCAGCCCACCCAACGCACCAAGGCAACCGTTGCCCTCTCATTCTCTCCACTGGACACCATATAGTGAGGACCTACCCATGCTTTGTGCATTGGTGACCAACACAGTGGCTACCCCCAGTACGCTAACTTAGCCGATGACTCCCCATGCTTCACTCACTGCTGCAATACTGTGACTTCCCCTGTGGCCCCTCAGTGCTCCATGCCCTAGTGCTCTTACTACTGTGCCCTAGTTCTGCATGACAGCTGAGTTTGTGGCTTCTGTGGTGGTGCCCTGGCTGCTGCAGGTACTGTAGCTGTACTATACAGTGCAGCCTCGTTATACAACGCCCTGTTATGTGATAACTCATTACAATGATAATTAAAAAGTTATACTGTACAATGTTAACAAATCTATCACAATTTCCCTACAACAGTATTTCTGACGACTGCCTCCGAGAATCTTGTGCGGATGCGGTGAGGCATACAAAATCAAAATTGCTACCCATTGTTTACATTTGCTCTGATCATTGTCTTTCATTCTAGTCTGTGCATGAAAGGCCACTGAAACACCATTGTTATTGTCAGATAACAGTGCAAGTGCTTAACAAAGAGTGCTGTGTGCAATATAAGTGAAGTGATAGTTTTCTGTGTGAAATACTGAAACTTGTAATCTAAAAATCATGTCAACCTTACACAACCATCATCCTCTTTTTAGGCCTCGACATAGCTGACTATGCCAATATGCCTGCCTCGTGCTTACACTGGCTGTGATCATTGCCTTTTGTTTTATTTTGTGCGTGAATGGCCACTGAAACACCATTTCTCTCGCCAAATAACAGCGTAAGTACTTAATAAACAGCGTAGCGTGTGATGTGAAGTAAAGTGATATCGTATCTTTTTTGTGGAGTGGTTGTCCAGGCCCTCCAATTGTCCCCCATCCTGGAGGGTGGAGGTGGAGGACCCTTGGTGATGACTCGTACCAACATAGAACAAACTTCTGGTGGGTGGCAGAGGTTTTTTATGTCATCTTAGGCTCTGTGGTCGAGGTCACCCACCCTAGCCCTATTGAACCTATGTTATATCGACCATGTTATGTGACAATTCGTTATGCAATAGGTCTTCATTTGATGCAACCCTACTGCATGATGATGCTGAACTGTATGTATTGTATTATTACTGTATTGTATTTTAAGCCTGATTTTCATATTTACTCATGGCTAATATTGTAAGAAAGTTTTTAGGATAGAGGGTCAAAACAGATAGCTTAGGGTGGTGACATTTTATCAAGCTCAACGCCAAATGGTGAGCCGATTAGGGGTACCAACGTAATGTCTGGCATTCTGCAATATCCAGCAGGGGGGTTGGCTGAACTACGCCGGATACTTGAGAGACTACAGTACATCACAGTGCTTGGTGAGGACTTGGATAGACATGCTGGAAGGTAAAGTAGGGAAGTCCACGGAATCCATGGTGGCTGTGATTATGGTAGCAGAAACGCTGAATGAGAAAGGATTTCAAAATCTGGAGCTGTCTTAGACAAGGTAGCCTAGTCATCAGTAGTCTGGTAACAATCAAGTCAGAAAGTAACAAATGCCGGACAGATTATGTTTTAATAAGATGGGACAATTATAGTCTATCAAGCTTAACTTGGCCCAGATTTTAGTCCTTTTGAACCTTATTTCTCACAGTTCAGTGACAAAATAAGACAATACTATGGCTCTATATCCTTTCCATGGCATTTTATCATGACCAGCACCATATTATAATGTTACAACTCAGCATTCAAGACTGAAAGATGGCGATTATTGGCCAAGTTCGACATTAAAAAGGGTATACTGTAGTTTGAGATGTACAAGTTATGGATGACAAGGAATGTGAGTCGCAGCAGCAATGGCAGTGATCTAGATCCATGAACACAAAGCAATAAATGGGTTAATAAGAGGGCTACTAAACTGGCAAAAACACAGCCTGAAAATCAGACGCATATGAAGACAAATAAATAAACGACTTTCTGAAAACTACTTACCTCTCTGCTTATTAGAATTTCGGAGTGTGATGTTGGACGGGTAAGGATGGTGTCTGAACGGATTTGTACCACCTTTGAAATAAACATGAATAAGGTGCACATTAGAAACTACACATACTAACACACCTAAAGCTTACAAAATTACCTATTTTCAATCTGCTGCCATACACCTACCAAGTCCCATAGTTCATACACAGTACAAAGAAGCCATGATGAAACTTTTATCATCTTCTGCCTCTCATACTTCCTTTCCTAATTTGGTATCTCCTTAGTCATTTGCTACTTCTTATTCCATAATAATTTCTCCTTGACTTTTTTCATCAATTATATATTATCATTTTCAGTAATGATGATGATGATGATGATGATGATGACATCTGAAAGACTATCATGGTTCAATTCTGTTATTATACTGACAATACCTAATTTGCCTTGAGTCAGAGGACACTTTTTATTCTGATGTTGCTACCGGTATCTCCAGATGAATTAATTTAGCTTACTATATACAGTTCTTTTCAAACTGGAGGGTTCCATATGGCCTGTTTTAACCCTTTTACCACCAGGGGCTCTCTTAGGCTAAGCTGAAAACTACTGTGTTGAAGAGCTTTTCCTTGATATTACACAATAACTGAAGGAAATGGCCAACAAAAACTAAGGAATGTGCAGAGCAAGTACCAAAGCAGTTTAAAGAGACAATATACTGTAATCCAGGTGCTCTCCTACTTCCAAATTGACTGGTTCTGACAGCTGGTTTGTAACTCAAAAAGTTCATTTCATGAAAGCAAATGAAAACTGAATAACCAGTACCACTTGCACCAACTGCTTAGGTAGCTAACGTTAATAATTACAGTAACTGATACTACCGTCACTAATCTTAGTAAGTGCAGTATATACCATTAACATTAGTCTTTAAAGGTAGGCAGCTACTGTACTATCTGTAAGAGTAATATTTTGTATTGCAAATGTCACTGAAAAACAGTTCGTTAGTGTAAATGCTTCTCCCCCAAAATTTGTATCTATAAAAGCTTGTGGTTAGCTCAAAATTCCATTAGTAAGAGATAAACTGCATAGCTCCCATACAAAATAAAATCTTACCGATATATCTGGTTCTGCGTTCATGTTCAGGCACTTCCTCCCACACAGGGACTCCTTTCTTCAGCAGCTGGCACAAAAATTCACGTCGGTTGCTTTCATAATTACCTTCTAGACCCTCAGCTGTTGCAGACCCTTCATTTTCTTTATCTCGTTTCTGTGCTTTATGGCTCCTCCTTCGACTGTCACTATGAGATCTGCTTTTCTTTGAATCTCTATCCACAGTTTCTCCTGTCCTACATCCACCACCATTTTCTGAGGGCGGCTTTGGAAATGACACATCAACAAAATTAAACCTCACACTTGGCACAGGAATTGGTGGGTCTTTGGGAACGTCATTCAGGACTCGTTCCCTCACTTCTCTCACTGGATGAACATCAAGGTCGTTGAGATGATGGGCTGGGGCTCTCGATCTCCAGCCCTGAGAAGCCATTGTTGTGGTACATCATCAGGTCATCACGTCTGGATATACCAATACCTGTAAGAAAATAAGTTACGGTACTGTAACAGCTAAAGATCTGTCATGACTCACCATCAAAGAGTTATACAGCACTAGGGCTGATGACTCTCTCTGTCAAATGCTGTGGAAAGCCGAGGCTTACCGAATAGGGAGG
Source organism: Coenobita brevimanus (assembly GCF_032717465.1). Lineage (NCBI taxonomy): Eukaryota > Metazoa > Arthropoda > Malacostraca > Decapoda > Coenobitidae > Coenobita > Coenobita brevimanus. Next base: position 1,570,135 of record NC_137058.1, read on the forward strand.
AAAACATTTCTTACAAATATTGCTGCAAGTTTCTGTCATTTCTAAATACAGTTATCTGCTGGAAGATTAAAACTCATTACTGGAGGTCTTTTTGACATTACTGTATTTAAATACTGCAAGATTCACACAGGTTTCAAGGGTAAAATCTTAATTGCATATCATGTCACTAAACTCCTTGAATAGGGTGCTCACAAAACTTTAAACAAACCTAAATCATCTTACACTGTACTCCATACATTACCCTGCATAAGATACTTGGCACCACATGGAATTCATTTCATTTTATGGACATTATTTTACTTGTACACAACCATGGAATCTTCTACAGTACTGTATATATTTCTGCTTCAAATAAATAATGTGACATGTTTCACACAGTAACTGTATATATACTGTACTGTAATGGTACTGCATGTATATCATATACCATATACCACCAGATACATACTGTAGTAATGCATCAACCCCCCAAAAGCAAAACTAACAAGCTTTGTGGGCACTGAAAGGTCTCTGAGAAAAGCTGAAGGACCTCACAGAGAAAAGGGATATAGTAACATAACAGTTCAACCTACCAGCCAGGTACCAATAAACAGTGACCCTGATGAATTGTTGGTGGATTGCTGGACGATCAGTAAGAATGAACTGTTACCTTCTTTCTGCTGCTTAAACTAAACTGTACATTAAAAGAGAGAGAGAGAGAGAGAGATCCTGGGGTCGCAACAACCTCCTCTCTTAAAGTCCTGGATATACCCATGCAAGTCAGCTTAAGACCATCAACACAACGCAGAAAAGGTAACTCTGGTACACCATCTTTGGCTGATATGCAAGCAACTTCTTCAGAACTGGCCTGCCAAGTTCCCCATAGGCTACATGACAACCAAATTACTACCTAATACCTGTATTCTTAAAACCAAATTTAGGTAACAATTACACGTGCCTAACCTACATGCAAATTATAGACGCTACAGAGCCGTCACAGCTTGAAATGTACTTAACCTCTCGTGAGTGTGGCTGAGGTCCCCCGTGGGTGCCCCCCATCACCCTCGAATTCAAACCAAAACAACATGGAAATGCCATACTTATTTTATCCACATTGTCATTCTGTTATCTTTACGACAAAACCTATAATTTCAGTCAAATGTAGATAAATTCAATTCTCTGTTTGTTTTCCCTATATGTACCTGTCAATACAATGCAAAAAGTCGAGTTCAGTTGTGCCTTGTTTTCGGGTGTATCATGTTTCGGCTCCATTTTAATGTTAACTTTTCCTTACACTAGTTGTGATCCCGTCATTTAACTTCTGTTATTCCTTAGTTATTTCATGTCTTTTTCTATCTTTTATTTATTTCGCTGAATATGTCTTACAAGCACTGAGCATGCAAGACGGCAAAGTCGTATAATTTCTCGGGCATTATGCCTACTTCTTTTTAGTCATGGAATTGTATGTTTGGTGTATACATCTGGAAAAGGTCAAACCATCCGAGGCACGCACTGATCCAGTTAAGAATGAGATGGAATTCTCACACATATTTACGATCGATTTCCTGACGCAATCACTGCCTCATTGCAGAGGGCAGAATTTCCCTTGTAGGGAAGATTCTGCACTCTGTAGGAAGGGTTCTGTATCCTTCTTTCTTGGTTGTTCCTGCATAAAACAGATATAGTCTACAAAAATTTTCATCTTTCATCTAAGATTAATTATTGTAGGAGGAACAGGATAATATGGTTAGACTGCACTCTCCTATCATTGTCCTTCCGGCAAAAACCAGATCATGGTTACAACAAGTTATCGATTGTAAATATGTGTCACATTCCCACCCATACGTATCTGTTAAAATAAGTCCAAGTTTACGACAGAGAATAGGTTTCGGTGGTTTTAAACACTTGAGACAAAACAAAGGGGACAGTTGTTTTCCTTAGCATACTGTACTGTAAATGTTCTTTCGTAAGGAAATCGCATGACATGATAGGAGACCTGTACATTCGTGTGGCTGGTGCAATCTGTGCTGGGGTGTCGATGATGAAGTGGAAGAAAGGAATGGTAAAGGTGGAATCAGACGTCGTGAGTCACTCAGTCGCGATGCTCTTGTTCATCACATGGGCCATTGAGCCTGTGGTGGACTGTTCACTCAATGTCCTAGGATACAGAGCCTTTGTATTATACAGTTTACCATGGTGATACATTACGTAATCATTTTCCCTACCAACCTACAAAGGGTTTACGGACACCTGAGTCGAGTGGCACAAGTTGCAGGCACCACTGGCACCCCAGTGCTATAGGGCCGGCACACACACACACACACACACACACACACACACACACACACACACACACACACACACACATTCATCATCATCATCAGCGCACCAGGGCTGTATAAAGAAAGGAAGTTAGGATAGAGGGTGAGAATGTTCACTAGTAATGTGTACAAAGCAGAGAACTGTAAACCAGGGGGTCTAAAGGGGCAATAATTGGGCAGTTAACGATGTGATGGGATAATGAGTCAGTCATGGGAGGATTACAGGTTTGCAGGGCTTAAATTTGTCGGTGGCCAGACGTGAAATTACTTTCCACATGGAGCGACACTCCAGGTGAATGCGTGAGACAGCCACATCACAACGGCGGGTGAGGGTGGGGTGCATGCCATAAGAGTGTTTCACCCCACAGTGGTTGTCGTAGTGCTGAATGGTGACGCTGGTGGGTCATTTAGCATAAACACGCAGGGCTATGTCCTCCCTGGCCCTGACCGGAAAGTCGCCTTAGACACGGAGGGGAAGGCTGCAGGCAGTTCGGGCCAGGCAATCTGCCTGGTCGTGTTGGGTGTGACCAACATGGGCTGCGATCCAGATGAAAGAGAGCCCGAGATCGAGGCGTAAACCCGATGAAGCTGAAAGTAGAGTAAGAAGGGAAGAAGAGGGAGGAGGCGAGAAGGGTTGCAAAGATGGACGAGGGCTGCCTGGGAATCGCTGATGTTTAGGCCTAAGAGTTTTTGAGAGAGGAGAAAGTCGAGGGCAGAGGTAAGAGAAGACAGATCAACTGGGTACTGCTGGCCCAGCTGGGGAGACGGTGGGAGGTGAAATCAATCGGAGGAACAGAAAGGCAAGGCAAGTAGCCCCCTCCCGGCCATTAGCAAGAACAGAACCATCATTATAAACGTAAACAGGATTAGTAGGGTAAGGTAGGTACGGGCCACTGAGTTAATTAAGGGTCTCAGTGATGGAGAACTGAGGAAGGATAGGTGGACGGTTAGCTGCAGTGTTAGATGGTATAATAATGAATATCAGTTGTACGTGTCCAGACAGGGGACAGAAGGTCAGCAGGGATGGGTGTGACAAGGACAACACGAACAGTGGCGGGATCTCTGCCCATAGAGCAGAGGACAACAGAGTGCTGAAAGACGTCTTTGGAGCCAGGAAGTCACACCGGGGACATGAGTGCCACGGAAACGGTCGAGGTGTGTGGCATCACAGCGAACATCAACCAGTCTCAGGAAAAGGACGGAGCTGGGAACGGAAAGTGTGGTCAGCCATTGTGTGACAGCAAGATGTGGACAGCAGATTTATAAATGTTTACCACTAACCTGCAAAAGAGAGAGTAGTCGATATGTGCCACTGAAGAAAATGGAATAGAAGGCAAGGTATACTTATTTTGCTCCCTTCAGCCCACTTGATTTAGTATTTACTGGTTTATAATATCACTTCATGACTCATCTTGATGTTTTGTGGGATACTTTCATGCTCTTTCCATTCCAGTATGTCCCGACCCCCTCCCACTATTTTTCACCCATGCCATTTTTCCCCAACACGATGCATCTATTCTACCTAGCTATCTATTGACTACAGACACATAACTTTCATGTCACCTTGTCCTCTCCCATCAGGTTGTATCCCTTCCAACTTCATCCTTACTCGCATACCTCTCCATCCCATTCCTGCATCTCATCTTAGGTATCTCCCTTCCCCTATCCCTACCAAGCCTCCTACGCCTCCTAGCGTACGGGCCTTCATTCCTATCAGTCACCGGTGTCAGTAGAGCATCTTTCCGTGTCTGGGCTTGTGGAGAATAAACAGGATGGAAAAAGAGATGAAGCGAAGGCATCTGGTGGGAAACGGCAGAAACAGTGGGGCAAGGGTACAGCTGCTGTCCTTACCTCCCACCCCAATGGGGGCACGGTGGCCCAGTGGTAGAGTATTAAGCCCGTAATCGGGGGATTGCGAGTTCGAGCCTCGCCCGGGACTGTCGTGCCGGGAGTGGTAGCGCGCTCCTGTAACCTAGCGGGGCTATGTGATCCAATACAGGGTCTAGTTCGGGGAGCGCCATTTCTCCCATTTCCGACCCCAACACACACACACGCACACACACACACACAAACGAACTAGGGGAAGCAGGTGATGCGTTGGTTAGCAGATCCACCTCACAGCTGGAAAAACCCGAGTTCAGTTCTCGGCCCTGGCAGATGGTGAAAGTCATTTCCCCTGTCCTTCACCAAGCAGTATTATTAGGGACCTGGATGTGACACTGACTGTTGCAGGTCGTGTTTCGGGGGATAACTGACACCATGAAAATACCGATTGTCTTCTTTTTATGATTCCTGCCCAGCTGATAGGCATTATCGAAGGAGCTTCTTCCAATGAACTGCTCCTCACACCCTCCCCTCCTCCTTCCTCCTTCCCACCCTCTCCTTCGTCATTCCCTCCTCCCACACCCCATCCCTCTCACCCCTTCCTCCTTCATTCCCTTCTCCCACACCCCATCCCTCTCACCCCTTCCTCCTTCATTCCCTCCTCCCACACCCCATCCCTCTCACCCCTTCCTCCTTCATTCCCTCCTCCCACACTCCTTCCCTCTCATCCCTTCCTTCGCCTTTCCCTCTTTTCTATCATCGTCTTTTAGAGTAGCTTTGTTTGTTATAACCTTCCCTATACCAAACAGCCACCAAAGGAGCAACAGGTCTGGTGCTGTTTGCTTTCCTTTGTAATTCCTTAGAAAATGTACACTAATTCTTTAGAAAATGTACAGAGAAGGACAAAAGTGTTACATGGTGTTCGGAAACCTTTTATATGCAGACAGACTAATAAGACTAAATCTGCACTCACTATAAAGGCGTTGAGTAAAGGGAGACTTAATTGAGGTGTTTAAGTGGATGAAGGGTATAAATAAGGGAGATATTAGCAAGGTACGTAAAGTGAGCATACAGGATAGAACTTGAAGTAATGATTTCAGACTAGATAAATTCCGTTTCAGTATGGAAATACGTAGAAATTGGTTTGGTAATAGATCAGTAGACGAATGGAATAAGCTGCCTAAGAATGTAGTTGCTGCCTCTTCCACTGAGAGTTTCAAGCATAGGCAAGATAAGTATATGACAAATAAGGGGTGGGTATAGAAAAAATAAAATCTTATTTTTACTAGTACTAATTAATTCTTTTCACTTTTCAGGTTACACAATGATAGTCTCTTTTTCTCCTTTCACACTTTTCTATAAAATGTCCACTCCAGTTTTTCTGTACTGTGTGGTGTTCCTTCTGACTTTTTCCTGCCGGCTTCGGGTAGAGGGTTTGGAGGGCGGGGTGAGAGCCGTCTTCTTCGCTACCCTTATGTCATTCTAGTAGTTCAGTTACTCTTTTAGGAGCTTCCTAGCATGGGCCAACCGGCCTACTGCAGTTATCCTCTCTTCCTATTTTCTTATGTTCCTTTGTACTCTCCTTATAACTCCTCCTCCCTCACCCCTTCACCCCTCACCCCTCCCCCTGCCCCACCCCTCCTCCGTCATCCCCTTCTTCCTCACCCCCTCCCTTTCTCTCCCTCCTCCCTCCCCCTCCCCCATCATCCTTGTCTAACCCTCACTCCCCCACCAAGTGTGCTCAAAATCGGATCAGAGCTGTGTGAGTCATGGGATCGAACATCTGACTTTGCTCTCTGACCATGGCACGTATTCTCCCTCGTTAAGGAAGTTTCCTAACACCTCTTCCTCAGTTATTGTAGTTATTTTTGGACATGGTTGGTTAATGTCCTTCTGTACGTTATTTTTGCAGAGTTTGGCGATATTGGAAGGACTTGCGCAACACAGAAGAGGACAGCAAGGTGTTATAAGCAAAATAAATAGCTTAAGAAGAGGTGTTAGGGAAGTTGCTCAACCGACGAGAATACGAGCCCTTGACCTTTGGCGAGAGATCTACAGTAGTAAGTATGACAGGGAAAGAGTGAACACTGATGAGATGCAGATTGGGTTTATGCCAGGCAAAGGGACCACTGATGCCATATTCATTGTCTTACAGGTTCAGGAAAAATGTATAGGAATGAAAAGGGAACTGTACTTTGTTTTTGTTGATTTGGAGAAGGTCTTTGAGAGTCCCTAGGCAGGTGGTGAAGTGGGCAATGAGAAAGCTTGGGATTGAGGAGTAGCTGGTTAGAGTGGTAATGGCCATGCATGTGGGTGCTCTCACCCAGGTGAGAGTGAATGGAGATCTGAATGATGTGTTTTCCGTGAATGTTCAAATGCATCAGGGATCAGTCTTGAGCCCCTTGATATCATGGTGCTTGAAGCCCCCTCACATGACTTCAGAAATGGGCTCCCATGGGTGATGTTGTATGCTGATGACTTGGTGTTGATTGCAGAGTATGAAATGGAGGCAGAGGAAAGATTTAGGGTATGGAGACATGGTATGGGGCACAAGGGCTTGAGAGTAAATGCAGAAAAACAAAAATAATGATATCAAGGGTTGGTGGCGGTACTGTCAAAGCAGACGGAAAGTGGCCATGTGCAGATTGCCACAAGTGTGTGGGATCAAGTAACTCCATCTTGTACAGTGTTTGTGATAAGTGGGTGCTTAAGGGACGAATTAATATTAAAGTTAGACTGGAAAATAATGTTCATTTCATGTGTGTGGTGTGTCGGGGAGAGCACATAGAGACTGTTAGGCGTGAAGGGACTGGTTTTGCTGGAGAGTCTCGTGAATACGTGGAGGAGATTTGTTATTTAGGGGAAATGTTATGTGCTGGAGGTGGGGCTGGAGCTAGTTCTGTGGCTAGGGAAAGAAGTAGGAGGAGGAAGTTCAGGGAGCTGTTGCCTCTCCTGACAGTGAGAAGGCTTCCCTCTGTGCTAAGGGATCTTTGTATGAAGCATATGTTAGGAGTGTAATGCTGTAAGGGCGGCAAAGAAAGAGGACATTCGTAGGCTCAAACGTACAGAAATGACAGTGAGTGGATGGATGTGCAGTGCGTCCTTGAATGTAAGGCCTGGGGGAGCTAGGATTGCGATTAGCGAGTTGAGAGGAAGGACGGGACTTGAATGTACAGTACTGGTGTGATGCGGGGCTGGTAGACTGGTGTGGTTTGGCCATGTTGAGAGGATGGAACGCAAGATGGGAAGTGTGAATGTCGGGGTAGGGTTGCGAGAGGCATACCGAAAGAGGCCTGGGACGAGGTCATACAGTGTGACTTCAGGGATAAAGGACTAAAAAAAAAAAAAAAAAAGAAGCTGCCAGAGATCGAGCAGCGTGGAGAGCCACCATTAGGTGACCAAGGCCGATGTATGCAGGCAAGTATGTTGTAACCTTCATTGAAGTTGAAGTTGAAGTTGAACGAACAAGAAAATAGTACGGTTTTATATGCAGAATACATTGCCAAATAAATCATAACATCGGCAAAAACAGAGTACCACGGTTTGGGGGGAAAAATAATAGAGAAAGGAAAGCGTCCCTGTCCCCGCGTGAAAAATGACCGTGATATAAAATAATGAACTTTTACATACGAGATCAATTGGTGAATTACGGATCCATTATTCAGGGATTATGAAATTTGCAGCTAAAAAAAAAAAAAAAAAAAAAAGCACGAACGAATGGTGCTCCCAGCGGCCTGATGAGAAATTATCGAGTCTCATTATACACGCGTAATGTTTTTAATCTGAGCTACACCTTAACGAGCGGGAAATGTGCATTGGTTTGAAAGTTTTAGAGTTATGTAAGTCTCTCTTTTGATATATGTATTTTCTCTCTGCTTCCTGATAGTTACTCTCTCTCTCTCTTTCTCTCTCTCTCTCTTTCGTTTAATCTGTCCTACACCTTAACGAGTGGGGAATGTGGAACTCACTCACTCTCTCTCTCTCTCTCTCTCTCTCTGGCCGTGCTATCAATAACTCCCATTTTGCTCTCCCTATCCTTGTTTCTGGACAATGCCTCACCGCAGCTATAGGTGGAATTAAAAAGATCAGGTTATTGAAAGAAATTACCCATTAAATCACCGAGACTGCAGCAGAAATAATGCATAAAAAAGGAGGGTCAACCAAAATAATTAGCCAACACACTGTACATTTAGTCTCTCCTTTGCGCTGTCTTGTGTATAATTCTATTTGTCTATCTGTCTGTCTATCAATTCCTCCATCTATCTGTCTGTCTATCTATCAGTCTATCTACTTATCTATCCATCAATCCATCTAACTATCTGTCTTTCCATCCATCCATCCGCTTATCTATCCATCTATCTACCTGCCTATCTATTTATCTGTCCATTTATCTATCTAGGTCTATCTATTTCTCTTCGATGGTTCAAGGAAAGAAGAGTCTGGTAGCCTTAGAGGATAATCTCGCCTACTATGATGCATGTATCTGTCATAAAGACTTTGTAGTTACTTGTAGAGAAGTATATTTTAGACTTGTGGTCGAGCGGCTTTTATATCTTGTAGTAGCTTCCCCACCAAATGTCATGTAGTGACAGGAGAGGTAAAGAATAGTATGGGACTATTTTTATTTTGTCTTGGAAATATTAACAAGTCTCTCACACGGAACGAGTATAAGTCCCGGGTAGCTACCTCCCTGTCTCGCTATCTGTCTCTCTCTCTCTCAAATCGCTAAGCCCTTCTTCCGTGACCTGTCTCTAGGGTCGCTTGTCTCCTTCTACTCTCTCTTTCCTAAAATCTGGTGTAGCAGGGGTGTGTCACGTGTGTTCCTCGTGGATGGAAAGCTTAAGGAGCCTGTGTGTGAGTATGTGTGTATATGTGTGTGCATGGTTACCAGATCTTTGTTCACGAGAGGACTGCTGACAGCTAACTGCATCATCTCCTTACTGGCCGCTGTCGTCAGCTTTCCTCAGTGTTAAGAGTGTGTAAGCATGTTTAGCACTGCTCGATTCTCGCAGACACAACACCTTCTCATCAACTGACTTCCTGCTTCTATCTATCTATTTATCTATCTATCTATTATGTAGTCCTATATATCTACCTACCTGTCTATCTGTCTATCTATCCATCGATGTTTATCTATCTCCGTCTACATACCTATCTGTTTATTTGTCTGTCTATCAATCTATCTATCTGTCTACCTATCTATCCCTCCATCCCTCCACCCCTCCACCTCACTCACACACAGAGGTAGACGACGCACGGTGGACATTATTGGAACCAGGGGCTTGCTGTGACGTCACGCTGTGCAGCAAACATCCGAGGTTGTGTTGGTGTGGCACGTGTGTTCGACCTGCGTTTTTCGCTTTAAACTTGTTATTCATTTGAATTATCAATTGCCTTTCTTGTGCAGTGCGTGAATAACCTGGAGACTCTAATAGGCTATGGGAAAACCTAGAGTTTGTGCTGTGTTTGTACCCCTGACAAGAACAGTGACTTGGGGTACCGCAAATTCCCCAGAAATGATAATTTAGCTAGATGTGGCTGCAAAAGTGCCGTAGGCTGACAAAGTTAATGTTCAAACAGCAGTCATTTGCCAGAAACATTTTAGTTCAACACAAACATTCAGACATTTGAAATATGAGCTGTTGGGGTATAACATTGCACGGAATTTAAGAAATTTAAAAGAAGACGCAGTGCCGGATCAACGGAGTTGGCCTTCGTGCAGCTTAAAAAGGTAAGAGAACTTAGATATACTTGATACCTCTTGGAGTTTGCTGTAATTAGGCTTAAATGTGATTTTAACATGCTCAGTCAGATGTTAGAGGCCTAAGCTAGGCCTAAATAAGTTCCCTATTAACAGCCTAAGTTAGCCTAGGCCTAATAACAAATATGAACATTTTCACCACACCAGTTTAGAACCAGAGTAGAATAGGCCTAGGCCTAATAGCCTACTGAGCCAAATTTTATAAGTATTTCAAAATCTGACAGCTAAGTTGACAAATAATGTAATTTATGGGACTTGGACTCTGGGAGTGAGTCTAGGCCTAGGCCTACTGTATACAGTATGGTGGTAGGTTAGGTTAGGTTAGTCTAGCCGATTTCAAGTCATTCCGGCCTAAATTTTTCCTGCCCTAGTAACTTTGACCTCCCACCCTAGTCACTTTGGCCTCTCCCCCTAGTACTTCCTGCCAGCATGGTTACCTGTGTCAAATACGGAATAAAAATCGCAAAAAGTAAAGATGACATGAACAGAAAAATAATGAGAAAAATGGAAGAGACTGAATTATGAATCTTTGCCCTGAGTTTCTCTTGACTTGCTAAGCTAACTTGGGTAGACTTCTCTCCAGGCCAGTCCAGTAGCACCCCTGGTTGATAGCATAGCAATAACATTAACATTATTAAGGCTGACATAATGCCACTATATCAGGTTTACATAAAGCTACCACCACGATTGTATAGCTAGCCTATCAGGTTGACATACAGCCACTACCATGATTGTTCTAGCTAGCCTATCTGTCAGCTGACACTGTCTTTAATATTTCCTTAGGAATCCAATATGTGCCGGTATGAAATATCGAAATCATGTAATTCATTCATTCATTGCCAGACGCCATGTATCCCAAACGGGGTGGCCAAGGGCTTAGAGTTAATTGTTTTACAGGGAGGGGCACTAATCCTCCACCAACCCCACTATGTAATTAAGTCACTATATTTCTTTAACTTTAACTGCTACCTACCTACTCTCTTATGATGAGAAGGACGTTTTATTTTTATTTATATTTTTTATTGGGTCTGCAGACTACAGAGCACCGAGGTGGTAACTTACAACGTGACGTCACAACCCGTCAATGTTTTGAGAGTTTCAGAAGACTTTCCGCTTGGGTGATGGTTTTAAGGCTCCTGTGCGTCTACCTGTCTCTCTTCGTCTATTCGTCTACATACTGTACATGCACACTCCTATCTAATCTCTCATCTTCATTCTCTTGAGACATACTTCCCGTTTTTTTTTTTTATTTGTTCCTTTTGCTTTATTTTACTTACCTTTAGCGCTGTCACCATTTTCATTATGTGTAGTTCCTCTCTCAGGACGGTGCAAAACAATCCTCTTTTCACCTTGGCTCAGAATTTCATCCATTCGCAGTCTATTTCAACGTAGCTCAGTGGCAGGAAAGACAGTGCTGCAGCTCTATATCCTTTTTTTAGCACTTGTTTCTGACTACTAGCATATGCTACTGCTAATCTATTGCTACAACTCAGCATTTTAGATGGAGATGATAATTTTAGGCCAAGTTGAAGTAAAAAATGATATAACAGGTATAACAGAAAGAGCTGTTAGGAATAAGAGGTTCATTTATTAGTCGTAGTAACTGCATCCCAGACTCAGCTGTTTGTGAACCCAGCAGACTCCTCTCCCTCCGTCCACCATCCTCCCTTCGTGAGACAGGAGGGGAGCTGACAGACATTTGTACAGCCGGGCATCTCCATCGCCGGCTTAGATCGGTGCCACCACGTTTGGTAAAGCCGTGTGATGACTGGCTATGTTATGCTATGTTACGGTATGTTAGGCACAACACTGTAAAGTTGTTTATGTTATCGTAACTTAAAGCAAGGTGTTATTTTTCTACCACGGTCTGTCTGGCTGAGCTGACTCATCGACCACAAGCAAGCAGCCGCCTTCCTGCGGCAGACAACGCCTCACCAGGGTCAGAACTGGATCCTTCTACGGGACGAGGTGCAGGGAAAATGGAGGAAGAGTAGCCGCCAAGAGGATGAGTTGTGTAAAGGAGATACTCGTATGTATGAGTAATAGTCTCAGCCGGGACTTGAGTACTTGGTATCTGTGACTGAGTTCCCCACCTGAGAGTGTTGTACAAGGCCAGCTACCGGGCCTTGACCCCACGTCACATCCATGGTAGTGGCTCCTGGGGTAATTGTAACCACCTACCTGCTCCTTTTTGTTGTGGTAATGAGTGTTACACCTTGCCCAAAGGTGACCCGGCACTATGCAGGGCAAGGGAAGGTTTTATTCCCTGTGCCGGATACATGTAGCCGCGTACCTCGTTCAGCTAATTGTACAAGCATGACGTAAAAGTAGGATAGGTTATACGATGCACTGTGAAGCCGAGTAGTAGTGTGGCACAAACCAGGTGTGGAGGCTAGGTTAGGTTACATTAGCCAAGCATAACAGCCTTAGCAGAGGTCATGTGACGAGTGGCAATGCGACAAAGAGTTACAGTAGGTTAGGTGTAGTGGTGTGTAGCAGAGTTAGGTTAGGTGTAGTGGTGTGTAGCAGAGTTAGGTTAGGTGTAGCAGTGTAGCAGAGTTAGGTTAGGTGTAGCAGAGTAAGGCGGAGGGAGGGTGGAGGAGGGGGGTTAGAGGATAGTGTGGAGGTGGAAAGGGAACAGCAAGAGAGGGGCGAGGGGAAGGGAATAGATGGGTGGGGGGACAGGGAGAGAGGGCGGAGGGACGGGGAGAGTGGGTGGGGGTCAGGAGAGGGGTGTGGGAGGGAAACAGCAGCGTTCCAGCCCCTCACACACACACACACACACACACACACACACACACACACACACACACACACACACACACAGCTGGCCTCACGCCAAGCGAAAATGCTTACTCGTGTAGGCGCATTGATTCCCTACCCTGCCACCTCGCTCTGCCATCCCGCCCTGCCCTGCCACCCTGCCACCGCCCCACCCTGCCACCCTGTCATCCCGCCTTCTCTGCCACCCTGCCTGTCACCCTGCCACTCATTCTGCTACATCACTCTGGCTTACACACCTCCCTTGTCACTCTATCTACTGTTTTACCCTTTTCATCCTGCCGTACATTTCCATCCAGGTTTGTGCTTCATCTCTCTCTCTCTCTCTCTCTCTCTCCTCCCTGGCTTTCGCTCCACCCACCTCATACCGCCCACTCCCATTCTCTCAACCATGATGCCCCCTCTGCACATTTACATCTATACCTATATCTATCTATCTATCTACCTATCTATCTATCTATCTGTATATGTTTGTGTGTGTGTGTGTGTGTGTGTGTGTGTGTGTGTGTGAGTGCGGAAGTTTGTAAATATGCATACAGTAATATAATAACGCATGTCAAATCATACCACCTGATTTCTTATGACGAGTGGATTCATTTGGTACTAATTTCTCCATTCCTGTGAAATTTCCCTCAGACATATCCTGCTTTACCTTTCCATCCAGGTGTATGCTTCATCTCTCTCTCCTCTCTCTCTCTCTCTCTCTCTTTTCCTACACTAGATTGGTAGGTGTGGAGAGAGGAGGAGAGTCATCTGCTGTACAATTCATTTCTTAAACCCCTGTGATGGTTCAACGTTTAGCGTCTGGAATTAGTGATTTTTTATTTATTTATTTTTTCCTTAAAGGACAGACCAAGTAGAAAGGTTTGACGAGTCCTGGTGGTTTGTAACTGTGTAACTTTAACATCCCTTGTAGCCCACCCCGTCCCATTCGCTGTAGCACTCTCCACCCAGTCCACATTACCCACTCAAACACCCCCTTCGCCCTCTCCACCCACAGTGCCCCAGCCCACCCATACCACTCCCATTTCATCCACCTCGTCCCTCCCACTCCACCCACAGTCAGTTCCACCGCCCACCCTGTCTCCAGACCTCTCCACTTTAGTTTAATATACTTCTCCACAAATTCTGTCCGCTTTCCACCTTTCCTCCACCTTCTCTATTCCACCCAGTACACAGCCACCATCTTACCTACGGGATGATCCGTAAATAGTGCTTCACTGGAAACTTATCTGGCTCAGTCTGCTGGTGTGGGTAAGGGTGTGGCAGTGGGAGTAGGGAATGAATAAATGATGCAAGGCAGACGCTGGTACACCTGCCGGAGCCGCTCCCGCAACACACCAGAAATAGCCCGTCGGAGTGCAAGAGGAGAGTTATATGTGGACTGCCCTTTGCATCTATCTGCCTATCTATCTACCCTGTATATCTATCTATCTATCTATCTATCTGCCCTATATATCTGTCTGTGGTTCTGTTCCCACACGGATGAGTTTGATGAGAGGCTGAGTCAGGGAACAGTTTGACGCTTTGAATGTCGTTAAAGCAGACTTCATTGTTCTGCCACAAGACCCACCGACACCACCTAACAACACCCCTGCTAACACCACCACACCAGCCCTGAACGCCACACCCCTGCCAACACCACCACACCAGCCCTGAACGCCACACCCCTGCTAACACCACCACACCAGCCCTGAACGCCACACCCCTGCTAACACCACCACACCAGCCCTGAACGCCACACCCCTGCTAACACCACCACACCAGCCCTGAACGCCACACCCCTGCTAACACCACCACACCAGCCCTGAATGCCACACCCCTGGAAGTATTCAGTATGGAAGGTGTATTAGTGCCGAAGTGGTGGTAGATGAAAGTGCGCGGTATATAATATGATGGGTCTCTCAGGAAATGTAGTGCCAAGTCTATGCCACAATCAAATACATAAATAACACGAAGAACAGCATTCAGAAAACACACACCTCCGCCAACGCCCATACCGAACACATCACATCACCACCAAAATTTACTAAACTCTTCCTTGGCCCACGACCCACATATCTACAAAATCTTATTGGAATCCGTCAATACCTTTATGAAATATCTTGTGGACAAAGAACAAAAACAGTCCTTAACCGGCTCTCCAACTCAGATCACCACCAACATGTAACAAACTCATCCTTGGCCAATGACCCACATTCTCACAAATTTACATTGAAATCCAACAATAACTTTTGGATATATCTTGCAGGCTAACAGACAAACAGGGGTGAAAACATGTCCTCCTCCAGTTTTCGTTGTGGGAGGTAACTATGGCAAAGATTTCGCTACGCCTGTTCAATCTTTCCTTGTAATCCTGCATCACAATCATCCACTCCAACACACATGAACCATCCACTCAGACTAAACATCCATTACACATTCATCCAATTATTCTATGCAAATTTCAGTACCCAGCCTTGTGCCTCTTCAACCATCCATCCCAATCATCCACACTCACCCACGCTGTCATTCAACCAGCTATACATCTATATTGCCTACTATGAATCTAAATGTCATATGCATGTATAGATGCAATATGTTTTTCGTGAATTCCACTTGGTAATTATTCCATCCACCCCACACACCACGCCACACCACACCACGCCACACCACACCTCTCCACAACACACCACGCCACACCACACCACGCCACACCACACCTCTCCACAACACACCACGCCACACCACACCACACCACACCACGCCACACCACTCCACAGCACACCACATCATTCCACACCACACCACATCAAGCGCCACTCAAAACACCACACCACATACACGGCCATACCACACACACACACACACACACACACACACACACACACACACACACACACACACACACACACACATACATACACACCATACACAACAAACAACCTCTCTCTCTCTCTCTCTCTCTCTCTCTCTCTCTCTCTCTCTCTACCACAGCCACACCCTCCGCTCAACCACAACCTCAGCTCCAAGTCTCTCAGTGTGTAAGGCACGTCTCCCCCCCCCCCCACCTCCACCACCGCTCTCCACCCTTCCCTTCCTCTTCCTTGCTTGTCTCTCCACTCCTTCCACTTCTTTGCCTGCCTCTCTCTCTCTCTCTCTCTCTCTCTCTCTCTCTCTCTCTCTCTCTCTCTCTCTCTCGTTACACCCGCGCTCGAGAAGGGAGAGCGGGTGTTATGATTTGTTAGGTGTGTGTGTACAGAGAATTGAGTAAAAAGCAAATCATTCATCGCGCCATCAAACGAATCAAAGGCAGACTTCTAAAAAAAACCAGCTTTAGCCTTGACTTGTTTAGCTGCCTCTATAATGTAATCAGCTATCGGTAAGCTTATTAATCAAGGCTCTCGTGAAGCGGCAGGTAAGCTTTTAAGCCGCCAAAACATGTCAGGCAGTTCCGTGTAGTGTACCGCTAGAACGAATATTAAAAGCTTTACTGGGAAATTACTGAATGGGGTGGGTAGGATGGGAAAATGGGGAGAGAGAGAGAGAGAGAGAGAGAGGAGGGGTAGGCAAAGGCGGTGACAGACACTAATAAGACGGCCCTTCTAGGCTCTGTCACCCTCACACTTCGCTCCTCATTTTCATACCTCACTTTTACACGCGGGTGGTAGTAGTAGTAGTAGTAGTAGTAGTAGTAGTAGTAGTGGTGGTGGTAAGAGGAGGAGGAGGAGGAGGAGAAATGGAGGAGGACGAGAGAGGAGAAGGAGGAGGAGTAGGAGGAGGAAAAATAAAAGAATACGGGACAGCTGACGTCAGACGAATTTTTTCAGATTAGAGAGATTATAGGAACAAGAGAGGGTTAAACTATACGTACATACACACATACATACATCTCTCTCTCTCTCTCTCTCTCTCTCTCTCTCTCTCTCTCTCTCTCTCTCTCTCGTATATTTCGTCATTTCACTCAGTCTGTCACTTTCTCACCTTCTCTCCCTTCTATCCCGTCTCATACATTCCCTCTTACTTCTTTTCCTTCATATCTCCTTCTCCTCCTCTTTCTTTTCCACCTCTCCTCCTCATAATCTCTCCTCTTTCTCTCCTCTTGCTCCATCAGGTCCATTAATTAGAGAGAGAGAGAGAGAGAGAGAGTGATGGAGAGAATGATGGTGGTAATGGTGAGGAAGGAGGACAGATGGTTCCGGTGATTTAGACAGATGGGACTTGCCATCTGCCTGAAGATTGATGCACAAGCCTTCCACAGACACCGGGTCCTGAGAGAGAGAGAGAGAGAGAGAGAGAGAGTAGAGAGTAGTGGTCATTCAGAAACACTGGTGGTGATGTAGTAACAGAGGTGAAGAAACATTAGAATGATGGAGAAAGATGGAGAGAGGCAGCAACAGTGGTGGAGCATGGGGATGGTGGTGAGAAAATTTGAGGACACACACACACACACACACACACACACACACACACACACACACAAGATTTCTCGCCTCCTCTTTTTCTCCGTGTGTCGTGCTGGCCTTGTTTCGCTGACTCTCTCTCTCTCTCTCTCTCTCTCCACACACACACACACAAATGAATGGCTACCATGGTCCCTGGAAGGTACTACCATGGGACTGACGTGGGGTGAAGGCAGGATAAAAGCTTTGCACAACACCCTCAGGCGGGGCACTCAGTCACATTTACCAAGTAGTCAAAGTCCTGGCTGACACTACCAC